>NC_089959.1:1200000-1500000 GCF_039105145.1 Kwoniella newhampshirensis | reverse complement strand
TTCTCGGTGAATCCACCTCCGGTGATATGTGACATGCCCTTGAAGAGACCCGTCTTGATACCAGGTAACAGAGGTTTGATATAGACTTTTGTGGGTGTTAAGAGAGAATCACCGACGGTGGAAGAAGTGTCCCAAGGTGCGGTCTCATGTAGTGAGAGGTTGGCGAGGGAGATTATCTTTCGAATGAGGGAGAAACCGTTGGAATGAGGTCCAGAAGCAGTAAGACCGATGATTGCGTCGCCAGCCTTGATATCGGGAGTAGGCAAGATCTGACTTCGCTCGACGGCACCAACGGCAAATCCAGCAAGATCGTAATCGTCCGCATGGTACATTCCCGGCATCTCAGCAGTCTCGCCACCGATCAAAGCACATCCCGCTTGGAGACATCCTTCAGCGATGCCAGTGATGACGTCCGCGGCCACAGGGACATCAAGCTTGGAACAGGCATAATAATCGAGGAAGTAAAGAGGTTCAGCGCCCTGGACGATCAAATCGTTGACACTCATCGCGACGAGGTCGATACCGACAGTCGAATGTTTGCCAAAGTCAAGAGCGACACGGAGCTTTGTTCCGACACCGTCGGTACCGGAGACGAGGATGGGGTCCGCATAACCGGCAGCGGACAGGTCGAACGCACCACCAAATCCACCAATGACGGAATCAGCGCCCGGTCGACGAGTCGCCTTGACGACGGGCTTGATCATATCGACGAGGTCATTACCAGCGTCGACATCAACACCAGCAGCAGCATAAGTGAGACCGCCAGTGTTGGGAACTGATGTAGCGGGGACAGGCTCGGCAGCGAGAGCTCGGTAGGCGATGTCTCGTCGGTAAGTCTTGCCGGAGAAGTCAACTTGGTCGACTCCTTGGTATGCGAGATCGACAGCTCCACGCAGGGAGGAGGCAGAAGCGCAGACGGCAAGCACTCGCCCACCATCTGTGACACCAGTGTCATCCTTGATAGCAGTACCCGCATGAAAGACTTGAACACCTGGGAATGCAAGATATTAAGTCTCAGTCCCTCGATTCTAGCAGGCCTAGCTCACCAGAAGGCATTTCGGGGTTGATAGTCATGGCAACACCCTTGGGATAAGATCCGGGATATCCTTCAGACGCCAGGACGACGGAAACGGCATAACCTTCTTTGTAACCAAGCTTGACAGAGTCAAGTCGTCGCTCAACACAGGCCTGAATCGTGACCTCAGTACTACCATAATGAAAATTTGTCTGACGGCGCACTCACGAGCATGACTTCGGCGAGGTCGGTCTCATCATCCAACAACAGCATCAAGGCCTGAGTCTCGGGATCTCCAAATCGGACATTATATTCCAAGACCTTGGGACCTTCGGGAGTGATCATGAATCCGGTGAACAACATGCCGACAAAGGGGTAGCCTAAGCATGAGCAGACAATGATCAGTTGTCCATCCTTTATCGAGATAGTGAAGGTAGGAACGACTCACCATCCAATCTCATTCCCTTGATAGTAGGCTCCAGAGCGTCCTTCAAGCAGCTCTCCATGATCTCCTTGGTAGCGACTGGAGCAGGGGCGTAGGCGCCCATACCACCGGTGTTCAAACCCGTGTCTCCCTCTCCAATCCTCTTGTGATCTTGAGCTGCAGGCATAGGCACAATAGTGTAGCCGTCGCTAAACGCCAGGACACTGATCTCTGGTCCGGTAAGATATTCCTCCACGACAACCTCGTCCCCTGCATCTCCAAAGTCCTTGTCCACCATAACGCTCTTGAGCGCTTCAACGGCTTCCGCAGTGGTCTCGGGAATCAGCACGCCCTTTCCTGCAGCAAGACCTGAGGCTTTGATGACGACTCGACCGGAAGCGAATGGGTTGGAATTAACGTACTCGACCGCTTCGTCGTACTGCGTAGAAATGAATGACCGGAATTGGGCAGTCGGGATCACATGTCTAGCCATGAACTCCTTGGATAGGGATTTTGAGCCTTCCAACAAAGCTGCTGAAGGTGAAGGGCCAAAGACCGGAATACCAACATTGCGGAAAGCGAGTTCGACACCGTCCACAAGTGGTTGTTCCGGTCCAGGGACGACAAGGTTGATAGAGTTGAATTTGGCCCATTCCACAATTGTCGAAAAGGCAGGAGGAGCACCCCAAGGCAAGGAAAGATTGGACACTTTGCCACCCATGAGAGCGGTACCTCCGTTACCTGGACAGACGAAGATCTTGGCTACACGCTTGGATTGAGCGAGCTTGAAAGCCAAGGCATGTTCTCGTCCACCGGCACCGAGGAGCAGGACCGAGAGGTCGGAAGCGGGAGCAGGGAAGGCGGTAAGCTCAGACGCCATGTTGTGGGTGATGTTGGACGGATTGTGGTCGGACCTGCTGAAATAGGTCGACAGACAAGGGATGAGGAATAAGTGATCTGGTCCGAGCAGTCGTGCATCCACTAACACGTTGAAAGATTAGACTGTCTTTTTATTTTTTTGACTTTTTTTCTACACCGACTGAAATCTTTGATTGTTGAGAGCGGTCTGTCACTCGCACCAAGTCACGGTATCAAAAACAACAGAAAACCATTCAGGGATAAAGAGATAACCAGAGTGCCACATTCGGAGATTCAGAAGAAAACGGCCACGATCGAACCACGTGATTCCATCATTGTGGGACCCCCCTGAACACCCATCAGACTCCACGACCAACGACCAACGTCGGGCCCAACGTCACCGAATGAACGAGCTGCTCTCACTGAAACACTACATCCACGATCATCCCGTCTTCCCTGCTTCCCAACTTTCATCTTTCAAGGCAATAGTCACAATGTGAGTAGCTAGCCGTACTCTTCATGCCAGTGTGTGGGCCTCTGGCTGATCTATCTTTCGACCGCAGGTCTGATATCATCACTGTCCAAACCAAGCCCTACTCTGGTAAGTGTCTGCCCCACTTTCACACCCGCTTCCAGTGGACGTAGCCCTCCATGCCAGCATCACAGGTCACTTTCACATGCGAGGTGGACTCGATCATTTGACTCCTTTGCCTGATGGAGAGTGATCGCCCAAACACCCTCGTCCCCCGGAGTGGCGCTTGGCCTGATCCGATGTTAACAACCCCGCCCTCTTCCTCAGGCCAAAAGCCTGGAACTTCTGGTCTTCGAAAGAAGGTCAAGATCTTTCAGCAGGAGCACTACACCGAAAACTTCGTTCAGGCCATCTTCTCTGCCATGCCTGATGGCTCAGAGGGGAAAACCATCGTCCTCGGTGGTGACGGTCGATACTTCGTGAGTGACAGTGCAACCAACATATATCCAATTTGCTCGGCCGCCGCCCTAGCTATTTTCGGCGGATCGCGAATTCTCAGGCTGACCTTATCTATCCCTCCACACGTACAGTCTCCCGAGGCTGCGCAGATCATCCTTCGCATTGCTGCCGCGAACGGTATCAAGCACGTCATCCTCGGTCAGGACGCCATCCTTTCCACTCCTGCCGTTTCTGCCCTCATCCGATCACTCAAGACGGACGGCGGTATCCTTCTCACCGCTTCACACAACCCTGGTGGTCCCGACGAGGACTTCGGTATCAAATTCAACACTGCCAATGGTGGACCAGCTCCCGAGGAGGTGACCGACAGGATCTACAAGATCACAGAGGACATCAAGGAGTACAAAATCGTCAAGCTTCCCGATGTGAGTGTTTGATATAGCTGTTTGTAGACTCTATTGTACGCGACTGACATCGCATTCGCAGCTTGACTTGTCCAAGACTGGCGAGTTCCAACACGGTCCCATCAAGGTCACCATCGTCGACCCCGTCTCCAACTACATCCAGCTCTTGAAGGAGATCTTCGACTTTGACATGATCAAGAACTGGCTACACACCACTACGCCAAAACCCACCGTCCTCTTTGATGCCCTTAATGGTGTCACCGGTCCTTACGGTCGAGCCATCTTCATCGACGAGCTGGGCTTGGACGAATCGTCCGTCCAACAATGTGTTCCCAAGCCTGACTTTGGTGGATCTCACCCTGACCCAAACCTTACTTACGCCCACGACCTTGTCGCCAGAGTGGAGAAGGAGCAGATCGAGTTTGGCGCAGCTTCCGACGGTGATGGTGACAGGAACATGATCTACGGTGCTGGCGCTTTCGTCACTCCTTCAGACAGTGTTGCCATCATCGCCGACTGGGCCGAGAAGGCTATCCCTTACTTCAAGAGCGGTATCAAGGGTCTCGCACGAAGTATGCCTACAAGTGGTGCCATCGACATCGTCGCCAAGTCCAAGGGCCTTGAGGTGTTTGAGGTGCCTACTGGATGTGAGCTGACTCAAGGTCATCTTCTTCGAATCGTAGCTGACAACGATTTAAGGGAAATTCTTCGGCAACTTGATGGACGCTGGTCGACTGTCCATTTGTGGTGAGGAGTCCTTTGGTACTGGTTCCGATCACATCCGTGAGAAGGACGGTGTGTGGGCTATCGTCGGTGAGTCGTGACAAACATTCAGCTGGCAGCATTTCTGACTTCACCGCCAGCTTGGCTCTCCATTCTTGCCGCGGCCAACAAGGAGAAGCCTGGATCCGGTATCAATGATGTCCTCATGCAGCACTGGAAGAAGTACGGCCGAAGCTTCTTCTCTAGGTGAGTCATACTCAGTGATGCTTTCGGGAGAACGGGACTGATTGGTCTTACAGATACGACTACGAGCAAGTCGAGTCTGAGGGTGCCGAGGCTATGATGTCTCATCTCCGGGAGACCTTCGCCTCTTCTGGCTTCGTTGGCTCCGAGCTCAAGGCCACCAGCTCTGACACCTCGTTCGAGGTCGCCGAGGCCGATGACTTCTCGTACACTGACCCCATCGATGGTTCCGTCTCCACCAAGCAGGGTTTGTACATCAAGTTCGTTGATGGCAGCAGAATTATCTTCCGACTTTCTGGTACCGGCAGTTCAGGTGCCACCGTTCGATTATACGTGGAGAAGTACAGCAAGAACGAGAGCGAGTTTGGAGAGGACGCCCAGGTCGGTTTGAAGCCTCTGATCGAGGTCGCTTTGTCCTTGAGCAAGTTGCAAGAGTACACTAAGAGGGACAAGCCTAACGTCATCACTGTGAGTGGGCGGATGCAGCTAGGAACGTGACCTGAAGCTGATGTCATGATGCCTCACACAGTAAATTCTTTGCTCAGTCAGGACGATGCATTCTTGCTGGAAAGTTGATGGCGTACCATTGAGCGGGGGGGGGTGGGGGAGGATGATATGTGACCGATATCTGCGGTTTTGGTACTGGGATGCATTATTGTTGATCTCTGACGCGTGGGATGTACTGCACGACGAAATGGTTTCGCACTTTTTGACTTTTGAGGTTTTGCGCACTAAGTCAGGGCCGGGGTTGTTGAGCTGGTTCGGATACGATCGAGTCCAGACCTGGTCGATGGAATGGCAATATGATCGACCACTCGCGTCGGCTGCGTCCTGTATCAGTTGCCAGTGGTTCTGTTGTATTTGAGTGAATCAAGTGAATATCGCACTGGGATCCAGCTCGAGTATCCATACAATCATCATCTGCTCGCCGTGCTCTGCTACGAAGAACAATCAAAAAGAAAAGACAAAAGTCGCGTCGCGGTGCCACGCACTCTCTTTCTCTCTCTCTACTCTTTCTATTTTCAGTCAACTCCACTGCTGCGGTTTGCCGCTTCGACACACACTCACTCACTCACTCATACACAACATTCCTCTGTCTTCCTTGATACACCCATCGATCTGACATACATACAAGAAAGGGCAGGACCCAAGGACATACTTTCCACAAGCGACAACGACATCTTCATCCAAGCAAGGCTAGACCGGGCAGAACCGAAAAGACATAGCTTTCCATCGAAAGAAAGAAACAAGCGAATAAGTAAGAGAGGTGAAGGAGAGTGATCCGAGCACGACCAGACCACAACGATCGCCAAGACCGGTCAAAGAGTGATTAGGTGATCAATCAATTCCGACACGATTGATTGCGAGTGCGGGGCAGCCGACGAGGAGAGGCCTTCGTACAGTCGACGGTCACAATTTGGGTGGTCAACATCGACACGTCCGACCTGCATCGAGACCGAAAGGAGCTTCAAGCATCATCCTTTGATCACCTGCGACGTAGGTCGTTTCATACACGCTCGACATCCGGACCTTTGACCGTCCTTTGACTCGCTCACTCCGTCTTGACGACCTCTCACGACAAGTCAAATTACCCATCCTCTACCTGTGGAGCTTGAGGAAGGACAATCAAATAGTCTGTCAATCAAAAGGTCTATGGTAGACTCTGATTGCTGCGACAAGGACGACATCCGCAACGAGATTGGATATCATATACACTCTTTTGGATACACACTCGCTCGTTCGCATAGCCTTCGACCTCTCACGACCGTGAAACTATCTTGGACAAGTCGACTCGGCAGGACCGACTCAGATCTTGGTCGACAGATACACTCCGCCATTATTGACCTTTCTTGATTTCCTCACGCGCAATGCACCCAACCTCCCTGTTTCCCCGTCATCCTTCTGCTCGACTGGACGCTCTCAACCCTCGAGATTCGTGTGTGCCTTGCGATAATTCCACGCCGACTTGCAATTGTGCGAAAGGGGAGAAATGTGTTCTCACATCGAGGTGAGTGGACAGACTTCTGTTTCTCTTCTTGGTTCACTTGGTACACACCATCATTGCGGGCCCTTTCGCCCACTGTCCTTGATGACGGCTTATCGAGTCGCTTAATTTTTCCCTCTCATCCCCCGCCATCCTGCCAACATTGCGGGTTGACAAGTCGCTAACATCCACCTCCGATGAGCAGAACATGCAATCAGTGCCCTGCCATCCAATGTCTAAAGGGCTCCTCAAGCTCGTCTAGCAGTGTCAACCCCGGTGTGATAGCCGGACCGGTCGTGGCGGTGCTAGTCATAGCGAGTGTAGTGTTGTTCTGGTGGCTACGAAAGAAGAAGGTGAGTCGCTCAGACGGTATCGATCAGCCGAACTCTGCTGACGCCTCTGTTTTGGAAGCGACGCGACCTCGCTCGGCTAGAAGAGCTGGCGGAACGCGCACGCAAAGCGGAATCAGCAGGTTTCCAGTTGTCTCGAGCCGGTTCTCCTGCGCCCGGTTCTGCTCAATCACGCTCAGGATCCTCTCGCCACTCCTCTCTTTTCAACCGCCCGGTCTCTGCAAATCGAGGCCGATCGCCTCTCCCCCCCGCGCCTGTCAATGCCGAATACTACGATGAGAATGGAGCGACAGTTCGTGTGTATAACCAGAATGTTGGCACCATCAATGTAGGCAACGATCAAAGGGGCGATCCCTTCTCAGATCGTCAAAGCATATCAACGATGGGTTCGGGCGGAACAGCGAACATCATTCCCATCCAGTGGATTCCACCTTCGAAATCTGACGAAGCGCTGTCGAAGAACCTGCCTCATGGTGCGGCGGGAGGTCAAAGTGCGGCGGCCAGAGCGTTGAATGAAGCGAGGCAGAATCTATTCAAGCCAAATGCAGGAGCTCCTCAACGACCTGCTCGATCCCCGGACCTCGACCTGCGATTGTCTCCACCTGGCCGACAGAATGATGGTGGGCGTTCGGAACTTCGTTCTCCAGCCATGTCATCTGCTCAGTATCGAGATTCGTATCTCTCCGGCAATTCAGCTGCGCCTTCCTATTGGTCTGGTCAGTCGGACGTGAATCAAGACGCACCGAAGATCGTCACGTCGAAACAGGTTCAGATTGGTCGACTGCAACAAGCTGAGATGGTGCAGTTTGGCGGGAAAAGTCAACATATTATGGAAGTGCTGGGCAAGGCCGGAGTGAGGCAAGGTGAAGAAAATGGTCTACATCCTGCGGAAAGGGGTCAGGAGCCGCCTTCAGCGGTCAGCCCAAGTTCGGCAAGCTTTCAATCTGGTTTACACCTCGCCGCGAATGGAGAAGGGTCGGGTACGAGGACGTTGACCCCAATCAACACAAGGAGAGGACACGGAGAAGGAGGACTGGACGACGACGAGGAAGAAGGGTTGAGAGCGGCTGAACCGATCAGTGCGGGAGCTCAAGGTGATCTGAGATTCTCGATGGGCAGTCTGGCGTACAGGGATAGTGTGAGCACGATGGGAACAGGGAGATATCTCGCATCGGCGATATCGGTAGGAAGTCCTCAGTCTGGACAAGGCTACTCTCAACATTATCAGCAGCAGCAACACGCACCGCTCGTCCCGCCGACAGAGAACAGTGGTGTTCGAGGGAGTGTCGGATCCTCAAAGTCATTTGCTGATTCGGTATTGGGTGCATTCCCCATGATCCCACCCGGAGCATCCGATCACCGTCCTCCCTTGCCACCTTTGTCAAATCTGGAAGAACACCTTTCCTCCCCTCACATCCCGCAATCAGCTTATGCTGGTGGTCAGGGTATCCCTCAGTCAACTTCGGTCTCGACATTAGATTTCCATGTTTCTAGACCTCCCCCGGCGTACAGACCACCTCCAACGGGACCAGGAGGAGTGAGAGCGAGACCCACGACGCAAGCTTCCGCGGCAGATTCTCTCCTGGGCAGTTTCCCATTCGTCTCTCCTAACGAGGATGATATGGCAGGCTTGCCGAGTGCCGCCCTTCCGAGTGGAGTGGGAACGGGCGTACGGGGCGTAAGCGAGTATAGCGAGGGAGGTTCAGGCGGGGTGGGTGGAGATGTACCTGATGTACCGGTGAGGAAGTAGAAAGAATCATGATAAGATGGATAGTAAGAAAGGAACTGTGCTTCTATGATATGACTTGACGTCAACAATATGATCTGTTACGAGATGCGACGACTGGATGTTTATGCGATTTTGCGATCAAGATATGGGGTCGGGATGTTCATTTTGCACGGTAGGACAAGCATTGTTCGCGATCGCAGGCATCGGGGGACATGCATGGTATGCGAGGTTCTCCGCTCTTCAAGCCAGGTGGCGCGGTGCTTACATGTGTATGGAAGTGTGACCAGATGAACAGAGAGGAATGCAACACCGTATCTGTATGGTTCTTCCATTCCTGGGTAATGTATGTTTCTGAACCGAGATAAGCGACGATCCGTTCAATAATCACGGCGTGAAACCGGTCCAAAAACACCAACCTACTACTGTGTTTCTCACTTCGAATACATCCCATCATCGTATCAAGTCCCACAACTGTCGTGACACACGAGAAAAGACTGCCTGAAACAATGTCCTCATCGTCTACAAGCGCAGACTTGTCCTCTGACATGCAAGCTATCGTATTCAAGACACCGTACAAGGTCGCCGTGGAACGTGTTCCGACGCCAAAGTTGGAAGGGGAGGACGATGTTATTGTCAAAGTCCATTTGGCGGGGTTGTGTGGTGAGTCGTGTTGTCGCCCTTGCGCCATTGATAGCCTACTTTCGTGGAATACAGATACAGAAGTGGATTCCACACGGTCGGTCCTTGTCATACCTGTTGGCGGACGCTGTCCCATCTGTCGGTCTTCTGCTGTACGGGGTCCTTGTGCTGGGCCAAGTCCACGAGTCACCTCAGTCATCGGCCATTCCACTGCTCCGCTTCTTTTCAACACGGGGGGCTGGATGAATTCTGAGCTACATCAACCTCTTTCATGGACCGATCGTAGGAAGAGTCACACACCTCGCTGACATTCGCTCACTCGCACAGGCTCCGACTTGCATCTGTACAGAGGACACGAAAATGCGGGGACAGACTACATCATGGGACATGAGGTGGTGGGGACGATCGTGCAAAAGGGAAAGAGTGTCAAGGGGTTCGAGATTGGGGAAGTCGTCGCTGTCCCGTTTACGGTGTCGTGCGGTGAGTGCAGTGCATTGATCTTTTCATAATCCCGTTCGAATCGATTCAACTATTCAACTATGATCTTAATGTCGCTTAGATTGAATGGACCTTTGTACCCTCGCCCAAGCCAAATGAAACTCCCTCAAACGCTTATCATTCTTTCGTTGTCGCAGGAAACTGCTTCTACTGTAACACTGGCCATACAGCCCGATGTACCTCTTCACAGTTGTTTGGCACCCCAAACTTACAAGGTTGTCAAGCCGAATACGTCAGAATACCACTCGCCTCGTCGTGTCTCGCTCGTAAACCGAAAGACCTGCCGGACGAGCTGATGTTGCTCATGGCGGATATTCTGCCGACGGGGTACAGCGCTGCTTGGAATGCTTGGAAGCTGTTGGATATGGGTGGAGGGGAGAGAGGTGGGAAAGGGGAGAGGAAGGGGGTCTGTGTGGTGATTGGTTGTGGACCTGTGAGTGGGAGTCTGTTCCACATGCGACTACACCGATTTCCCTCTCAAAACCCACTGCGATGATGAGTATTATGCTTCAAGCTGACACATCACGTCCTTCTCTGCTCTTGCTCAGGTCGGACTCTGTGCCATCTCGTCCGCCAAAACACTCTTCGCAACAGTCTACGCCACCGATCTCACCACGTCTCGACTGTCCCTCGCCGAAAAACACGGCGCGATAGCCTTACCTGCTTCCGAGCTTGGTCCTGCCGTTCTCAAAGCCACCGAGGGACGAGGTGCCGATGCGGTCCTGGAGATTGTGGGACACCCTTCTGCTCTCTTGGCTGCGTTGGACCTTGTGAGACCGTATGGAGCTGTCAGTAGTGTGGGGGTCCATTCGAAAGACATTACGTTGGCTGGTGGATTGTTGTACGACAAGAAGTGAGTGGTTCAGAAGCCGGAAGGGTGCGACGGATTGCGGACTCGACGTGCGCCCCACATCGTAACTACTGTTGGTCAGGAAGAAAGCGACAAGAAATACGTGTAAGGACGTGTAGCTGACTGGTGACAATCTCTCGCCCAGCGTCAAATTGCAATTCGGACGATGTTCCGTCAAGACATTCTACAACGCGGCTCTGGAAGTGCTCGCCGAGAACCAAGAGGTCTTCAAGAGTTTCATCGAGCACAAGGTTGGATTCTCAGAGGCGCCCGAGGTACGTTGAACTTTGCGAGATTATATCACAAGATTTGAGTAGCTGACAGTAATCTAGTACTACGAGCTGTTCGAAAAGAACAAGGTCGCCAAGACGGTGTTTGTGCCAGGCCAATGATGGCGAGTCTGTCAGAGGGAGGTGTAGATGGACAGTGAGATTGATGCATAGCATGTTAGCCAAAGCTGGGACAGAGCGGCAACGGCCGGGAAATGTCCATGTTTTTGCCACGTGGATCGAGCGGATGATGACTCGAGCAATTAATCAAGTCAATCAATCATTTCCATTCATGCACTCGACACTTTATATCTCAAGCGTGTAGTAGTGATCCTCTTCCATTCACCTTCTTCTTCTTCTCCTTCTTCTTCACTCGATTACATACACAAAGATGGCAGCTCGTCTCGCTCCTCTGAGAGCCTTGCCAAGACTTGCGACATTCGCTCGTCATGCCGCACCCTCTGCTAACTCACTCGCACGACCTCTGTTCGGTCGACAACAGACCAGGGGATACAAGAAAACTCCTCAGCCTATGAGGGATGTCATGACAGGGGAGATCATCCAGGTTCCCGATATCGATGTGAGTTCATGACACCTCCTCTTGCGACAATGGCCACTGGTGTCTCTCTCGTATTCTGATCATAACGGATTGACCAAACGTAAACTTCTCGCAGCCATCATTGCTTCAGATCCAAAATACCGAATCACCAAAAACGAGATTGCCAAACTCGAAACTCATATTCGGAAAGACGTTTACCGATCATATGCTCACTATTCCTTGGACGAGCGCGAGCGGTTGGGGTACTCCCGTCATCAAGCCTTGTGAGTGGACGTGTGTTCAAGGGAAGCGGAAGTGCGGTCTTGGCTTGTGCGTAATTGAAACAGGAGAAACGTTTTGATCAATATTATCCTTGAAAGGCTAGAACGAGGAATCGATTAAGGCGGGAAGACACTTCAAAAGAGTACTGCTAGGTGATAGAATGCTGACAATGCGGAATGTGTATAGATGGTCCATTGGAGTTGGACCCTTCATCAACTGTCTTCCACTACGCTTTCACATTGTGAGTTCTCCAATGTCTTTTTCCATGGGATTGAATTGGTCAATGTGTTTCTAGTGACTGAAAGGACTCGATTGCTGATCCAGCTTACAGGTTCGAGGGTATGAAAGCCTATCGACAGGAAGATGGTACTGTCAGATTGTTCCGACCCGACATGAACATGGCTAGAATGAACAGAGTGTGTCCGCTCTCGTCGTCGCCGTTCGGCATGTATGCTTACCCAGTTTTTCTCTCTTAGAGTGCCGCCCGTATCGCTTTGCCTGTGCGTCAATCCCCGGCGCTACATGTGTAAGCTACGTCATCTGACATGTTTCCTTTCCGTAGACTTTCGATGGCAAAGCTCTCACCGAACTCATCAAGAAACTCGTTGTGCTTGACTCGGAATGGATCCCCAAGGAGAAGGGGTACTCTCTTTATATTCGTGAGCTGGATCGACCGCGCAACAGGGTATCACAGCTGATAGCACGCTTTTAGGACCAACATTGATCGGAACACAAAACGCGCTCGGTGTTGGACCATCTAGCGACGCCTTATTGTTCGTTATCTGCTCTCCTGTGAGTCACCTTTCTTGCTCTCAACTGTCATGTCATCGCATGTCCTGACCTTTTACGATCGTACAGGTCGGCCCATACTACGCTTCAGGCTTCAAGCCTGTTCAACTCCTCGCTACAACTAAATTCGTTCGAGCAGCTCCCGGTGGTACAGGTGGCTACAAGCTTGGTGCGAAGTGAGTACAGCTCAGTATCCTTACTCGGTGTAAGCCTGAGAGCCCTGGACACAGACTGGCACAGACTGACACATTCATTCTCAGCTACGCTCCTGGAGTGGTGCCTCAAGCTGAGGCTGCCAAAGAGGGCTACAGCCAGAACCTGTGGTTGTTGGGCGAGGAGCACGCTTTGACCGAGGTGAGTTTACATGCCCGATCTTTTCAGAGGGCCACGGACTGACCCGGTGAGTAAGGTCGGAACTATGAACTTGTTTGTTGCCTTCAGGAAGCCCGATGGAAGTGAGTGAAATGTCTGCGTGGCATACAGGCCTCCAAGACGAGCTTCAGACTAATCACATCTGCCACAGCCGTCGAGCTCGTTACTCCTCCTCTGGACGATGTTGTACTTCCCGGTGTCACCCGAGACTCGTAAGTTTGGCTCTGCCATTGTCCTGCATGTCAGAACATCATAGTCCTGTGCCGCAAACATACTGACCTTTTATTTAGTGCTCTTCAACTTGCTCGAGAGCACTCCGACGGCCAAGCCATTCCCGGCCTCCCTGAAAAGTTGATTGTATCCGAGCGAAAACTCATCATGGCCGATTTGGTTGAGGCTGAGAAGAATGGCACCCTCGTCGAGGTGTTCGGAACTGGTACCGCCGCTATTGTTTCTGCTGTTGACAAGTGAGTAAGACATTGATTGTTATCGAATTGGCGTAGTGGATTAATGCTGATTGAGCTGTTTCGAACCCCTTAGGATTGGCTACGAAGGAAGAGATATTATCATCCCTACCGGACCTGAGGGACTTGGACCTATCGCCAAGGGAATACTGGACCGCATCACCTCTATTCAAACTGGAGAAACCGAGCATCCTTGGTCGGTCGTTGCAAGCGAACTCAAGCTTTGAGCGGGACTCTATATGTTCAACGTATTTATTGAAGTCAAGCAGTCATAATGATCTTGATAACAGCGTCCTTTTGGGTAGTATAGATATGGCTTGGCGGGACACGAGTTGTAGATACACCATGCATAGGAATTTATACGGATCAAAGTGAAGCGAAAGAACTTTGGTGTAGAATGATGTGTATGGGAATGTCATAAATATACATGGCTTGGGGCATGGAATGGAAAGTGAGACGGCATGTGAGGGGCTATTCTTACAGAAATACCCGAGTATACTGACGGGAACGATAGATGTTTGGAATATTTAAGCAGCGAAATCAAATTGACATGTATGTAGCTCGACTCGGCCCATCAAAGCATGGACAGCAAGTGTTAGCCCTCGATAAACTTGTTCCCCTCTTTCACCATCACGTCTCTGAAGTGCCTCTTGAGTTTAGTAGTGCCGATCCCATCTCCACACTCTTTCTCCACGCTTGCCCAATCCGCCTTCTCATAAGCCTTACAGACGACCTCCCAGATCTTCTTCTTCATAGCACTATCCACTGCTGTCCCTTTACCAGGCGAGGCTTTCTTGGAACTGGCAGACGCGGTAGCGCCGCCAAAATGACGTTTGAGATCAGGACCCAACACTTCGCGCCAGTGTCGAGCGAGTTTGGCAGCTGGATGGTCCGAGGTTGTTCCGAGCGGTTTGAAGTCGAGGTTCTTGGTGAAGCTCGGGGCGATGAATGCGGAGATTATGGCGCTTCGTTGAGATGGGGCGATCTTTTGAGCTGGGGCGGGTTTCTTCTTGGGATTGGGGCAAGGGGTCGAGTCGGCTTCCGAATTCTGCGAAGACAGTTTACGCTTGGTGGGAGACTGCTTTCATCAGAACAAAGTCTGACAGGTAATCTTGGATCCGTGAAGTCGGCACACTCACCGTCGATTTGATGGGTTGCTCCGGGGGCACTTGGCTTTCCTCCGGGAGACTGGCCTGAGATTGGTCTTTGGATCAGCTACAAGGAACAACGGAACACACGTCCAGGGAGGATAGCTGCTCACCTCTTCCGCCTCGGTCATTTCAACATCGTCATCCCACGCCTCCACTTCCTCTCGTTCCTCAGACGTGCTAGTGCTGTGACTCTCGAACGGCTAAGCCAAGTGTGAGTGATGATTCACCGCGATGGTCAGGTGCCTCACCTTTGCATGTGCTTCCCCTGGGTCATTTTGGGTTGACATATCTTCATCGTCCGATGATTCATTCTGCGCCGAGTCGTAAGCCATCGATAAATCTCTTTGATCAGCTACGATATAAGTCCAAGCGCCAAGGACTCACCCTGTATAAGTCCATAGGCTGGTCAGCATCGACATCCGCACCCTCAGCATCGACCATTTCTTCGCTCTTGATCCCTGCATCCGTTGCCACATTTCCTTCATCCCCTTCCTTATCCTCATCTTCGGCCCTTCGCTTCTTTGCCGTCTTCCCAGGTGTGGTCTTCTTGGAAGCAGCCACCTTCTTCGCAGCTGGCACTGCCTTCTTCGTGACCGCTTCTTGCTCGGATTCGGGTGGACCAATTTGCTTAGCAATTGGTGTCTTAGCAGGAGGCTTGTCTTCGGGGGCCCACTTATCAGAATGTTCTTCTTCCTCATCGATCTTCTTCTTGACAACCGGTTTCTTGCTTGTTCCCATCTTCTTCTCACTCGCTGGCGTCATGGCATCGTCCTTCTTCTTGAGAGGTTGGAATTTGCCTTTGTTTGTGGACGAAGGAACCGGTTTCCTACCAGGGATAGAAGCCGAAGCTCGGGATTGGGCAGGTGCGAGGACGATCTTGTTCTTCAGTTTCGGTCGCTCTGCCGGCTTAGCAGCGTCGGCGACTTTGACCGGTTTGACCAGAGGAGTCTTCGAGATAGAGGGTTTGACTTTCGACTTGACATCGGGAGGCTTTCTATTCGGTCCATCCTTTTCTTCCATGTCGTCATCTTTCTCCGTCTCCTCGGCCTGCAAGGGAAGTCGTCACGCAGTCAGCTCGTGTCCCGCTATCATCAGAATGAACCTCTGATAGTCTGAAGAGACTTACCTCCTCTTCCTCCTCCGCCACTTCTGGTGATTTGTCTTCATGACCATCAGGAGCACGCTTGTCTTCGTTCTTCCCAGAGGATCTTGGTGTAGGTCCTGGGGCAGACTACAATGGTCATTGTGATCAGGTATGACGCGAAGCAGATCAAATATGGAGAACATTACCTTCTTCGAATTCGACTTTGACTCGAGTTTGGCCTGAACATGGCGTCAGCTCAGCCAATGAAGATATCAGCGATTGGTGGAAAGCTCACATTGGTAGGTCTCACTCCACTCTTGGAAGTAACTTTCGAGACCGTTTGATTCACGTCGTCTTCGTCTTGCTCATTCTCGTCTTTCTCAGTCGCCTCTTCCTCTTCTTCCTCCTCATGCACCTCGATTTCCTCTTCCTCCTCTTCCTCCTCTTCCTCCTCTTCCTCCTCTTCCTCCTCTTCCTCCTCTTCCTCCTCTTCCTCCTCCTCTACTTCCTCCGTCTGGCTCGCAACTTCTTTCTCGTTCTTTGCCAAAGAAGGAGTGGCCGACAAGATCCGGGACTTGCTTTTGATCTCGATCTCGATCCTCTTCTTGTTCTGAGCCGGCTTGAGTCCAATCTTCTTCCCACGACCAGAGCCTGTCTTCTTGCTCGGCTGGGACTTAGATTCTATTTCGGTTTCAACTTTGTTGTTCCTTGCAGTTCCTTTCCTCGCCTTCGATGAGCTTGCCTTCGGTGACGGCTTGGTGGTGGACTGCTTGGTCTCGGTCTTGCCCTTGGTCTTGCTCATACCACCGTTCTTCGACTTTTTCTGCGGTTCAAGGGAAACCCAAAGTCTCAGTCAGCGCCTTTCTTCCGCTGCCACTGCTCGCCACACCCCTGATGACGCCACACAAAGAATGAACATACCACTCGCTTCCCATCTTCTTCACTGTCGTCTCCCTCCTCACACTGCTCGTCAATCTCATCATCTTCGTCCTCTTCGTCCTCCTCCTCATCACCATCTCCGTCACCCTTCTTTCCTCCAACCTCGAAACTCTCGTCATCGTCATCGTCATCTGCATCGCCAATCACATCTTGTTCTTCTTCCTCATCGGAATGATCGATAGTGTCCGAATCGACAAACGAGCCGAAATGCTGGGCCGTTCGACGAGTACGTGAGGATCGGGAGGAGGAAGAAGGGGGAGTGACGAGGGGTGAAGAGGACATCTCGGTCTCGTGGTGCTCGGGACCGAGGCTCAAGTGGCACTGGGATGTGTATTGTAGTCAGTGGTCGTAGCTGTGATGCGTTTGTGTCGAGTAGTAGTGATGAGTTTGAATCAGTTTTGACCTGATTCAGGATGAGAGGTAGAAGGGAAAAGAGGAGACGTTTAGAAGATTACAACGACTCGTTGTCAGGTATAATATGATATATCATGCTCGAGATATTGTACGCAGTGAGCGCACGGACCTCGTTTAGCAGTGAGTTGGATCCGAGCGCACAAGGTCCTTTGGCATCCTTGGCATCCCGCTTTCAGTATATATGAACCAATCGATCAGTACAGATCGAGTTCTGTCACTTGCCCGGACAGTCAGCGAGAGATACACAGCTCACACATGATCAGCGACTAGTCAAGCTCACTGTCATGCTGCTGCCACTCCGTCTCGTCAGTATAGCTGTCCGTTCTCTCTTGAAGCCCGAGCCCGACTGCAGAGACCACATTCATGCGATGATGCCCAGAGATCTCGATTATGCCACTTTTCTGCCCTGGATCCACATGCCCTTCCTGTTCCTCTCATCACCGTTACACCACCACCTCTCAACTGCTTCCTTCCATCCTGCCTCATCGAGTTCTGACCCTTGCCGAAGATCGAATAGATCCAAGGGTCCCGTTCCGCCCGGTGTTTCTGTTCCGGCCAGTTCAACTGCACATGCATTCGTCAGTGAACAATGTCTTCTTCTCCTTGCTTTTTCTTTTTCGACAACTGCGCATCACTCACTCAATTGCGCATCGAACTCCATGCCCACTTCCAGAGCCCCACCCATTCCCATACCCTTCTTTCCACCTCTCGTGGCGACGTAAAGCGCTTCCGTCCAGTCCACTCTCAGGTTCTTCCCACCCTTCTCGTGACTGGTACCGAAAGAACAGCCCAGCGACTCGCATCGCGCTCCCTCTCGAAGCCGCGCAATGACCACTGCCTGTCTCATCTGCGTTTGGATACTGGGAGAGTAGCCACCGGCAATATCGCTACCGAGACCGACAGAAAGATCCTCGTCGAGTGCTCTGCGGCGATGACGTCAGCCTGACAATTCCCGATCAACCACAAATTAGAATGGAACTTACTCTCGCAATGGGAACTGCTTTTCGGACATGTACGCGTTCGACCTAAGAGCGCAAGGAAACAACTTAGTGGCTGAGATAGATTTGACGGAGCACACTCACAGAGGGCAATGCGCCATTGTCACCTGTCTGTCCTTGACAAGCGGTATCATCTCCTCGTCGAGGTATGTGACGTGGGCTTGCAGTGTCTTTGGTCCAAGTAATCCGAGCTATGTGATGATAGCGGTCAACGTCTAATTGCGATGTCCCAGTCGAAAGAAAATTTGACTTACCTTATCAAATACGTGCTGATCCTTCTCCCCTCTGCTTTTGAAGACCATATCCATCTGATCTCTTCCCTCGCACATGTGACTTTGAACTCTGACACCTCTCTCCTTACCCAACTTCTCAAGACCCGTCAGGAGCTCGTCCGAGCAGACAGGCACGAAACGAGGTGTGATGATGGGTTCTACCAAACGCAAATGGGGCGGGAAGGTGGACGTGTATGATTCGAGAGAGTCGAGGAAGGAGGTGACAGATTTGAGAGAGTAGTCGGCTGACGGTTCGCCATATGTCGCACGCTAAGTATTTTTCATCAGTGCCTGTCAAAGTCGAAGAACAAAAGCAGAGAGCTTCATAGACACTGCAGTCATGATTGGGCCGGTGAAAAACGATCAACTCACCGGTGATTGATCCATGGACAGCTTGCCGATAAACCCTCTCAATCCAGCTTCCTGCATTTTCTTCGCGAGGATCAAGCTGTACGGAAAGGTGGAGTCAGTATTCGGTGATCACGATTGTCGTAGCAGTCCCACCACCGAGTCTCTTCCCCCACAAGGCTCCACAAGGCGGAACAGCCGAGACTGATTCCTCGGCATTCCCATGACTGAGTTGGCGCCAGACTTCGCGCAGATCGACTTCAGATCCGCGCATCACTTTGGCACAACCAAGCCGGCTGGATCTGGGCTGTCATGCTTTTGCTAACACCCGTGTGATCATTCTCGAAGACCGGTAGCCTTCTGAACGCTCATTATCATCGCTGAATCCATCCTTCTAGCAGAGTCTGCGCAGACAATCGTTCGCTCCCCACACCACTCCGCATGACACAGCCCAAGTCAAGACACTCCCACTCACTTTGCTTCCACTCCAATACTTCCAAAGAAAGTGACCATCCCCGTCCCCAACTCCTTCAATCTCTGCACCAATCTCTCGTACACCCTCTCTGCCAAAAGGGGGTCCTGATCGATCCTCTCCTCTGCCCTATACGCGTACTTCTCCAACCACTCCATCAGGGGCAAATCGAGTCCCGTCCCCGCGTACAGGTATTGCGGCGCATGGAGATGGAGGTCGGAGAATGTCGGTAAGAGAAAGGAGAACTCGCCGAGGGAGAGGGGCTCGATGCCCGAGTAGGAGGAGGATGATAGGAGGGATTGAGAGCTGGGCGAGGAGATGGGCGCGAGATGGGCGATATAGCCTTCCGAGGATACGCCTGGATTAGGATAGCCATGTTAGCTGATGTACATTCGCTTGGGTCTATTGCGTCACGATACGATGAACGGTCCACTTGAGGAACGAGACACGCAGCATCGCAGGACGGTCTCACGTTGGGAAAGATCCGACACTCACCCAGGAGATGATCACGTCGTATGCGCAATTCGCCAGCCTTTGGCGTGTCCACAAACGTTCCTTTGAACAATGAAGTCATCTTGTGCAGGTTCTGGTGATCGAGGGGATTGAACACAAAGGGTTGGGCAGGATTGAGCTGATGAGACCAGTCTGTCCGAGTTGTGAAAGACTTGCCAAGAAGAAAGAAGAACAAAAGATCGTATGAAAGAAGACCACAACGACTGCTTCCATTATTATAGCAGTTGGATCGCATGCCGTCCCAGCGAAGAAATCAAGATAAGAGATTGCCGATTAGACCGGAGTCAAAAACACACGTAACCACTTCGTCAATCTAAATCTACGCAAGCGCGGTACACCGATCACCGACCACCGACCACAGCGGACATCCTCCAGTTGCATGTCGTATCATATATCATCCAGTCCCATGCGACTTGATCGGCTTGCCAGAACGTATGCAACTCTCACTCAAT
The DNA here is from genome assembly GCF_039105145.1 of Kwoniella newhampshirensis. Classification (NCBI taxonomy): domain Eukaryota; kingdom Fungi; phylum Basidiomycota; class Tremellomycetes; order Tremellales; family Cryptococcaceae; genus Kwoniella; species Kwoniella newhampshirensis. The sequence continues at coordinate 1,479,995 of NC_089959.1, read as the reverse complement.
CGTTACAGTCTGGCCATTCGTTTTGTCATCAACCCATGGGGCACACTCGTTTACATTCGTTTGACTCTTTCAGTGGAACCTGTATTGAGAGTTGGTATCTCGTCTTCAATGTACTTTCATGATAGACAAATGCAATGAGAATCGTGTTGAATGAGACATGACGCGCCTCTCTCTCTCGCCCGGCCTCTGTTGGCTATAACTGACGCAGCTCATACCTTTGAGCTCGATCACTGTCACTGCCATCTGGTCTGCCCAAACAGGTCTCGCACACTTATGCCAAGTAGTTGCTGCAAGCGCGCAAATCCACCTCATCAGCCCTCTGCCATGTTATGAGACCCACTGCCACTCACTAAGTGTTGTTGGACTCAGCCGATCTCTCCAGGTACTCCTTGTCGATCAAATAATCGATCGCCTTCTTGATCTCAGGGATTTTAGGTGTGAACTTGCTCGAGATCTGTGCGGTGACTTCCTGCATCAAGGCTTGGTGTTGCATGGTCTGTGACAGTGATCGAAGAGTCAGTTGGTGGTTCTTGACTATCCTTCCGATACAAGATCGCCCGCTCACTTTTCGGCCCTTCATCAGTCGCACGATAGTCGCTTGGTAGATGAACTTCCGGTCCTCATCAACCGCCGCAAGCACTTCCTTCTGCTCCGCTTTCTGCTCCGACCTGACCGCTTGATTGAGCTGCACTCGAATCTAGACGAGTAAAATGAACGTCAGCGGCTGTCTCACCTTCCTAGATATATCTCCACCAACCTTCTTTGACTTGAAATCTACGCACCACCGCGTTTGTCAGCACGATACAGGAGACCGTTCAACCTCGCCCACTCACTCAAATTCAGATCGTAAGTCTCTTCTCCGGACTGCAGTAACACCTTCGCCTTGACCAATAAAGCCAACTGGGGCTTGAGAATACCTTCTGATATCTTCGTTCCCGTCAGGATCTCTCGGTATGTGAGGGCATCGTTCTCGTTGAATTGGGTGAGAATAGCCATTTGGTAAGAAGACGTCATGAAGATGTATTTTTGAGGAAGGTAAGTTGTTCGGAGTTCGTTCTTAGAAACATGCCAAAGCCATGTGAGCTTTCGACCCCTGGAAAACCGAACAATGTTAGTGTGCTGTCGGTCAGCCGTATGAATGCAACGCACTGATGAACCTCATTGTGGAAGACGGTGAAGCGATCATATGTTGATTGGATTTCCCGAGGGATGCTGAAATCTGTCTGTTGAGGAGCCAAGGGCCAGAAGTTGGTACCAAGAACGAGTGGTTGGAAGTCGACTGAATATCTGGTCAGCACCGCGCTGCCACGTAAACAATGCGAGACTCACTATCGTTATTTACGCCGAGCTGTCGCTCCTTTTCTTTGAATCTCTCCGCCAGATCTCGGCTGAGGTTGACATCTAAGCAAGAGCGTCAGCTTTATCACTGTGCGCCGTGGACGAAAGGCAACATACCTGTGAACATTCTCGACAGCTTGTTTGTGTAGTCAAATCCGGAAAGCTCCTTGAGCTTGGTGATCATACTACTCTCGCTGTCGTCTGATGCAGACAAGGAACCGACAAGACGCTGCGCAAGTTTCTTTTGGTAGAACTTCTGGAAAACGTCCTTGTCGTCGATGAATTTGAATATGATCATCTGAGCAGCCGTTGTCAGTCAGTGCGCAATCATTGATGACCAGCCATCGAGCTCACAGCTTGATTCAAAGCAGCTTCCAAAGACTCGGCATCCAGATCTTTGTTACTCTTCCTCAACAGCAGATCGCAGTAGCTCGCCAGAAGTTCGGGAGATCTCGTCGAGGTCGTACATGCTGCATTAGTGTTGCAAAAGTCTCGACAAGCCTGGTGGGAAGTCAGCTTGCCAGTCTTCCGGACCACTGCTTGGTCGCTGACTCACCTGATCAAGAGACTTGTTGAAGCCCATTTCCGCCCTGAAAGGTCCTTCGACAACATCGGTATATTTGGTGTGCACTTCCAACAGAGCTTCGATGTATGCTTTCGGGTCCTAAGGTGATTTCGGCATGTCAGCGGGATGAAGCCTATCCAGGGATGATAGGGCTCACCAGTGTTTCCGCCTTACCTGTTTCAGAGACCGCTCCTGGAGCAGGTAGAACCCTCTGCACAGCGGCTTGACCGGCCCGTTTGACGTGCTCTCCGAACTTCTCTCGTAGAGGGTCAAGACCACCAAAGATGCGAGACAGATGGCCGTACATCCTGGCGAGATCTGAGGGAGGAAGTCAACCAGTGACTCCCCAGAGGACTCCATAAGCACGCACCATCGATACGATCGGCATCCAGCAGCACTTGGAACTCCTCCCACAACAGATTGTTGTGTTCAGATATAAGGGCAGCTTCACACTTGGCTTTCAACTATTGGTGCGCCCCGTCAGTCTCTTCTCATCTGTGCAAACAGGAAGGATGAAAAGGGCTTACGTCGGCACGGGTACTGTCGTGCAAATAAAGGTTGACTCTATCTGCCTCCTCTTGTAATCGATCTTCGGCCTTCTTCATATAATCAGAAACAGAGTTGGAGCTGATGAAAGCAGCCGACTCGGCGCGGTAGAACTGCTCGGTAGCACTGAGGAAAGGGATTTGGAAGAATTCCTTGTACACCTCGAGGTTCTGCCTTTGGGCATCGGCTTCATCGAGACCGAGGGAGACTGGCAGACAAATGACATCAGCGAGCTCATCATTCCTTACAGATATTAGACATACCATAACTGTCGATCACCTTTTTCAGTAATCCTGAGTCGATGTCCTCCCCATTCCTCTGCTGCTCAATCTGACGCAGCACTGCCTGAGTGAGCCGGCTCATGCCTGCCCCTGGGATGGCGAAATGGCGGAAGAAGTTTTGTTTCCACGCTACGAGAGCGAGCTGGGCAGAGCATCAAAATCAGTGACTTCTTGAAAATTGGATGCAACGGAGACCTACCGTGTACACGCTGTACACCTCCTTCCTTCCTTCATCCTTCTCCCTCTTGACCCAATGCTTGTTCAGATAGTTGAACAATTTGTTCACATACATCGCTCCCGTGGTGTACCTATCCCACTGTTTGGCGTAGAATCTCAGCAGTTCCAGATCTGAAAGCTTGCTCGACTCCTGTTCACGGCTTGCATCAGCGACCGACTTCGAAGCGTTCTGTCTCCATTTTCCCATTCCTGACTCAGCTGTCAACGACGGTAAACACACCTCTCTCAGATCTTTGCAATGGTCGGATAGCCAAGTATGCAAGCTCCTGTACAAGTCTGCACCCTGGAGACTTGCTCCCCCTCTCGTCGTGGAAAAGGCGTTCATGGTCGGTTTCCCAGGTTGAGTACAGAAATCGTAGATTGCCGTATAGAGGAGGATGTAATAGGAGTAAGACATTCCGAGGTGGAGTCTGTACGAGCGAAACAAACACGACAGTCAGCGTGCCGAAGCTCCTGTTTGTCGACAGACGATGACTTGTCGGCGACATGGGAAGGGAGACTGACTGACCGAGTCATGATGTGTTCAACACCGACTTTCAGGAATGCCCATGCTTCTTTGAGATCGGCTTCTCTGGAAGGACGATCAATCATGTCAGCACAACACTCATGGAGGGCTGAGCAAGGCCGGCGAGGATGACGTCCATGTTGTCGGACGAAGGGTTCTCTCGACAATCGTGACGGAAGCTTGATCAAGCGAGCTGTTGATGCGCTTACTCACTTCCTAGGCTTCGACTCCTTTGTAGGTTCGACCCATGTCGAGCTGCTTGGACCAGCAGCGGAGGCGAACATGACAACGATCTCTACACGGAAGGGGGGGGACGATGTCGATGGTCTGTCGAGCGAGGAATTTGTATGCAGCTGAGGAAGGTCGGGACGATCAAAACCACAATAATGTACAGATTATGATCATGTATCTATCTTTCATCTGCAAGCACGACGAATTGACCGTTACGTAGCTGAAAGTAGTGGGTCATCTCCGGTTCGCCACCTAGAATACAACGGAAGCGGATAGAATTGATCCCGTCAAAACAGGTCACGGTTTTTGGTTTTTTTGATTCCTCCACTTTCCGTTCAGGCTCGCGTTGTCTTTCGACGCAAAAAAAGTGGAATACCTCATCTTGTACTTGGATCACTCGACTAATCAAAGGGCTCGGTTTTGTCGTTGTGGGCCAGACTCACAGCTCTGTCTCCTGTCGCCGATATCCTGATACTCTCCCTTCAGACCGATATTATCTGAAATGAACCCTCGCTCTTTCCTCACCCCGGGTCCATCCCGCCTTCGACCGTTGCTCGCTCCCCTTCTCCCGTCTACCCTTCCCTCCACCCGTCGATACCTGCTTACCTTTCCTCATCCGGATCTTGATCCTTCCAAAGGATCTACCAGACTCGTCATTCGGACATTCAACAACATCCCATCTCTCCTTCATGCGTACGCTATCATCCGAGCGGTAGAGGCGAAACTCGGTGCTTCAGTTCTCGATATGCATCTACCTAAAGATCCCGACTCGTTAAACCCCGGACCTACGATATACCTCACTACGCTTCGACCGGTCAAACTGGATAGCCCTTTACTGCTTGAGATCCCCTCGCCCGCCATCTCCTCCGAATCCAATTTCCTCGGCGGTCCTTCGTTACATGACGTTCAAGCGATCTTGAACAACGAAGGAGCAGTTCCATCAGCTTCAACAGAACTGACTCGTAGTCCGAGTGGGAAGAAAGACGAGCTACCGCTACAGTTCAGAGTGGAAGTGGCTAAGAACCAGTCCCAATCAAGAAGAGGTCGAGAGAGAGCCGGATCAGCTTCGAAGCACGCTTTGAAGAATAAGCGAAAAAGGCATAGAGCGGATGGAAAGGAGGCAGCAGAGATCGTGAGGGAACTCAAGAACTTTGGCGGAGGGTTTTATGGTGGTTTCGAGGGATTGGCGGAGAAGTTCGAAGGATTATTGATCAACCCGTCAGAAAGAGGACTATCCCAACAGCTCGAATCGACAGAAGGGGACCAACCTATTGGAAAAGCGACTTCGCAGCCACCTGTCAAAGAGACGGAGGAAGCTGCGGTGGATGTCAGGGAGGTGAAGGAGGAATCCAAGTCTTTGCTACTAAAAGACGGTTCTCGTGGCCCGCGGGCGGCGAATGCCCTACCCGAACAAGCGGAATTACCTGCATCGCCTATAGTAGAATCGGAGAGCCCCACCCGACCTTCGTCTCCGTCGAGTCCCGCATCGTCTTCTTGATCGCAGGAGGATTCCAGAGCAACACATTGGTGGCAGTGACTGTGTTGATGGGCAGATGCGGGACGAGGCGATCAGGAGGGAGTTCGTGGTCCCAGGACCAGGGATGGTGGAGCAAACAGGAGGAGAGGGACAAATCACAATCATTGCATGGCATGTAAATACATCTTTTCTTTCGATGCAATAAGGCAGCTTCTAAGGGAGATCATTATTGTGGCAAGCGACTGAAAACATCACAATCTCTTGAAGTCCTCCAATTCGTTTCCGATCGCGATCTCCTTGACAGTCCAATCATACAACTCTTCCTGGAATGCCACATTGTAGCTCTGCACACTGGACTTGGTATCCTTTCCGTCTTTCCCGTGTATATACCTCCCATTCATATCCGGCGTACCGTATTCATCTGCGACCGCCACCCTGGTAAGTGTGGCGGCAACGACTTCGGTGGGGATGAAGTTCTTGATGATCGCTCTACCGACGAATGTGGGCAGTATCCAAAGCCAAAAGGTCTCGACAGGACCTGGTAGCCACCGGTATAGTCTGGTCGGCATGACGCCAGGATCGAGGACGATGATCCGCCATTGTCGATTCGATGCCTTGACATGACGAGCTAACGAATAGGCGAAAAGGTAGTTGCAGAGCTTCGAGGTACCGTATCGGCGCATGCCCTCTGCTCGTCCCTCGTACTTCTTGTCGGTGGGAGGATGTGCTGCCGCTTCAACCGTGGTGTAGTTTACGGCAGGGATCTGTTTGGTGGCCGGATCATGTGCGGAACTTCCGACGAGAATGACTCTGGCTGTCTCGGTGAGTTGGTCTCGAAGCAAGAAGAAAAGTAATGCTTGATTCACGTGATCGATAGCGAACATCGCTTCAATGCCGTCGGACGTGATGATGACCTTGTCCACGAGCTGCAGTCCAGCGTTGAGAATGAGTGCTCGGAGGGGAGGGAACTTGTTGCTCTCGTATAATTTGACGAACTCTCGAGTCTTAGCTCGAGTCATCAGGTCCAAAGGAAGGTAGACGACATTGGGCGGGTCGTTGGAAGTGAGTGCATTGATTGTCTCGGCGGTATCGCGGGGGTTCCGAGCAGCGACGATGATCTGGGTGGTCGGCTGAGATTTGGCGAGCGTCAAAGCGGTCTCATACCCTAATCCAGAAGTGCCACCCGTGATCAGAATGGATGACGTGAATGCCATGCTGGGTAAATGACGACTGTGAGAGCATGTCTGTCAGTTTGTCTGCGAGATGATCGTGACCGAAAATCAAAGGTGTCAGGGAGAAGCAACTGACCTGTTATTCGGTTCTGGGGGGTGTTTGAGAAAAGAGAGAGTACGTGGGGCAAAGCCATGTTGACAGAGAGAGTTCAATATGTACAGTCCTGACTTTGTATCATCTGCTAGTCTGTCTGATGTGCTCATGCCCGAGTATCTGGAATACGGAGCAGTCCCTCAGCCCTCTGAATCCTCCTATTGCATTCACATACCCAGCGTGGTCTATCCCCGTCGGTATCTGACCAGAGAGAGAGGATCTCTCACGCTGAAACACACCTTTCATCTATTATTGGAACCAATCTCACGGACATTGACTTCTGTCTCCGTCTATCCTCCTTTCGGAGATTGTCCGGTGGACTTCTTCACTTCTCCGTTGTTATCAGGTTCCGCTTCTGATTAAGTGGATCACACGAATAAAAGGATCTTGGACCTATACCTAACCGGGAATAACTCCGATTCTCCGAAGTTGGCTTTTCCGTTTTCACTGTACATCCGTTTTCGCCCGTCGTCATTTCGGTGTTCCCTGACAGAGAGCGAGCGAGCGAGAGCACCCCATACGCATTCCACCTCACTAACACTTTTCTTTCCATCTCCTTCCCGGCGACCGCTCCTGCTTTGTTTTGCGACTTTCTGTTTCTCTGTTTTCCTGTGTAGCTCATTAGCATCCACCCCACACCACACGTCACTCCAAAATGTCTCCTTACAGACCCAACCCTTTCTTCTCCACCACCAACACCTTCTTCGTTCCCTCCGTGGGCGACAAGGTTGACAACGCCGTCGCTCAAGCCAAGGCTTATGGCAAGGATGCTCAAGCTCAAGCTTCTTCCTTGGCCCACAAGGCTGACCTGAAGTTCCAAGACGCCAAGGAGGCCGTCAAAGACACCGTCGTCGACGCTACCCAGGACACCCCCACCGGTATTGACCTTTACGCTCGGTAGGTCAGAAATTTCATCTCAGCCATCCTTGCAAATTCCGCGAGAAAAGGAGATTACAAACCCGCGACTCTTGTCTCTTTCACAATATTCCATACTAAAGTTCTGACATTTTGCAGATTCGCCCTTGCTGGTGCTCTTGGTTGCGCTGTCACCCACGGTGCTCTTACCCCCGTCGATGTCGTCAAGACTCGAATCCAGCTCGAGCCCGAGGTTTACAACAAGGTGAGTTGAGTGTCTTCAATGTTGATGAGCAGCTGCTCAATTCTGCAAGATGACATCGTATCAGTGGATACTGACATGTTACCTCCCTCTTAGGGTATGGTCGGCGGTTTCCGACAAATCATCGCCAACGAGGGTGCTGGTGCCCTCTTGACCGGTTTCGGTCCTACTGCCGTCGGTTACGCCATCCAGGGTGCCTTCAAGTTCGGAGGGTAAGTTCAGCTTCTTTGTCACGACGGGTTTGTAGCAGTACGGCTCATCCCATTCCTTTCTCAGTTACGAGTTCTGGAAGAAGAAGGCTATCGACGTCCTCGGTGTCGACAAGGCCCGAGAGAACCGACAGGCCGTCTACCTCGGAGCTTCTGCCATTGCCGAGTTCTTCGCCGACATTGCTCTCTGTCCCCTTGAGGCTACCCGAATCAGGCTTGTCTCTCAGCCCACTTTCGCCAACGGTCTCGCCGGTGGTTTCGCCAGAATCCTCAGGGAGGAGGGTCCCGCTGCCTTCTACGCCGGGTGAGACAGACTGTAGTATGTCTCAGCTATGAACCCATGCTAATAACACTTTTGTGACAGTTTCGGTCCCATCTTGTTCAAGCAGGTCCCTTACACCATGGCCAAGTTCGCCGTGTAAGTCGCAGTCTGTTATGCTGGACTGAAACTACCACTGATAACATCGCATCTACCAGCTTCGAGGTTGCCGCTGAGAAGATCCTCGCTGCCACCGGCAAGTCCAAGGATTCGCTCACTGGCGGTCAATCCACTGGTCTTAACCTCTCCGCCGGTCTCATCGCTGGTATGGCTGCTGCCGTCATCTCTCAACCCGCCGACACCTTGCTCTCCAAGATCAACAAGTCCAAGGGCGCACCCGGTCAATCTACTTCTTCTCGACTCGTCCAAATGGCCGGTCAGCTCGGTGTCAAGGGTCTCTTCACCGGTATGACCACCAGGTTGGTCATGATCGGTACTCTTACCGCCGGACAATGTGAGTCATGCTTTATTCGTCGCCCTAGGGTTATGGAATAGTCAACTGATGTTGGTCAATCCTCCTAGTCCTGATCTACGGCGACATCAAAAAGGCTCTCAATGCCAAGGGCGGTGTGGAAATCAGTGCAGTCCCCAAATAATGGATTCCCTACGCAATTTTAGGCAACTTGATGTGAAAATCAATATCGAGATCGCTTCCTGGGCTAAGATAATCTAGATTTTGATTTCTGACGTGATATGCGGTGTGGTGATGCGGATGCAACTCTATTCTACATCTCATTGGGTGCAGGAGATGAATGGCTGTCCGTGGGCGAAATCATTGAGCCCTTTGTGCCGATCAGCAATATGAGGAGCATTTCCGTGACATGGGTCTGTCGGCTCAAATAATCAGATACGCACTGTGTTATTGCTTTTTGACAGCTGTCATCTAAAGTGCCACACCACGGATATCTTCAGGGTAAATTTCGATAATTGTCCGACGATTCCTCCACTTTTGACCATAGTTCATTCGCAGTTATCGTTAAACGGGGTTGTGCTGTTCTGGTGCAATTATCTTTCATTCTCGACCTTTGACCACTGCAAGGTCAAGAGTGAGCTCTTTTTCTGCACACACGAGCCGGAGAACCGATACTTGACGTCCAACCTGAGCCATCACTCACCCCACAATGTCGTCACCATCCCCCCCCGATCAACCTACAGCAGGACCCAGCTCCTCCCCATCCTTCCCTTCTCAGCCCCAGTCCCAATCTTCACCTCGACCGCAAGTATCACAGTCTTCCCACGCTCGAAGCAAAGCCCGTCGAGATCTGCATCCCGAACGATCATATACCGGTCCTGATCCAGCCACGTTGGACGCGCCGCGGTCGCGGACTCAGGCGGAAAAGTATTTCGCGAGAGTTGCCAATGAGAATATCTTGCCGAGTAGGATGAGTAAGATGTTGGGTGTTGGAGGCTGGGTCTTGGGCGGATGTGAGCGTTTCTTCGTCTCTGATCTCTGATTGCATTTGCCTGTGTGTCAGTACGGGCTTGGCCGTCCGTCTACGTCTGGTCATGACTGTCGGTTTGTTCGGTCGTAGATCAGCTGGTAGACCCGGCGGAAGCCAGGGATAGTGTTGGAGCTGCTTGAAGTCTGATATGTGGTCGTCACCGGGAGCGACGGGTGCAAGTGTAGAACTGATGGATTGCTGACCGTCTCTTCATCCTATACAGTCGCTTGCGTGTACATGACCCTGTACGCGGATTTCGGTAACAAAGAACATGTCTTTTCGCCTGTAAGTGGATGTCTACCCACTCCTAGTCCGCCAACCACTTCCACGCCATCCGTCTCTCCTACTACCTTCTTCTCGATTCCTTACCGCATCTCCTCCCCTCCTTCCTCGTCAACCGCACTCGTTGTATTATCCTTGCCTCGTGAACTTTTCTTTACTGACCGCCATTTACTCACCACATAGGTCCGAAGACAATATGCGAATCTGCGGAACTCGTTCTTCACGCTATCACCGAAGGAGAGGGAGATGATGGGTGTGGATGAACGGCAGAGCTCAGTTGCAGCGGAGACGGGTTTTGTGGGAGAAGAGCAAACACCGTCATAAAACCCCCGAGCGGACAGATCGTATAGAAGATGTGACGGTCACAGAGGTAGAGAGACTCTAACGCCAGGAGCCGGCGTACGATTTAGAGAACAGTGGAGTGAAGCTGGCTATACCCCGCATGATACAATATCGTTTCGTCTCGCTTATGCGATGGAGTACAGCTCTATCATTTGGTTCGCTTGACTTGCTCCACTGCATTGCAGACGATCTCGTCATCTTCATGAACTTCCAGAGTCCAATCACCCCCTAACCTCCACCATAAGCGAAACTCCATTCGCAGACCTTACACTTGTAATCATTTTCGAGATCCACGATTGGATTGTCCAGAGCATGCGCATGTTCCGTTTTCATACAGGCCTGCAGTGGAATACACATCGCAACTGCCCAGGAGATCAAACCTCGACACTAACGCCCATGTTTCTCCTCTTGTCCGCCCCAGGCTCGACTTTACGTTGATCGTTGATTCAAAACCCATGGATCGGATATGCATGTGAGGGTGTGAGGTGACGCGCGTGTCAGTGATTTCTTTCATAATAGTAGTCTGTCATTTACAATTTGACTGCACGCTCTTGCCTATCAGCTGGAGGCTTTGGGCGTTATATGGTCAGTAGTGCAATTATATAAAGACACTTTTTTCAACGTCTTCGTCACCAAGCTTGATCTGCGATGTGGATAATCACAATCTGCTTATGTGTTAGTTTTACAAAATAGTGCTATTACAGGAATCAAGGAGCAAACACGTACATGTGTCTCTATAAATAAAGACCTGATTCCCACACCATAAACACGCGGTCAGATAAACCGAAACTCAAAAGGTAAACATCCCAGCTCTCCAACCTCTTCCCGCAGTCTGTTGGTTCACAAGCACATCTCTTTCGCACACGTTCAGCATGTTTTTTTGTGTGTTCTAGTGTGCTATCATCTGCCAAGACGAATTGCGAACATGACCAAGCATTCTGTAGGACCGGCACAGTAATTGTGGTAGAGTGTCTCTGATCTTTCTCCATTGTATTACAAGGTGATCCAGCAACCAAGCCAAGAATGCCGAGGTGATTCCAAGTGAATGGGTTCTGGGGAGAGAGGAAGGGGTTCTTCATTCACGCAAAGTCGTTTGTTTGGTCAAACGCGTCTTTTATCTCTAATCCCATCCCTGAATCGAATTTCCTGATCAGGGGATTTCTAGGAGTTTAACGCAGTTATCGATAGACACACATCTACGACGCGTCTCCCTTTTTTAACCTACAGCAACCTAGATCGCTGGGTTTTTCAAGGTTGCCGTTATTACCATCCTTCTGCTGTCCTTGTGTGTTCTTTTGTTTTTTCTTGCGGACTTCGCTTCCTACATTCTCCTCATCCCTTTCCTGTTGCTTTCCCTATACACACCCTTTCCCCTCCCTCATTCCCTCCCTGTACACGACTTGTTTGTCGTGTCTGTCGTTGGTTGTTTGTCCTCATATCATCGTCGTCATCATCATCATCATTGTCCTCCCAAAGTCATTGATCTCCTCCGTCTCCTTCCTTCTCCCTCGATCTCACTTGACACATCTCGTCAGTAGTCACCTGTCATACGTTCTCATTGCGACACGAGATCCTTTGTTTCTTACTCCGCGTGGTCAGCTTGTATCGAGGACGGATGCTCAATCTCATCAAGGCAGATCAGTGATCGCCTCGCAACGACGCGATACGTCCGTCAACTATCCATCTATACACAACGACATCGCCACCGCCACCCCCGAACTTTCTGACGGCTCAGGCAGCTCATCACTTTTGATCTGGAACACCGCTTTCCGCCATCTTCATGTCTGCTCAACCGTTACCTGTATTTCATCCGGATCATCCGCACAATCGGCATCCATATCCACTCTACGAGACTTCACCCAACGTCCTGCCATCGTCCGCGAGCAGCTTCAACCCAAGCCACAGGAACAAAATGCCTTCGGGCTCTGGGGCGGGCGTGCTCGGTGCTGGTCGCAAGTACGGGGAAGAAGTCATGAGTGATTCGGAAAGCAGTCTGTCTCCTAGTCCCAATGCGAGAGGGCGGTGCTTCTGTGGGAGAACGACAGAGGACGGTGGGATTTATTGCAGTGTCGGTGAGTGGCAAATAGACGATCACTAGTCTGCTGAACGGCACATCGATGCTGATCCTTCTTTCATCTTCTCAGCTTGTGCTCGATCGGATGCCTTCTCTTCCTTATGTTACAAATCGGCCGCACAACCACCAGCGCCGGAACCTCTGTTCTCCTATGCCACCCAACATCCACCCTCCCTTGCATCAACCATCTCTGCCTCTCTCACACGCAATCCCTCCTCTGCATCCGCTTCCACCTCCGCATCAATTACTTACGACGATGGTGGGAGTGACTGGAACGCGTCTCATTATCGACGACTGGCTCGAGCCGATATCAGACGCGAAGAGAGAAAAGAGGAACGACGAAGACGACGGGCTGAAGGCAGTCTCGCCAGCTCCATCAGCACGAGTAGAAGTACAATGATGTCCACGTCATCCTCCGCTACTAGGGCCGTGCCCGACCTTGTTGGTGGTGCTAGTGGCAGTCATTCAAGAAACCCGTCAATAGCAAGCTCGATCACTTCTCTTTCGTCATCCACTTGGGGAGCTGGAAATCTGTCTCGAAATGTTTCCAATGCAAGTAGTTCATCGAGAAGAGGTTACGGTACAAACGTCAATGTCGACGCCGTAATCATGGAAGACGACGATGAGGAGGAATGGCTCCAATCCGAGATGGCCAAACCATGTACACCGGCTATGCCATTGTCTTCAAAGAAACCTTTGCATGCTCGACGTGAAAGTCGCTCCGCACTCAGCGGTCATGGAGCAACGGCGAAAAAGGGGAAGAAAACAACACCCGATCCATTACCCTTTGGAATGGGGAAAGATATGAGAGACGTCCTGGAAGAGATCATTCAGATGGAGAAGTCATTCTTGGTGTCCGATACCGAGAATGACGATGCCGACGATTCAATGGCACCCCCTGCTGCGCCGGGATTGTTTACGAGTCAATTCGATCGACCACCAAGGACACCAAGCCCCGTTTCTTCAGGGAGGAAACGGCTTCAAAACTCTCAGCAAGCGCCTGGTGCGCCTATGAGAGGGCACCGAATTTCTGCGTCTCATCCAAGTATTCCACCATCGCCATGCTTCAACGCACCTTCTGCACCTCAACGACCTCCGTCGCTCATGGGTTTGCACCAATCGTCTCTCTCGGAATCTCACACCGCTCTGTATCTCGCGACTGCTTCTCCAGAAGCTCCCAACAGAAAGAGCGCTTCACCGAAACTCGGCATGAGAAGGAGTATCTCTTTCACACCTGACGCGGCAGGCCCGTCAATCAGTCTCCAAGGTTTACCGTTCCCGAGAGCCAACTTCGACAGTGGATCTCCAAGTTTGACTCCTTTAAGCAGAAGACACAATCGCACTCCCCAAGCTGTCCATCCAGCCATGGACAACTGGCGATTCCCTTCCCCTCTAGCTGGAACCGCTTCAACGATGGCCACACCTACTCGACCAACTCAATCTCACATGCCGACGCCCGACGGCATTCCTGCCGGAGACATCGAACCTGCCTTGCTTTGGCCGGCTCCACCACCCATTCTTCAACCTGCCCTCTTCCCTTCTTCTCCAGCAGCGGACACTCCGGAATTCCCTTCGGTTCATTCCCGAATGCCTCGATCTGATAGTGGGAACATGATGCTACCTGCTACACCCCAACGCATATCGGCACCAGGAAGCGGGATGAGACTCGGTGTTTTGCTTGGTAGTGGCGATGATGGAATGGACGTCGATATGGATATGGAGGATGAGGATGGATCAACAGAACAGGGACACGGTGGCGGTGCGATGAGCGGTGGAGGCACGGGGTATTTGCCTGTCTTCTTGGAAGCGGAAGGGTTCAGAGCGGGAGTTGGTGGTAGACCTAGGTGGTAATGCTTGCTATGCCGGGCAGAAAGAAACAAAAAGATCCGATTTTCAGCCCATTTACGACTCTACGACACGATCATTCACGAAACAATACATGAATCCAATCTCGATCACGACATGCCCTTCTTCGTTGGACTTTCGAGCTCCTGCTGCGCAGGCAGAAATCCAGATGGCTAGCAAGGCAATCGATGATCGACGATTGAAATAGAAGATGAGCTGGAGTATCTTTGCATGACATGAGAGAGAGAGAGATATAGGGAGAATAAAGAGTAATTTGCATATATCATTTGGACCACGTTTTTCGGGCTTGCATCGCATCGATATAGGCTATATACAGGCAATGCATATTTGACTCTGTTCACAGATGCTGTGCTCAAAGCCGGCAGCAGTAGCACGGAAAGTGGTGTTGAGGTTGGGGTAGAGAATTAAGTGCGAAAGGACAGAAGAGATATTCGAGACCCTGACCTTGCGTCTAGATTCGTGAACATGATCGTCCATTCAACAAGGCATCATGGTGAAAGGCAGCAAATCAAGTGACAACATGTCAAACCGAACCCGAAGAACAAGAACGATTCCGAGAAACGAAGATACTGTCAACCGTGCAGAGAGTCACGACAAAATACCGATTTGATTCGAGACGCGCCCACGCTCAAACCCATTCCGGGCTTTTCCTGCGTCTTTCCAACAGTCGTTTTGCCTTCTTGACGTCCCTCGCTTCGACCAGGATGTTGGCGGTGTGGAAGGTCGACGAGTACAGCATCCGGATGGGATGGGTGGTGGACGTCAAGAGGTCTGAGAAACGAGTGACGAGTCCTGATTTGTCTGTGGGGGGGTCGGGATTCAGAATGGTAGAAATGGTCAGTGTATGTGACAAACAGAATGGTCGAAGCTCTTGACGTTTGGAGAGGGAAGGGGACCACAGTATTAGGTAGGACGAAGTGAAGGAAGTTGAAGACCAGCGAAACCCAGAGACCATTACCTTGGATGATCAAAATTTACTCACCAAGATGATATGCCCCTCCCGTTTCGCCACCATCTGACATCCCCACTCCCCTCAGATCCAATTGCAAACATCTTTTCTGGCCCTCCTCATCACTCTTCCTCACCTCGCGTCCTGACCATCTGATCGGGATCTGTCCGCTTTCCAGAGGTGGACTGGGGAATGTTTTGTCTGACGAGACCAATCGCGAATGCGATTCTTGCGACGGGTTCTCATCATCTCCCACTCCTACTTCGAAGTCTGCTTCGGAGTCAGAAGGCGAGATCGAAATGTCTCCCCATCTGGCCCCTGTGTCTTGGACGACATTGCCATCGCTGCCACCCAGCTCTCCACCTGATTGAAGATGTATCTCGTCTTCTCCTCCTTTTGGGAACATGACTCGCAAGATCCCGATTTCCGTCACGAGAGAAGCCCCATCTTCGTTCCTGGTGTACGAAATGAATGGTCTTTCCGACACTGAGAGGTCCAACCCATCCATGGTACCAACTGGCGCTCTTTCTCCATCGACGTTTTCGTTCCCATCCAAATGATCCAGCGTGGTCGTTCGCGACCAGGACGCCTGATGAGCAATTGGCAGCGAGGAGAGAGCTCGTTCTGGCCACACGAGAAATTTCCTGATTTTTTCGGAAAATCGATCTTCTACAGATCTCGAGAAACCCACAAAGGCCAGGGGGCTGGAGAGGACCGTAATCTCGGGTTGAGCGGGAGGAGGAGGGCTCGAGCGAGTGGTGGTAGCGAATGATGGGCTGAGAGGTGAAAGGAGCTGTGATCGCCGACGCGGAGGAGTCGGGAGTGAATCGTGATCAACGTGCCCTACACAGTAATTGATGATTAGATATCGGCCGTTGATCAGGATTCAAGAGGTGGATTGTGACTGATCGCGAAATACTGGCTCTTCACTTACAGCCCTGCTCCGCGAAGATCGTCGCTGCTTTCTCGAAATCGTCCGCCTTGACCAGCAAGAAGTCGGTGAAATAGCTGGACTGATAAAGGATAGAGATACCCGCTCGAGCGAGTGGGGCAGAGACATGGCGTAGGTGAGGGGAGTCTGATCGTCGAGCATGTCGGATTCAGCAGTCAGGATCCGAGCTTCGCTCTTTCTCCGAAGGTGAACAACGGTTGACAAGTATACTGCTCACCATAATTTCCGACATCATCATCATCATCGTCTCCCGAACTGATTTCGAACACCCTCCAGCTCGCATTGATTAGAACATCCGGGTCGGAGAGACTCGACCATTCCTGCATGATCAGATCGAGAGAGCCAAATATCGCCATCTAACAAGATATGGATCCATCAGTACCTACTTGATGGGAAAGGCACAAATGTCCGGAAGGAGGGAGAAAGTGATTATGGACCGACCTCGATCCTGTTGGAGGTGAGATTGAAGAATCTTGGTGATTCCTCTGATGCTCGGTCGATCGTCCAGTAGATCTTGGTGGTATAGACATGAATGAGATGGATCGGTATGTGAACGATAGCGACTGGATCACTGAGAGGGCTATCAACGCCATGTAAATGACCCAAAACATATGTCAGTCCGCTATTCCAGATGTTTGATGGAGATTTTGATGAAGGTGTTGATGGATGGTGGATGGGAGACCGACTCACGTTATGTCAATATCTGACATCTCGAGATTCTACCGTTGCTTCGATGGTTTACTTTACTAACAGTGGAGATGGGGATGTTGTTTACGAGGCAAGGATCAGAATGTTGATGATGATGATGATCATGGGCGTTGATTTCTTCCAGACGTGTCATCGTCTCTTATTACTAAGCATGTCCACCTGTCTTCGGAGACTTCATTTGCACCGTTCGATCGATTTGGCTTGATACGGCCAGAGCCCTGTTCTCGTTTTCATTAGAAGCTCATCATGTCCTTGATCCGAGTAAAGTGCGAGGTGTGTTCTGTCTTGCAAGTGTTCGGCGAACATGAGATGAAATCGAACGATTCCTTTGACATTAAGCCCGAGGGGCTTGAGGACAATAAGTGTAATGCAAGGGGGGGATCATTCCTCGACTTGTCTGGAGAAATGACTCGGTGACTGCGCTGATCTAGGCAACCCCTCGGAGGCTGAGCTCCGATCCGAACGGATAACGACGCCATCACACAACACGGCGCACAGCTCGTATAGGGAGGTGGAGAAAAGTGGTTCGGAGGTCAGTGCGAGACTCTGGTTTTGAGGTCGTCAGGTGGGTATTCGCCTCTTCAATTCCATGGCTCCGATCAGAAGCACTTTGCGATTGATTGTGTGTTAGTGACGCGAGCAATTCGGCGATGCGAGATGGGTCCGAGCAATGATCGAAAGCGCTGTAAGAGGACCGCAACAAGACGAGACGTTCCGACAACGAGGACCAACCGGACGCGTGTGAAGCCGTATGCCTATGCTCGTGTCATAGCAGTCCGGGCCACATGTGCAGTCGGCAAAAATGCACAGAGTAGATGAGGGGCTTGTTCCAAGAGACCCAGACAGTCATGATTTCTGAGTCGGTTAGTCGGTCGAGAAGAAGGAGAAGACATTGCATTGCGAACCCGAACGGACTTGGTGTGTCAACGCTGCGCTGCGCACCGGATCGCAGTTTCCGGACGTCGCCTGTGTGCAACTGATTTGTGTGCGGTGAACCGAGTTTCAGTGGATCGGGGCGATCCAGTAGGCATGTGTCGTATGAATATAAACGTATCCGTCCTGATACGACGTATTGACAGACACAGACCAGACACAGACAAACAAACATACGTTCATGATACATGTCGAACTATCCCAAAGCCGAAAATAAAGTTGACTTTTGACGCCTGGCTACAACCGCGAGTCTCATCGGATG
This sequence comes from Kwoniella newhampshirensis, assembly GCF_039105145.1. Taxonomy (NCBI): domain Eukaryota; kingdom Fungi; phylum Basidiomycota; class Tremellomycetes; order Tremellales; family Cryptococcaceae; genus Kwoniella; species Kwoniella newhampshirensis. The sequence continues at coordinate 1,462,034 of NC_089959.1, read as the reverse complement.
CTCCGGAGTTGCATAATCGCGATTGATCAAGCTTCAACCCGATCTTCAGAAAAATACCGTCTGGCGATTCTCGTATTGTCCTCGGCATGCATTCAACAACGGTGGGATCTGTATGCTTGTCTGGGCGTCATGTTGTTTGTTGTGAGTCTGAAATTAGGGCCATGCTGCTCAGCGAGGATGCAATATGAGTCGAAGAACAAGACGTAAACGAAAGATGACCCAACATCAATCTTCCTCTCCCACAACTGGCACCTATCTGTACTTGTCATCTTCTTGGTCTCAGTCACAACTCACGTCAGTCAACAATCCAGATCAACACGAACTGACGCGGCATAACACCCCAACATGGTTCGCACCACCACCGCTCTCGTGGCCCTCTTCATCTTCCTCGCAGGAGGGTCATCTGTTTTTGCCGACGATACGTTCGCAGGTTGTTTCTTCGACACGGGAAGTACGGTGACCCAGACAGATCCCGCTGTCAGCGGTGCGACTAATGCAGACGAGTGTACGGTGAGTAGTCATCGAGTTGCTTTCGTCCTGTTTGCTATTTTGCACAGTATCGCTCCCACCCGATACTTGATCCTACTCTTCCGACAGTGTGTGCAGTGCAATGCGCAGCCTACAAGGCTGGACAGACGCGCAAGCTGATTTGTCTCGCCTTGTCATAGGTGGCATGTGGCTCCGAATGGGATTTCTCGTATTTCCGTGTGACCGATCAGAGCTGTGTCTGCGCCAACGATTTCCCTCCTTCATCATGTATGAGTCAAGGAAACACCAACACTTGCTCAGAGTACGATTTCGAAGCTCGGATCATCACCACCTCGTTCTCGAATTCGGGATGTTACAGCTCGGTCGAATATGCCTCTATGGACCAAGGAGCTATGGAGGTCGTGGCTGTTAGTCCGGAACAGTGCTTCGATCAGTGTAAGGACAGTTACGATGCTGTATGGTATACCGGTGTGAGTCTGATGCCCATCCCAGTCAACCTTGTTTCGTCCGCTGACACCATGAGAAATGTCCTTGTTATATTGTTGCTTTCCGTTTCAGTTCGACGACTATTCTTGTAAATGCGCTACGAGAGGGCTCGCTTCGGAAGGAGCTCTCGAGACGTGTGATGAGAATGAATTCATGGTGAGTGCAATACACGATTGTTGCTTCTGTCCCTGGTAGATCGAGCAGCGTCGCCGATACTGACTCTACGTTGAAAGGTCTTCACTCATCCCCCAGGTAAGTCAGCTTGATTGTCCTGCACATCACGAAAACCCTTTCTTGGCGATCGTTGTATATCGTGACAGAACACTCGTTCGCCTTTGACAGGGTTGACTCCACACGGAACTGACCATCCATCACTTGTCGTCCTGTAGAAGCAGCAGCATCCAGTCTCGTCCGACGTCGGCTGAGGGATCAGTTAACACTTGCCCTCTTGAAATCGAGCAAGCTTTGTCCAAGGAGCCTTAAAGCCTGTCGATTGACTGATGATCTCGCTTTCGACGCATACGAAGTGGGTCTAATCACTCATATCGAGAGAAGCGACGAAACTGATGATGGAGTATGTAGTGCATTGATACTAGCTCAGAACTCGAATCGTGCGGAGGATGTCTGCATGGTGAATATGGCGTGTCGCCAAATGGTACTGCTTCAGGTCAAGAGTGAGTTCCGCCCCCCCCCCATTCCACCCATTAGACCATCGCTTCCCGGTCCGTTTTCGAAACGAAGCTGGGAGTCTTGCGTGAGATGTGCTGACATACGGACTTACTTGTATAGTTGCTCCAAGCTCGGAGCCAGTATGGGCGGAGTGACCTGTTCCAGTGGAGTATGTCTAATCTCGTCTTGTCACGAAGGATCGAGTCTACTCAGCGGGGCATGTGTAGTCGATTGAGCAAGACCCAAAGGACCAGCATCAGTTAAGAGCACGTCTCCGGGACTTTGCCATAATGAGATATGCTACCGAATTCGGGGACTGGTCGGAATGTACCCTCTGTTTAGAAAGATTGACGATCTGAATACATGTCTTCGTGATACCATAATGAGCAACGAGTACTCCCTCCTATAGCCATCGCCATACTGTCTCAATGCCTCGGTTCGACTTGCACGGACGCGAATGTGCCGCAGATCAACAGTTGCCCAAACGGAGGAGAAGCAGATTGGAAGAGTGGAAGTTATACTTGTTCTTAAGCCGTTCGACACTTTCTGGATCGTTGTGTATACTGCAGGGCGGAGAAACAGCTCATCAGCTCAGCTTGAAAGCGTCTTGCCGTCGCCGGGAAGGAGACGAAGAGTATAGGGCCAAAGAGCGAGTAACACACCCATCAAAGTAGGTTGCGCCGAGCTAGGTATGGGTATCAGCAGACGAAATGGGCATCTCTCTGTCACATCGACATACCAGGGCATCAGACTTTCGATATCCTTCCATCAGACTTGACATTGTCAGCTTGGACTGCCATTTACCTACAGGGCGATCAGGCAGCTCACTCAAAGAAACCCATGCGTCGCTTTTCGAAACTGCGCTAGCGTCAGGGACGGCCAATAGACGTGATCTAAGTCAAAAGACGTACTACTGCTGCTCCACTATGTCATAAAAGGCCAGCGTCAGCTCAGTACGGTGCGACGAAGGCCGGATACTTACTGATCCGTACTGCTCGAGGATCTTCAAAGATCGCTGTCAGTCGCAGGCCTCTCCGATATAACTGCATGACTCACGCATCTCTCCCAGTTCATCCACATACACTGCTCGATGTCAGCTGGCCCTATGTGGCAGTGAGATTACTTCAGCTCACAAGGCGAGGCAAAGAAGTCATATCTGAGAGCATGTCAGCCCTATTATATTACGGTGCTGGTAGAGATGATAGAGGAGAAAACTTACATAGCAAACAGAACATCCTCGCATGTAATACCCTATGTCCGACGATCCCGTCTGCCAGAGCACTTATGCGGCGCGGAGAGGTACCACGCACCATTCTATTTCGAACCCTTATCGACCATCCAGTCTCCACATGACCCAAATTTATTTCTTCGACGATGGGGGATGTCGCTGGTTGACCTCGTTCTTTGATCCCTACAGTGATGTAGTCTCGTCTCAGCGGAATATCATAAAGCAGAACGCAGTACTCACATTCCTACATGTTCGAAGGTCGTAGAAGAGATAGGAAGGGATGATGAAGCTCGGTCAGACATCGTGCGCGCGAGACCAGGACCGACCACTTCCCTCTGCTTACCGTCTCGGTGTCTGAAGAACATGATATGTCAGCACACAGAGATCGTCAAGGTCAACAAGGAACCATCACACTGACCATCATAATCGACCCAGATGGCAGCAAACATCGGATGCTGTACCGTCCACACCCTCCTTTAGCTTCCTCGTTCTCAAAGCCGATATGTCCTTCCTGGGGGAAGAGTGGGTACTGACCTCAATAACGTTCCATGCGAGATACTTTGCATATGGTTTGGGATCCCAAGTTCGGAGTTGGAGCAAAGGGTGGATCTTGAGCGGGGTTGAGAGCTGTGCTGCTTGGAGGTATGAGAGTACCTGAAAGCGTGAGATGCTGCAATTGTCAGTAGAGTCGTGGGAGTGCATATGTCTTCCAAAGAGGCAAGCATGGGCTGGATGTCACTAGGTCGGGATAGGGACGGAAGACGTACTGGACCATAACCAGGACGACTAGAGGAAGGTCAGCTGCGTGTAGGATTAGAGAGGCGGAGAAACACGTACGAAGGCTTGAAGGGACCGATGGTGATGGCTGAGCAGCGATGTTCCAGTCAGCCAAGCAAGAGCTAGTCAAGAGTATGTATGGACGTACCAGCATCACGAGGAGCTCCTGCGGGTACTGTGGCCATGCTGAGAGAAGTTGTGACTTGGATGTACTGAACGGGGAAGTATGGGGGATTCGCTGGTTTGATGATTGTCAATATGAGAGGAGAGTCGCGAACGCTGAGAGTTATTGATCAGAGTATCGGATGAGGAAGAGAAGAGAGAAGTGCGCAAGGTGTATACAAAGGGATGAGTCGTTTCATGTTTGTCAGTGATCCGTAGAACGTCACTCAACCCAAAGCCTTTCCGGGGAAGGATCCATGCGATTAAAGGACAGCACACAGGCGTGATCGAAGCCGCAATCAGTATGTACATGCACCATGCACGATTCTCATGTCATCGATTGGCTTGTAGCATTTTTCTGCTGTTGTAAAGCCGCATCATCATTGAGCATTGTCGTTGAGCTCTCGATCAGTGAGGAGAGAAGTGTCCATCCATTACCCTATTGATGTCCGTGAATACAGTAATCAACGTACGCCATGTTCGGCGCGGTCCGGTTCCATTGCCCCGGTCATCACGAGGCGATCCATCTCTCCCTTTCTCTTCTATTCTCTCTTTCACCTGCACCACCTCGCAAGTCGAGCTCGCGTCCTACATCCACACTTGCATCCCAACTCATCGTTCACCTGTACTTCATACTATCCCGAGATCTATCGACTGTCGGCCAAAATGGAGCTCTACATCCCCCCACCCTCGTTCTTCCCTCGTATGCTTCCACCCAAACCTGTGGTCCCTGCAGTACCCATCGTACCGATCCCCGACCTGCCTGAGGTACTTCATGCTCCCGAAGGAGCATATCGCCTAAATCCGGACTTGTTTCCGAACATCGGTAACCCTGCTCATCCGACGGCGCTCGATATGCAGAAACAAAGTGCAGCAGCGACCGCGTTTCTAGGCGGAGCGGCTGGATTCATGGGACCACCCGGAGCACAGATGGCAAATGTACCGACAGGTGCGACTGCCATGAGTTTCGCATCGACCATCGTGAATGGTCAAGCGCAACCTGCTTGGCCTGTGAGGATGTCGTTTGTGAATGTTTGGTTCCCACCCAAAGCCGGAGGAGGGGATAGGGGATTCGGAGGATTACTAGGAAAAGGAGGACAGAAGGGAGAAGGTGGCATGGGATTGGATACGCAACCACCTCCTATGACGGGATACGAACCATCCGTCTCTTCAGATGACTCATCATCATCTCTCTCGGACAATTATCCCGCTCCCCAGATCGAATTCCCGATGTCACCCGTCCCGGGACAGGGAGGTTCAAAACGGATGCCATTCGGAAAAGGTCAGAACAACCTCAACGTGCTGCCTAGACCGAAGAACAATCTTAGATCATCCAACTCGACTTTTGTGACCAGATTACAAGCATTGGACAATTTGCCAAAGATACTGGCGGAGAAAGCTAGAAATGGTACTGGGGAGATCATTAGATGGGGTTTCTGGAATTTGGGAAGGACATTTGCCTGGGGAGAGGAGGGTGGAAAGGTCAAGGTGAGTGCGGAAAAAAATGCACTTGATAGAAGAGATGGATATCACTAAATGCTGTTCTTGTAGGAACCACTTGCAAGGGTGACCTTTTCCCAAATCCCGACATGTCATGCTGTGTCGCAACACACGATCAGCCCGGAGAGGGTAGATATCATCGTTGGATTTGCTTCTGGCGATCTGGTGTGGCTCGATTTTGTGCTAGGAAAGTACTCGCGTCTAAACAAAAGCGTAAGTGCCGATCTCAATATTGCTGAATGTTACCTCAAGCATCACCATCCGAGACCAACGCACTCTCCTCTCTCGGCGGAGACTTGTACTGATCGGGGTCCAAACATCCTTCTAGGGCGTTCTCAACAACACTGCAGTCATCGGTGTCCATTTCGATCCCCGACAACCCCATCACTTCATCGCTCAATTTGCCGATTCTACCATCCTACGCTTCAACCTCTTCGCCGAAGATCCCGCCAATTTCACAGTCGCTCACGTGAAGCCATGGGAGACCTACCTGAAAGACGAGCAAGCAAGACTCTCAGCTTCTGCTTCTCGTGTTGCAGTAGGTTCGAGCGCGCCGGGCTCCAGTAGGAACGGGAGCAGCGAGGCTGGAGAGAGCGAGATTTCGGACGAGTTGGTCAAGTGGAAGAATGAGGACTGGGCGTTGTTGTCGGCCGAGAACCAGAGGGGAAAGGAAAAGGTCACGAGTGTGTGGGCCGGGAAGAACCCTATTGCGGCGATGAAGATTGGGAAGAGCAAGATCAATTGTGAATTCCTGCCAGGATCGTACAGTATATCGTGAGATTAATAGCTAATGAGACTCCACAGCTCTAGCATACTCCCCTGATGGGAGGTTCTTGGCCGTCGTTTCGGAGGATGGAATGCTCAGACTGGTTGATGTAGCCGAGGAGCAGTGAGTGGTGGTCGTGTCCGCTGCGTTAGAGGCAAACCATGCTTATTCCGATAACAGGGTCACCGACACTTTTGCCGGCTACTTTGGGTCTTTAACATGTGTATGTCAACCGCTCCCTTTGACGCAATTTGGCCTAGCTAACATGCTTGACAGATTGCTTGGTCACCCGACTCTCGTTTCGTCGCTGTTGGAGGACAAGACGATCTCATCACCATCTTCTCTCCTCGCGAATCACGAATCGTTGCGCGATGTCAAGGTCACTCTGCCTTCGTCAAATGCATATCATTCGACCAGTCTCGAGGGGAGTCCCGAGCATACAGGTTCGCGAGTGTAGGAGAGGACGGGAAGCTTATCCTAGTGGGTACCACATGACTCAAGGTTCTTCGACAGGGTGAGCTCACGGCCGACTATGTATTAGTGGGACTTCTCCGCAGCAGCTCTGCAACGACCTAGACATCACCATTCAAACTCATCGCACCACCGTCTGAATGGTGCGGGTAGTACCCTATCTTTACCTGGCCCTTCAAGATCCAACCTGCCAATCGAGACAAAGACTGCCAACTTCCATCCTGCTCCTCCGAGGAGTGAAGTGGCTCTTCTGCAACCGGTCGTGGTAGGTAGCATCCACCGGGCGTCACCTGTCACCGCGTTATGACCATCTCGCCTGGAAATGGATACTGACGTACTCACATAGGCACGAATCGTCGAGGGTACGATCATTACCGGGGTGTACATGCTGCCTCACGCGATTGTCACGATGTCGCGAGCCGCGGCATGTAAGATATGGCAAAAGCCCTCGAGGCTGAATTCGAACACCCACAGACCAAAAGGTGCGAGCAATGGAGCAGTTGGAGCGGGCGGGAGGGAGACCGCTAGAGAGAGGAGGGACAGAGAGCGTGAGAGGGAGAGGGAGAGGGAGCGAGAGTAGGCGGCCTGCGGAAGAAGAAAAAGGTTGTACTTGGTTGATCGATTATTATGTATAGTTGTCGGAGGAGGCATACGCGTGGTGTCTGACTGATTCATGACGGCAGTTCTAGTCTGAATTTGTCATCAGGCCTACACTTGATCGAATCAAGGACAGTTTGTGATCTGGATCTGCATCTTCTTGTGCCAATTTCAGAGCTGATTCCTCTCCCAATCTAGTCAATCAATCTTTTCAGTACAAGGATATCCGCTTAAATCTCTCGGATTGAAACGACCCTCAAAGTACATGCAGTGATCGATCGGGCACAGGATAGACATGACTTTGTGTCCGGTTGGAAGAGCGACGACTTTCAGTCGCTGTCGCAGGACTAGGGTTTTAGCAGCGTCTGTATAGGACAGGCAAGAGGACATCGGTGTGAGCGATCACCTGTGTTATCTGATCGTATCCGTGTGCCAACAGGGACCTAGATCATCATCGTCCGGTGATCTTCGACGCATGATCGCATCCTAAAGAGTCGTCGAGCGCTAGTAGTCGATAACCAATTATCAACGAGGTAGACCGGGTACGTGTATGGCTGATCCTATCGTAGCAGTATCATGTTGAGCAGGCTGTGGCAGATGTGGCCGGCCGGCCGACTGCCTTGCTGACGCGGGTGGGACACACGGTAATAGCAGCAAGTTACGTCGCAATCGACGCATCATGCAGAACCTTTGTCAATCAATCGTACGTTATCAAAGTGACTTGGTAGTGTGATCCCAATGACGAGCTCTATACAAGTTCCGTTGGAGCCAGATCGGTGACTGACTGACTGACTGACTGACTGACTGACTGATTGACTGATTGACCCCATGGAGTAAGATACTACTGATGGTTATTATTATTTATTATTTCCGGGCCGGTCCTTTCCCCCGCGCCAAGCGCAACTCTCGAAAGGCCATTCATTGCTGTGACGCGCCTCCGCTACGTCATCAGAATTCGATTGTCACCTATCACCTGTCGTTACAGAAAACACAGTTGCTATATAATCGCGTTAAGTTTTCGTTGATCTGGTCACTGACTGCTTTCCCTTTTCTTGCATCATTGATACACACACTCTTACGCTCTGCACCAAAATCAGCACCGACACCAGAAAACATCCCACACAATGAAAGTCGCCGTCCTCTTCGCTCTCATCCCCGCCCTAGCGGTCATGGCAGACCCTCAACCTACCCCCGCCACCCCTGCCCTTCAGTTCGGCAAGGCTCTCGCTGGACGACAACGTGAGTGCAAGCTTCTGTTCCAGTCACTGTCATACGCATGTAGAGGTGACCTTGCTGACCGAGATCTTCGCGCTTGCTTCCTTCCCTTCTGACAGTCAACTCCATCGTGGGCGACGCTACCAGTGCGATTGGTGGAATAGGAGGCTCAGTCGTCGGCGCGGCCACCAGTGCGGTCGGTGGAGGCGGTGCATCGGTCGTTGGTGCAGCCACTAGTGCTGTCGTCGGAGGCGGAGGTTCCGTAGCTGGTGCTGCTACCAGTGCCGTCGTCGGGGGAGGCGGTTCCGTGGCTGGTGCGGCCACTTCCGGTGCAGGAAGTGTTGCAGGCGCCGGTACTTCAGGAGCTGGATCGGTTGCTGGTGCAGCAAGCTCAGGTGTCGCTGGCGGAGCGTAAGTCGTTCTCTTCAATACAGGCATGTGTTGAACTCTTGCTAATGCTACCATCTCACATGCAGATCATCCGTTGCATCAGGTGGTGCAAGTGCTGCATCTGCTGCTTCTAGCGGTGGTGCGGGAGCTGCGTGAGCATCCACAGCAGACCATTGAGATTTACGACCTTCTCGCTGACATCCCATGCAGTTCCGGAGCATCTTCTGCTGCCGCTACTTCCGCAGCTGCGTCTGCCGGTGAACGTACTTCCCTCATCGGACAAGCTGGTCTTTGGACTGCTCTCGCAGGCGGTGTTGGAATCGTCATTGGAGCTGGTCGAGTCTTGGCTTGAGCGAAAGGGGGGCTTGAGCGAAAAGGGACTGTTCTCATTGAATACACGTTCGTCGAAAAGTACTCCCCTTCTGTGTATGTTGCGGGAAGAAGAAAAAAGAGAGGATAAGAAGTCTTGTAAAAAAAACTCCATATATGCGGTTGGTAGTCTGTACTCCTGTCATCGTATGCACCTTGCTTCGTCCGATGACTTAATCTTTTTGAGTCGTTGTTGGTGGCATACTTTATTTGAGCCACAACTACGACGCGTCTTTGGCTACAGTGGAGGATGACCTCGCGAAGGAGAAGATGAAAACAATGCCTTCCTCAGTACAGTTGAACACTTTGGATTCGTCTCATTCATTTCGCATCTATAGAGACTACTGTATAACGACTCAATAACGACTCACTATAACCTGTGCAGCCCAGCATGGCGTACGCCTCGACGTCTCGTCATCTCCCAAGAGAATCGACCTACCCGATACCTCAACCTTCTGATTTCCTCAACGCTCTCGAAGATTGTGTACAAGCCACGGAACTGTGTTCGAGGACACTCCAGATCGGCATCGATAAGCTTGAACCTGGGACCAGAGATCTGCCTAGACTGACAAAAGTCATGAGACATAAACATGTGGGTGTGGTCTTGCGAGAAGTGCCATGAAGGATCGATATGTTGCGATGAGGCTGATCGAAGTGTATTACGCAAATAGCATTTCTTGGTGCTTCCCGAACCTACGATCTCAGCACACAAATCTGCGCTTGCTAGCTCTCTTGCGCCGCAGATCGACCAACTGATAGCCAAGGCGGAACATATGGTGGAGTCGGAGAAAGCAAAGGTCGCGAACCTGGAAGAGAGGGTGAGTGGCGGCGTTTCACCACGTCCAGCGCACCCTATTTTAAACTTTTACTTGCGCGCTTGTTTCTAATCAATCACTTAACACCCAACCGCTGGTATTTGGAACTCGAGTTGTCTCCATGAAGCCAGATGCTGATGGTTGACCTGTTGTGCAGCTCCGTATCCTCGAGTCAGCACGACTGCCCTCACAAACCTCTGCCAAGTCATCTCCCCTCTCATCGCTTTCTGTCGGCTCTCTCAACGACAATGGCGAAGAGAAAGACACAACGTGTCAGATTAACGATGTGAACATGAAGGATCTGAGTATATTACAGCGAAAGAAGGTGATGGGTTTGAAGCAGAAGAGAGAAAGGCTGGAGAGGGAGATGGCGAGGCTGGGTATCTGACTTTGTGCGGGGCATGTGTGGTCCGGATAAAGCACAAGTGTGTTCAGGTATGTATTGTATTGTGTACTTTTGTTTGGAGAGTGTGGACGTTGGACCAGTTGCTCACACAACATGCGAGCTAACGCGCCATTCTGGATACTGATCTTGCAGGCTACGCACAATAATAACTGACTTCGACTCTATCACGTTTGTCTATTTCGACGATTCATCTACAATTGTAAGTGTACAGTGTTACAGAAGAACCATTGTCCAGAGCCCAAAAACCAAAAGATTATCCTTAATCAATTTGAACGAAAAGGAGGGAAACGATCAGGATGAAACGATACAGTATTCGTACTTATGCTTGAGGTTTATTGCGAGACACAAGCCCCGTTGACAAGCGCGAAGCCACGTCGGCATTGATAGATGACACATTCGCCCTTGGTGCATGTGGACCCTCCGACCTTAGCAGCGCCGATGGCTGTACAGCTGATGAATACAAAGGACGGGTCACTCAGTACTCGGACATGTAGAGACAAAAGGGGTTCGAAAGTGCTCACTCTTGGCCGACGGCAGCGCTGACATTGTTATATTCACCGTGGAGACAACCGCCACAAGATTCGAGGTCATTGTCAATATCAACACACTGTACGGTCCGAAGAGATGAACGATCAGTGATACTCCACAGTGGAGGGTAGGGCTCGCTAGACTTTTGGACGCACCTCATAGGCTCCGGCTCCAATGGCTCCTGCGACATTACAAGCAGTCAAACCCTTAGGACAATGCTGGGCCATGACTTGTTGTCTCTGACGCTTGATATATCGTCGAGCCCGTCTTTGAGCACCAGCAGAAGGTGTTGCGACTGCAGACATCCCATTCCGAAGCTGTCAGCATTGGTACCTTGTTGAGTGTGGCAACTGCAGTGAATCTGACACCCACCATCAAGGTTGGCATAGACCTGAAGAATGATACGCAAATCAGTGACATGATTGATGTCATGATGAGGAGTCAGGGAGAACCCACCAAACTGTTGGAGCTTGGGTCGGAAGTATCACAAGTGGCGCCGCTGAAAGAACTTCCACAAGAACATCCTTGACCGGTAGACGAGCTTGGCTATACGATGATACCGGCTCGAGGATCAGCGCGATCAGTCGAAAGCTGGGGGGTCACAATGTGGATAAAAGGATACTTACGTCGGCGAACAAGTTGATGTACAAGCTGAGCCGACAAGCACTAAGACAAGCTTCGAGATCTGCCACTTGGATGACAGGCGCCACGTTCCCATTGACGTCGAGGACGTTCCCGCAACCGGTGTAAGAGGCGGGACCGTCGGTGAGATCGGCTTCGTAGCCAAGCAGACAGAGACCTGGTAAACCGAGGGACAGACCCGAGGAGGCGGGGAGCGTGTTGGAGCATTGGCAGTCGGCGCCAAGACCCAAAAGACCGGGGGTGTAGAAGGAGTATTGGTAGCTGGAGCAGAGATCCTGGTTCAATAAGATGTGTGTAAGTGTCATGTATAGTGTCATTGAGACTGCTGTAGATTCAAGATCGCTCACAGCACACGTGTTGGCATTGGTAGCACCCCCCATGGACACGGCACCGGCTGGCGGGTCCGAGTAACACCCGGTGTAGGTGACAGCGGCCATGGTCGGGCTGGCCAAAGCGGCGACAGCGAGTGCGATCTTGAAGTAGGAAGGCATGGTGAATAATACAGTGAACGAAGGGCGTTGAGATTGGTACGGAGCCGACCTGTCGATTGAAAAGATGTCTGTAAGAGAGGCGAAGGGAAATTCAAGAGCGTCAGTGAATTGCTTCTCTTCCATTCACCATCCATCCCCTCGAGCCCAGCGTCTATATATACTCGTACACCGACAATCCTCTCCAAGCTAGCAAAGTCACTTTTTCTCCACATTCAGGAAGGACGATTAAGGAGCTAAGCAGTCTGTCTCACCTTGATGTATCTAGTCCTCGACGCGGGACGAAAGATCCGTGACTTCCTCCTGCCTCAAGCTTCGTTGGAGGAGCTAGCTTGTGTCCCCGAGCATAGATAAGGGATCACGTATGCTTGAGCCGAGGCAGCAGCGATGTTTCATGTCTCTTCAACACGGACCGAACAGGAGAGAGAGTGAAGGCTTGATGAAGGACGGAAGATAGACTACCCCGACTTTTGGTAAGGCAATCGACAAGGGGGTGGCGGTGGGGAGAGAGAGAGGACAAGGACTTTCGCTTCCAAGTCGAACACCTCAATTCGGAGGTCACGTAACCTGGAACACGGCCACCGTCCGCTGTGTTATCGTATGTACCACCATTCATTGAGAGTGAGACAAGCCACAAGCACGCAGCGTCGACGTCGACCGGGGTCATGGACCTGAAAATGGTACACCCAGAAGTAGTCCGAGCGTTGGCTTCACGCCGTTCAAAAGGGTCAGCCGGCGCAGGGAGGGTAATAAAACAGGTGTGTTCGTAGCACGTATGGAACGAGAGTCTGGTGGAGAAAGTACCTGCTGGGATCGATGGTTCTGGTACAGAAGAGAGGAGAGTGTGTAGTCCTGCAGAGTCAATGGCAACCCACGTCCTGGGCGAAACGCCACATGCCTACATCAGTTACCGGCTCTAGGGTCATTCCTCCCCTGCCCATCCGGTTGCCCCTGATCAGCTTTTCGCAGTGGAGACGTTGTATGATGAGTCACGGTGTTATGCTTCCGGGCTCCGAGTCCGAAGGAACCCAAGACCTCTCGCTAGGCGAATCATTGAAGCGAGACACGATTAAAAAAAGAAACATCGAAACGAGGGACCCCGGATGATTTTGGGATATAAGCTTTCGTCGTCCCGGGAACCTGACTGACTCACCGCCACGATGGATGTTAAAGGAATGTTACACCACATGATTTGCCCGCCACCGACACTTGTGCATATGTACTTGCGTACATCATCACGATCATGAGAGCTCGGACTGACCCGAGACAACAAGGTACAGATCAATCATCAGAGTAGCATCAATGATCGTTATTATTGATCTATCCATGAATGCTGTCGAGATAGCTACGAGAGGAGGAGCGAGAGAGAGAGAGAGAGCTTATTGCACTTGATAGGGAAAACGACACGACTCGGACCGTATCGGCGCTGCTTGCCATGTGGAGACTGCGGAGCATGATTGACCGAGGCCAGGAAGCCAGGAAGCCAGCAAGCAAGCAAGCCAACCTCCCTCTCTGCTCAGCTCTCGACGGCACACGTTCTTCGAAGATACAGGAGGAATAGCGAGAGCACTTGCTAGGTCGGGCATGGCCGAAGAAAAGTTGATGAGCAAGAATGAGAAAATGAAGAACCCTCCGACCTCCACTCCCATGCACATCAGGAAAATCTCAATTGAGGTTCTGCCCTAAACAAGGATTTAGTCTCCGGACTCAACGGTATGTATGTACCAGCTCCTTGGTACCATACGTACGTTCCTGTCCCAAATAATTGGTTTTCCCTAGACGATAAGAACGCCGACGCTGACGCTGACTCACTCGCCCCTGCTAATGCTTAGGGAGAGTCTTTCGCAGCGCCTTCTTCGCACCTGACGCCTCTGACGGACTTCCCACACCCACAGCATGGCAGGCACTCGGAACGCCTCGCGAGACAGCTACCGAGCGGCCCGCGATTCGGCCGGAACGATGATCCGTACAAGAGCAAGAGCGAAATTTACCAGATTCGTTGCTTGGGGTATCGTATCCCCCGGAAAAGTCTGGTCCGTTTTGTAGTGAATTGCGGCCACACGAGACACTCGTTGATGTATTCGCGCTCTCCTGCTTCTCTCAGTCCCAGTCCAGTGCATTCATTCATTACCGATCATTCATCCCGCGACGTCAATTCAATCACGTTTCTAATCTTCGATATCTGCTACCAGCATGCCCGTAAACCATTTGATGGGAAATGAGATAACGTACAGCAGACTGATTGTTACCCTGTCTCCGCAAAACACTGCGCCACCTTACGAGAACAGGATGGACATGTGTTTTAGACATGTTGAAGGAACAAATATAATCCAAAACAAAAAAAGCCCGTGTTAAGCATGCAGCTCGACTCTTAGTGCAGGATTGGCATGTAGATGCACCGAATGTCCAGGCATGTTTGACGCGGTCTGTCTGGATTCTCTCTTTCACTCGGCCTCGCTCCAGCTCCAGCCATTTGACGTCCATCACTGACTGACTGAGTGGGTCATGACGGGTCTGGTGGTCTGGGTGCCTCCAGTAGCGAATCCATTTCTGCGATCAGAAGACTACGTGCAGCAATGGCTCCTTTCGACTCAACACCACTAATCTATCGACCTCGGGGTTCAGAAGGTGGGCATCCGATCGTCTTCATGATTGGGGACACTTCGTTTGCTATTCAGTCTCAGTAAGTTTTCCCATTCAATGAACAACCCTTTCACTGAGACATCACAAGCGTGATTGATCCTGACCATCAAGCGGCATTCTCGCCACCATTTTTTCGTCACTCGCAACTCGCAACTGGACATACTGGACAGACCTGCCAAGAAACCGCGACACGATGGCAACCGAATAGAGGGGTCCATCGTCGACGGACTGTAGATACTGAATACTGAATCTAAAAAAAAACTCATGTCATGCAAGACCCTCCCTCTTTCACTCAAAGCGTTTCGCTCAATTCGATTATTGTCCAGGTAGTGCAGTGACCACGTAGCTCATTCCCACGTTCCCATGAAATCACAGCGGGCGCATACTGTATAAATATTTCAAGGTCCTATCACCACGTAGACCAATTGAGTGTACACCTGGCGAAGTCGTGGTCAGACATACAGTATCGCACTCGTTCTCATGCAAGATGCCTATACGACTTGCGAGACCTCCGCGAACACTCATCGGGGAAATCCCCATTCAATGATGTTTCTAGGGTCGACCAAGCATGAGGGCATGTCACATGGTCCAGACTTCCAGACTACGCAGCCAAATTGTTCAGACCAAGGAAAGGACAAGGGCGAGCGTCCCCTCCGGTGGATTCAATCTGGCATTCGGCTCTGTCCGGAATTTCCCACAACGTCAGAGGCGGCGGGGGGGGGGGGCTATTGACCTGGAAGAGGCGCTGACGGACCAAACGATGGTGAACAATCTTTGATGCCGCCTCTGGGCAATGGTAAGAGAGGCAAAGTCATACAGTATCACTTTGCCGAACACTGTCCGCCATCGCCTCTTAAGACGAAACAGACCTCCTCGTGAGGGATGAATCGTGCGCGAAGAATAATTTACCATCGCTCGAAGCCTCCAGGCTGCGCGCCGATCTAATGCGTCTCACCAGCTCGATAACCTTCCATCCCAAGCTGCCCAAGTGATCTAAGACTGAACGACTGCCTGCGTCCGTCTGGACAATATCGTAACTTATTCAGCGGAATATTACCCACCCCTGTCGAACAGGTCGCCATTCACCCTCTGAAAATGGCGTAGACTCCATCACTGTCGTAGCTACTGTGTTGAGCTCCTTCACGAAAATGGGGTGCGAGTCAGGTGTCCCCGGAAGCGGAGCAGACTGCCCAGTGCTCGTGCGAAGATACTGTATAGTATCTTGTGGTCACGAAAGGCACTAGCTGGGTCAACAAGGGAGACAATGCTCACGCTGTGGGCCTGTAGTACAGAAGCAGACAGACAGCATTTCGACATGTTTTCTGTCGGAGACCTCGTTCAATGGTCGTCTCCCGCTCACAGCTGGATCGTCACATGCAGATTTATCTAGATAGAGCTGAATCTCCTTCATCGTCCAGGCTCCGTCTACTGTAAGTTACGTTCCTGTGCGACGATACGATCACTTACAGTAATGCGGTATTTCGCGCCTGGTCAATGACCATGGGAAGCATTCCCAAAAGCACGGAAACAAGTATGGGGGAGATATCGAACCTACCGTTCTCGACTTGGCCAATGCGACGAAAGCTGGAAAGGTCGCTTGACATCTGAATTATCATTGTTCCAGGGCTGATGTCTGGGGTTGCGGCCGATGAACATTCTGCTGGATGAACTCATCGAGATACAAGTGATAGACGGAGGACAAATTGCTCAGGCATCAGGAAGACGGCGCTGGCAGCAGTTGGTGACCAATCGATAACAGCGTCGCAAGGACGCTGTAAAGGACGAAAAGCGGAGTAAGACGAACGTCCAATCGCCACATTCTAGCGTGTCTTCCTCGACACCTGAAGTTCGCTTCTCTTCCGTTCCTCATTGCCCTTAGCTGGTCCGCGTAGCAAAAGAGCATGATACCCCCTCGTCTCAAGCAAAAAAAAAACTACAGCACCCGGTATTCCCAAGTCGTCCCCGACCTTGGTACTGCCCAGGCGATATCGAGCTTAGCTTAGCGAAGCGGACGGGACGCTGCGTTTCCTCGATTCTATGGCCGTAGATGGAACAACTTCCTGAGCCAAAGTGATCATCTGCAGTGTCAGAAGGCGGTTCGAAGGGTCGAGCCACGGAGACGACAGTCCAGCGGTCTGCTCATGGATCGGTACGAAGCCCATTGCGATAGGCCCGGCGTGATGATGGTGTCAAAGACACAAAAAGGGATACATATTTGAGATCAGTTTATAAGTAAGAAGGTATAAGACAGTATATTTCGGTCACATAGCAAATCGTTTTTTGGGACTAGTGGGGTGCTCCAGCATCGAAGACGGTTTGGTTCGCGGCAGGTGGGGCCGCGGCAGATGGACCGGTGCCAGCAGTGTAGCCAGCGGTGGGACTGGGTACCGGGGCGTGGTCGCCTGTTGCGGTAGGGACATAAGCTTCCGCTGGGAGTCCCGATTCGTCGAGTCCTTCGGCAGCTGTGTACGAGGAGTCAGCGAGTCACATACGACCGAGAATAGGCGGGCAAGACACATGGACGAAGACGTAGAACTAGGGGACGAAGTGGTGGACTACATGGCGACACACCTTCGATGATGTCGTACATGTCCGAGGCGATCTCCGGAGCAGGAACACGACCTCTGTGTGATGCGCAAGGAGTAGGATCGTTAGTGTGTGGCCGGCCAACATGCAATCGCACGTACGTGAGGATATCCGTAGACGACACACTGCTCCCGTAGAACTCCTTGTTGGCATCCTTCCTCTCGACCAGAATCGTGCCGTCCAAGGTCAGGCCAGCGAAGAGGCCTACAGAGTGAACGAAGGAGGTCATCAACGCGCTCGTACGAGATGTAATCTAGCCAGCTTCGTTTCAAGTATGAACAGTGCGAAAACTCACCCTTGGAGCGGGAGTAGCTGAACATTGGCGCGGGATTGGCAAGAGAGGCTGAGACTTGACCACCAGTTCCAAGAGGTCCTGCCGCGGCTGAAATGCCACCTGAGGTTCATATGTCAGCAGTACGAAAACAAAGGTTCCACTGCTCACCTCCAACGGTGACGTTACCGCCCCTCGAGAATGCCTTGACGGCTTCATCTGAGTTGAGGACGATGACCACCTCGGTCAGATCTATGATTGATAACTGTCAGCGACTGTCGACTTGTATCAACGATATCTGCACCTGGACACCGTCGTATCACTTGGGTCTCCCCTTGTATCCTTGTACGATACCTGCTTGTCGCCGCCAAAGTCGATGTCGATAATGGAGAACCTGACTCACCTGCTCCAATTTGCAGACCCCATCCCACTCCAGCCGTTGCGATGCAGCTCGGAGCACTCCAGCTTCCATCGGGAAGTCGGGCGATGACCAGACCTGATCCCGCCTTGCCTGAGAACACAAAGCCGGCTTTCAGGATCGTGAAGACCGCAAGGCCTAGAGAGCAGAGCAAGCATATGTTAGCGACGCAAATGAAGAGAAGAAGGTATTATGGTGAGAGGACGAGCGTCGATTTTAGACGTCAGGGAGGCGGGACTTGGCATGAAAAATATGACAGATGTGGAGTGGGGCGGGAAGTGACGACGCGTGTGAAGTGAAATGCTTACCTTTCGCTCTTTGCAAGACAGCTTTGGGGATCGAGTTGAGAGCAGTATGAGGGTGTGTTGGGTCGGCTATATCGCGTTGGGTAATCAGCACAAGTCACACATTCACACACAGCTCCCGTGTATCCCGAACGAGGATTAATGCCGCTTCGCCTCG
This sequence comes from Kwoniella newhampshirensis, assembly GCF_039105145.1. Lineage (NCBI taxonomy): Eukaryota > Fungi > Basidiomycota > Tremellomycetes > Tremellales > Cryptococcaceae > Kwoniella > Kwoniella newhampshirensis. The sequence goes on along the minus strand of NC_089959.1, from coordinate 1,443,656 downwards.
ACATGAGTAACCTCCATTTATCCTACTGACGTGATACGACAACTCACCTAAGAAGCTTCGCAAGATCTTGGCGGCCTTCTGCGATTCTCCAGGGAGAGAGAACGACTGCATGAGACTTGTTCCGCCTTGCGTAGCTCTCGTTTGACCATCCTTTGCGGATGAGAACGACATGTCAGCTTCCGTACGCAAAAACCAATCATTCAGCTAGACGCCGAGAATGTCCAACATTGTCCGGCTGAAGGTAGGTCGCGATCTATCACAGCAATGTGCAGCATGGCTCAGAGACGATGGAACCTTTAGAGCGGCGTTGCTGAATGGTAGAAAAAGTGGAGTGGGCGAAGGATGGAGGGACACACCTTGATAGCTGCTTGAGCTTTGCCTAGAAAGCTACCGAATCTGTTTTGCATCTCGTAGGCTTATGTCGTACGGCCAGGAGGGATCGATGGTGGTAAGCGGCGGGATGAATGGCACAACAGAAATGCGAGTTTGGGAGATGTGACAACGATAACAACAATCGATGCAATGCAGTGTGGTGACATTCGGTCCGAGAAAAACGTCATCACCGTTCATTATTATTGTAGTCTCCTTGGCTTTTGCAACTGTGGCAATGCATGTCTACTGGACTGTTGACTTTTGATTCCACAAGCATCACTGCACGACCTGGTAATAATGCAACAGCGCAACAATGCTTCGACATCTAGTCCGATCAGATCTGCATTCAAATGCGCTGGCTATGCGAGAAAAGAGTCTTGAGACATTAATCTTTCAAATTAAGGAAATGGACAGTACTATTTGAACGAGAAATGGTGTGAAGGGAGATGGCGAATGTGAGGATGGTGTGTCTGCGGCGTAGAAGAGGAGTAGGAGGGGAGCGGAATCTAGAGAATGCAAGGAGATGATTCACCAGAACTGCTACAGAGGAATCAAGAAGAAAAGGAGTTGCGAGACAGCTTGGCTACATATATGAACGCGGTCATCAAATGACCACCGCTTAGGCCGCGGGCCTGGAGTGGGCTCGGGTGAGAGCGGCACCGGATTGCTGAGCCTGGATGCTCGAGAATCTGAAGTGAGAATAGCCATCAGCAAGTACTCGGCCAAGATTACTACAGTAGCAGGGACGACTTACCTCTGGAGCTCGTTCTGAGACATGGAGATCTTGGCTCCACCTCTGAGTCGGTTGGCAGCTCGGGAAAGGAAGTTGGTTCGGTTGGAGTAAAGAGACTCGTGTCGGGAAGCAGTCCTCTGGAGACGCTCACCGTTCTCGTCGTGAGTAGCGGCCGCGGCGATCTTGCGGGCCTTCCTCTTCTGGAGAGCGGCGATAATGGTCCTCTTCATAGCGAATTTGACCAAGTCAAGAGGGAAGTACCAGACAATGTTCCAGACCCAAACGATACCAATCCATCCACCAGAGACGGCGCTGACCTGAGTGAAGCCCCAGTTACCGAAACCGGCGATAATGGAAGAGATGAGCTGAGCCAAACAGAAAGCAAGCATGAGGGCAACAGAAGGTCGCTCGGTCCATGAAGGTCCGTGAGATCGAGTGACGAAGATAAGGGCCTGAGAGATGATGGCGACTTGAAGGTAGATAACCATGTGAGCTCCGTAGTCGTTGCCCTTGTAAGGCACAACGCCGAACTTTCGCTCGAAGAAGTTGGTCTCGTTCATGACAGCGTAAAGGGCGATGGTAGAAGCGGAGAGGTAGAAACCGTAACCGATACCGTAAGCGAAGACCTCAGCAAGATCCCAAGAGTCGGGGGTAGTGGAGGGAAGCACTCGGTCCAAGGAGAGAGTCATGATGGTACCGTCGTTGAGAACAGCAATGATTAAAACCATGAACGAAGGGAAGTCGAACTTCCAGACGAAAGCCATGATAGCGAAACAGACGACAATTCGGATAGTAACGGCACAAGCGTAAATGGCGTAGTTTCTCATACGTTGGAAGATGACTCGAGAACCGTAGATGGCGTGCACAATGGTGGAAAGTCCGGGCTCGGTAAGAACGATATCGGCGGCACCTCGAGCAGCGTCAGTAGCACCCTCGACGGCGATACCAACGTTGGCACGAGAAAGAGCGGGGGCATCGTTGGCACCGTCACCAGTCATCGCACAAAGGTGACCGAGACCTTGGATACGCTTGACAATCTCGAACTTGTGCTCGGGGAAGACACCAGCGAAACCATCGGCATCCATGATCATCTCGTCGAGGTTGGCGTGCTTGCCACCGGCTTCGGGTCCATCCTTAAGTACCTTAGCGGGGTACATGTGGTCACCAAGACCAAGTCGTCGACCGGTTTCCTTGGCGATAGCGAGTTGATCACCAGTAACCATCTTGACCTTGACACCGAGAGCCATAGCGTCGTCGATGGTCTGCTTGGTGTCAGATCGTGGGGGATCGAAGATAGACAGAAGACCGACAAGCTCGAAACCGTTACCTTGACCTTCCTTGTCGTCACCGAGAACATCCTCGTGAGCGACAGCGAGAGCTCGAAGACCACGACGGGCAAACTCCTCGACATCAGCCTCGAGTTGGTCCTCCATGGCGCTAGTCTTGTTTCGAGAGCAGAGTTCGATGATGATACCAGTCATACCCTTAGTAGCACGCTTGACCTTCCCACCATCTCGGTTGTCACGGTAGGTGATCTCAGTTCGCTTGTCGACAGGGTTGAAAGGCTTGAAGTCAAGAAGCTCAATACCTTCACGAGCAAGACCAGGGCTGGCAAGAGTGCCGACGACACAACCGTCAATGGCGTCCTGGTTCTCAGTTCGGGAAGCATAGGCAGCGAGAAGACAGACACCCTCAACGTCCCACTGGGAGTAGCATTTGACGTTCTCCTTGTCGATGGTAAGCTTGTTGGTTGTGAGAGTACCGGTCTTGTCGGAACAGAGGATGGTGACACCGGCAAGCTCCTCGATGGCAGTAATACGGGTGACAATGGCCTTGTGCTTGGCGAGTTGTTGAGCACCGACAGCGAGGGTGACGGACAAGACGGTAGGCATAGCAATGGGGATACCACCAATGAGCAAGACAAGGATGTTGTTAAGACCACGTCGGTAAGAGTATCGGAAGTCGGCGTAGAGAATGAGGATCTCGAGAAGGACGAAGATACCGATGGAAACGAGACAGAAAGTACCAATACGGGCAAGAACCATTTGCAAGTGACCGACCTGGTCGTTGTCCTGTCCGACAAGGGTGGCGGCACGACCGAAGAAGGTGTTGGGTCCGGTGGAGATAACGATACCCTCTACTTCACCTTGCTTACAGGTGGAACCGGAGAAGCACTCGTCACCGAGCTTCTTGCTGACAGGGAGAGATTCACCAGTAAGAGCAGCCTGGTCCATACTGAACATAGTGTTAGCGAAGGTCAAGTGTGACTTTGGGCACATAACTCACGAGACATCGATGGCCTCAGTGAGACGACAATCAGCGGGACAAATATCACCGTGCTTGAAAGCAATCAAATCTCCGGGGACGAGCTCGGAGGACTCGATCTCCTTCCAGTTACCGTCTCGCTTCACCTTGGCCTTGGGGGCAAGAGAGTCCATGAGAGCCTTGACAGCGTTACCAGCGTTACGCTCCTCAACGAAACCGATAGTGGAGTTGATCAAAAGCAAAAGGATAATACCGACGAAATCTTGCCAATCAGGGGGAGTACCACCACCATTGGAAAGAGCGATAGCGACAAGGGCAGCACCCTCCATAACCCAGGACAGAGGGTTCCACATGAAGGAGAGGAATTGTAGGAAGACGCTAGACGATAACGTCAGCAAGTGAAAACCACTCATTGATGAAAATGCTCACTTCTCAGACTTCTCTTCGAGCTTGTTGGGACCGAAGATACCAATTCGCTCGTGAGCCTCGGTCTCGGTAAGACCGGCCTCGGTACACTGGAGGAGCTGGAAGACTTCCTCCATAACGACATGCTCGATGTCGACCTTGTCCTTGTCGTACAAGTCGGAAGCGGTGAACTGAATCTGTGTGGGGAAACCAAAAATAGAATCCGGTCAGACAGGGTTGACCAAAAGGAGGCTGGTCGACCTATCGGGACTCACAGTGTTCATGTCGACCTTGGCGTGGAGATCACCGGTCTTCTCATGCTCCATCTCCTTGTACTCTCGCTTCTTCTTCTCGGGGGCCTGGTCAAGGGCTAATGTAAGACGAATTCAAGTCAGCCACAGACAAATGCGGCATGAGTTGCGTTGTGGTACGTACCAGGTGCATCACCCTGAACCTTGTTCTCGAGGGAGGACTCCCTAGGAGGGAACACACATGTCAGCGACATCTTTATAGGCACTAGCAATGTGCACGATACTCACTTGGTAGGAACCTCCCCGGTGTGACCAACTTTTTCGTTGTCAGACATAATTGTATGGGTGAAAACGGTTGTAAGGGTCAAGGATATATGGGTTGCTTGTTTGTTCAGAGGAATGGAAGACGGGGAGGGTTCAGAAATCTATGTATACGAGTTGGATTGTATTAAAAAAAGGTCGCCCCAGCAGATGTCTTTAGCTGTTTGCGGATGGGCTTATCTGGTTTGGTTTGTTTAGATGGGGCTGGCTTGTGAGACTGCCAAGAAAGCGGGATCGAATGGATTCTGATTGGAGGATTGGGCAGAATCCCACGACAACGGGTCGCTCTGATTTCGAAAGTAAAAGTGAGGACGAGAGGGATGGAGGGGGAAGATGTTTTGGAAGAGAAGATAAAAGAGGAGAGGCGGAGACTATAGATATTATTTAATGTGGAGTGGGAAAGAGGAAAAAGAGAGATTGGGAGATGGATGATGGTTGATATAGAATGGGATGGAAGCGAAAAAAAGGTAGACGAGTTTGGTTGACGAAGATACGCAGGTTGTTTAGATTGAGGGGGGGGGCAAGGGAAAAGAAGGGGGGAGATGGTAATAGTAAGCAATCTGAATTCGGATTGGATGATGACTGAGAAGAGGGGCAGGTGGGAAGGAAGAAAGGAGCAGGACCGATTTTACGCTAGCGGGGGGGGGGATGAGGGAGTTCAAAGATGGGTCAAGCGTAGCGAGGGAGAGGATTTTGCCTCGGTTTTCCGCTTCGGCTTGTGCCATGATTTCCTATTTATTCAAATCTCAGGGTCTATTTTCGAATCCCATTCTGTGTGTGTTGTGTGTATGATGCATTCTGGTTGGCTGAAAGGGTTTTTTTGCGAATTTTACTACATGCCGGATGGGGATTTGCCGAGTGTGCTGGGTGGGTGGGGTGTCTCCAGACTCGCTCATAGCAGTTTTCGCAAAGGGCAAAACAGCCACCTACTGCACTGAACCCTTTCCTTTCGCCGATGTCACCTGTTTTTATCGTTCTGACCTCTGGTTCCCCCCATGGATCTTCCCGGAATTGATTATGTGGGTGATGATGACGGAATTCGTCGTCCCTAATTCGATGCAATATTTCCTCCTGAAATTTCAGGTCCCCTATTCCCCGAATCTCCTCTCTCTCTCTCGCGACAATCTTGTCCGCTCATCTCCGTGGGCATCTTGCTCAAAGATCATCCAGAGAGCTATACGTATATCCTCCGCCCCAGCGATTTCGTTCACAGCGGGTCTACGTGTGACGATTGCTGGAACAGATGGCACCATCATCTGCATTGGGTTTGCCCATAGCAGAACTGTTTCCGCAGGCTGTTTGCATGGTTCACTTGTTGGCGAAAGCGATGCATCCGCCGTCTTGCAGAGTGTCAGTGTCAGCCAAACAGCCTTCTTCACCGCGGCCGGAGTTTCGATATCTCTTCAATGGACGAGCGGCTTTTTGATAGGGATCCCCCGTTTCCTCTTAGCCCCTAGATGTTGCAAGCCGCCTATCTATTCTTGGTACCAGACCGAAATCTACTGCCAGGCGGCTTCTGTTCCCGTTTTTTCTCTAGACTTCCCTGATTTGGCAGTTGGGCGTCACCATCCTAGCGGCTTAAGTGTTCATACAAACCGCCGGAAATAAAACCCTCCCAAACCAAACGTCATCGGAACGATGTGCACACAGACCTATAAGTTGATTGCACCGGTTTTAAGCGGTTGGATGTCTCTTTCACCATCGCTCAATTGATAGGTTTCGCAGCGTGCACCCTGTCATCCCGTCCTGATTGCATGGCATTGCTTTATTGCCTCCTGTTCTCACGTTCTCCCGTGCTGTACATCTCTTCTTGCAGCTTCGATTGCATTCCCTTTCGTTTTCCAGCAGGGTAATATTACATAACCCTCCGCGTGTTCCGATACGAGAATTTCGATCCAAGATGTGGGGGGATCTCAAGTTTCGGATTATCACCCGGGGAGGTGTACTAGCATTCGCAATCGCAAATGCGTAACAAAACGAACCGGTTTTCGAGTTTGCAGTGGCTCATGTTACTCAAGATTTGATCCGGCCTGATTCCTCCGCGGTTAGTAGCCCTAATGATTGGTTCTCTTTTTGCGTGTTCTCGATGAGGGGAGTAATCATTTTCAGGAGTTTATTCAGAAGCGTTGTTCCGTCCGCGGGCCCGTGCACACCGTTCGCTCTCCTCCGAGACTTCCAGCGTCAACATCCATCGCATCCGTGGCTGCCTCACCGTCGCTCAAAACCATCTACCATCATGCTATACACAACAGCTGGATGCTGCTTTTTATGGGAAGAAACGCCGATCTGAGGCCTAGTCTGACTATCGTAGATCTACACGGCAAACGTACTTACGCACGTGCATCTCTATGTGCCCCGAGTGCGTTTCGTCTTATTCACTCCAGGGTCGATGTCGCTTGACCCTCTTGGAGCAGAGTAAAGCTTGGTACAAAGTTCTTGGTTTCTTGGGACCTTGGAGCGGTCTGGCACAGTGCCGCTGGGTAGTACGAGAGTAGTACGAAATGCATCTACACACCGTTCCCGTTAGTCGCAATTTGACATTTCTGCATGTTTTTGCTGCCGGTGTGTGGTGCGCCAGAGTTTCATCACCAGTGCCTTGTGGGGCGGAGGTCTGTGAACCATGGGGTTCGTGATAAGCGAAGAAATATGAAAGAGAATTCGAAAAAGTGCCGCAAAAGATCGACGAGGAAAGATGTCATTGGGCGGGAGGAAGAAGTGCGAAGAGCATGATAGTCGTACCTTTTCGTTTCTGTTCATCTTGGCTTCTTGGTGTTCCATCTCGAAACACCGCAATGTGGCATGGCATAGCTTGCTCCAAACACAATTCACATCTTCGAGTGCAAGTGCAAGAATGCATGGACTAGCCTTCTTTATTGGACATATCACGAACGCTTACTGTACAAGCATGACACTATTCTCTCGACTGTCCTTCCGTCCGGGTCAAAAGCCGACATGATGCCGAATCTGCCATCTCTGCAAAAGTCCTGCATACTCGGACTCAGACTCGGACATCAAATGAACAGAACGGTCATTCATTGAAACAACGGTAGATTCCACGAGCCCTGTCCTGTCGCCCATATCTGCCTGCTGTCAAACATAAAGGGCTCGATTTTCGGAATCAGGGCTCGGCACGATACCGCCGCCATTTTCGATAACTAGACGACCTGAACCTGAACCAAGCAGTTTCGGGGTCGTCCGAACCCAAAAGCAACAAGGAGTTCCTCGTCATTTAGTCGCATGCAGATTGCAAGTGGACAGCACATGCTGATGGACAGTCGTAACGTTGCTATTGTTGCTCACCAAACGTTGACCGAGGTTCAAGACCGACGAGCGATCTGAGGGGTTCGGCCGACAAAGGTTTTAGATGGCGGCCGAATGTATTTTTGGAACAGGCAATCATGAGGGATTTTATCAACGATTGCTATCCGATCTTGCTCAGCATTGAATCGAGTCTCGTTCGGGTTCGCGGGTCATACTTCCACTCTGGCCACTCTGGCCTGCGGTGTCGGCATGCGCTGCGATCTGATGCGACTAGCTGTACTATGGCGCCCTCAATTTTATCTTGTGTTCGCAGTGGTTTTGTGGTGGCTTGCATGTTTGTGTTTGGCTCGGGGCTATGTCCGAAGGCGTCCCACCACGTTACATGTAGAGCAGACTTCGAAAGCAGGACCTGGCCTCCAGTCAGATGTAGAGAGATGTCCTTGATCAGCATTGAGAAGCGGTAATTACAATCCATGACCCATCAAATGAGGACTTGACGGGATCATTACTCCTCCTTTCCTCTAGACATGCACTCCCTACTTCTCCTTACGAGTGATCTCCTTTGCTACCCCTCGCAATCACTTTGTATATAGAATCGCCCATACTTACTTATGCATCCACTCGTCACTCACCACGGTATGAAGCTGTTGGTTGTACTGTGTGGCAGCAACCTGGAAAAACAAGCCGAATGGCGGAGCCCCAAAGTCCTCCACCCCTGTCTCGTTTCAGCTTGCTGTTGTCTCTTTATTCTTCTTCTCTGTTTTGCTTTGCCACTCTCCCCTGCCCCAACACGGGTTGTACACGCCAGAACAGCCCCAATCCTCTTGTTCAGCTGGAACCCCCATTAACACCACGAATCACAATGACCCGTCGATAGACGGTTGGAAGCTGGTTCAGCTACATCAGCGCTTTCTCATCCAGCCCGTCCGGATCGCATCTTGAAAGTGCTTTCGAGACGTAACATAGGTACTACCGACACAATGTCAGTTCCCCGATCCTTATCAGCCTCGAGCTACATCAACATACGTGATCGAGGTACACGAGTGGGCGAAGTTCGAAGGGAATTGAATATCGCCATCGATGGTACGTACCCAGACTCAGTCGCATGAGGATTACGCTATACTATTCGAGGATACTTTCAATCCTGATTATTTCGCCTGCTGCACCGCGTCCATTGTCGAGTATTGAGGCTTACATCACTGGTCTTGTTCTGTCCAGCTTTACCCACCCAAGTCGACCCCACTGAACGAGAGCTGTATCTTAATGCGATCCTTGGAGATCTCAATGGAAGGGACGATGCCCCTTGGACCGTCTGGCCAGATGACGGTAAGTACCTCTTCTCGACCTGTCCTCTATCTACATCTGCAGCTGCAATCCATTGCTGGCGACCCTTCTCGACAGTCCACTTATTCTGACTTTACTCTTTCATCCTGCCCAGTCTACCTCCTCTCATTGACGGCCATCAAATCGCTCGGTCGCAATCCCGTTGGATCGGAAACCCTCCTTTCCCCAGATCATCTTTCTACCCTCCTCTATCACTCTGTCCTTCCTTTAGATCTCCCATCAAGTAGCTCGACCCTCGCTACCTTCTCACGACCAGCTCCAGCCCCAATGTCCCTGTCAGCTCGAGAAGCTCTTAAGATCCTTGCCAACCTCTTGGTCCTTCATTCAGCTGGTCGCAGTCGGCTCGCCGCAGCTGGAGGAGCGAGAGCTATAGCACGAGCTTTAGCAGGTAGAGGACCTGATCGAGAGGATGTGGAATTGGGCAAAGGCAAGGAAGAGGAGAACACCGAAAGGTTGTTCTTGCTTGGACGACTAGGATTTCTCGTCACGATCGACAGACCGAAGGCGGTCAAGGTCATGGTGGACGAGGAGAACGTGGTGGGCTCGCTAATCCATGTGAGTGATGAGATCTACTGAGCTTGCTCAACTGGAATGAATCTGCCCACGACGACTGATCACCAGCTTGTGCTCAGCATGTCACGACTATGGCTCCTGAGTCTGTCAACTACGCTGCTCTGAGCGAGTTGCTGAAGATGATGAACAATATCATCCGCTTTTACCCCGCGGACCATCCTGCCTCCTCGACTTCAACTCATAGCCACGACCCATGGGATGACAGGTTCGACGCGTACGTTCACCAAAGCCTCCCTCTGTCTCGAGCACCAATCTGAAGATGCTTATCCAACTTCCTCCTCAGTTTACTATATCCTGTGCTTTGCGTGTTTTACGCCATTCCCATCATTGATCTCTCACCGCCCATGTCATACATCACTCACGTGCTGCTCTCTATACCTTTTCACCCTCGCATCCTCCCGACATGGCACTGTGTCCCAGAATCACCTTCTCCTTCGGCAAGCTCGACCGCAACTCCAACAAGTCCTTACAGCATGAGGGGTCTGTTGAACAAAATCAGTCACATGTCTTCACCATCGTCGACCCAGAGTCAAGAGCGGAGAAAGCTATCTGCAGGATCTCTCACACTGCCTACCCGTTCGAAGTCTCCTACGTCACCTTCCTCGCCTCGAACAAGTAGCTCCTCCTCCTCCAGTCGAGATGGCATCGTACCACCTGGTGTATATGAGCCTGCAGCGCTGCCCACCAAGCTCTTACGGATCTTCGATCATTTCTTTGACACTTACATCCCTTGTCCGGACAAGCCAGACGATGAGCTGCCACACGGTCAGGTGTTGGACGAGGTTTTACCGCCATTGTTACTACTGCTCACGAATGCGGCAATCGGAAGCGAACCGATCAGAGCTGTGTTGAAGGAGACTCTGTTGCCGAGTACGCTGTGAGTGCACCGTTTTCCTTTTCAGGGTTCTACTGAGACTCACAATCCATTTTTCGCAGTGATCGATCAGCAGCAGCTGGTCCGCTTGAGTCTCGAAACGGAACGTTAGGTAACATCCTTCGACTCATGGGCTGTGCCGGGCATCCACAAACGAAGAACACGGCTGGAGAATTGATGTGGGCTATCTGCAAGGGTGACGGTGAGAATTCGACAAAAGCTAGACCGTCCCACGATAGCCAGAGCTAAGAGTGTATCCTGATGGCAGCTGCGGACCTTTGTGTCGAAATTGGGTATGGGAATGCTGCTGGCGTGTTATTCCAGAAGGGCATATCTGGACCGCCATCGGCCAAGATAGAAGAGGTACAAGAGGAGTACACATCTAATGAACCCCCATCTGGGTCAGATCTTTCACCGATCAACATCCAACCTGCCACCCCCACAGTTGCAAGTACGTTCGCCACAACGTCGTCGGATGCATCTGCGCCTCGACATCCCATCACTGGCTTGAAGGACGATAATGGGTTCGTTACTGGAACGGAGATGACACAGGATGAGAAAGAACGTGAAGCAGAGCGATTGTTCGTCCTATTCGACAGGATGGAACGGAATCCTGTGATAAGTATGAAGAGCGGTGAGAATGGGGAGAAGAAGAAAGATATCAAGGATCTCATGCGTGAGAAACTAGAGAGTGGCGAAGTAAGTACTTGGGAGAAGAAGGATGAGGAGAGTGAGAGGATAAGATTGGAGGAGGAAGAACGACTAGATGAGGAGGAAGCCATGAGGGAGTTACAGGAATATAAGCGGAGAACGACTGGGATTATTGGCAAACAGTGATGCTTCTGAGTGTCAGTAGCAGGTTGATTGTATCAGAGTGTGCAGACGTTACACTTCGATGATATAATGATCGCCTTTTGTGTATCTGGCGTGATCTCTGGTCGTTACATGCGAGTCTTATGCTATATCGCGTGATGTGTACAATCTCTACTCCTTCATCGTCTCGTCCTGAGCGCCCGATCGTTCTTGAATGGCGGTTCTGAGTAGGATTGCGAAGGTGATGTCAGCCCATAGGTCCGAATGATAGCATAGACCGTGAGGGTTCGGGGACTGCAGCGAACAACGAGGAAGAGCGGACGTGAAAGACGGAATATGCAAGACGGGGAATATAGATGTCGCTGACTCACCTCAATTGCTTTGTGAAATCATCTTCAACATCATCGTCATCCCAGTTATCTTCCCAGAGATTATCGTTCGGTCCCGCACCTGCCTTCTTCAATGCGTCTTGAATGTTGCCACCGTAGTCTGCGAACGTCAAAGGAAGGAAGGTGATATGTTAGTGAGGAGTCTCGGTGACCTTCAGAGGGAGAAGGAGGAGGAGGAGGAGGAGGAGGAGGAGGAGGAGGAGAGGAGGAGATAGTCGTACCGGTAGCAGGGAAATCCTGTATCGGGAAGTCGATCTCTTGATCAGCACATTGTCCATTATGAGATCTATGAACACGATCTTGGCACTTGCTCAGGTCGCACAAAGGCCATGCATGGGGATGCCTGCACTCACCTCGAACTCATCATCATCTTCCAACGCACCGAGCTTGGGCAGAGCCTTCTTCTCAGCAGGAGGTGCTGTGGTGGTGGCGCTCGTGCTACCGTTGGACGGACCGGCTGTCGCGTTGTTATCTGTCGCTTTCTCTGCCATCCTGAGTAGGGTCGTGAAGTGAGTGTGTCGATGCGAAAGATGGGAGAAGCAGGAATAATAGTAAATGTCGAAACGATCCCAGAGTGTCCATCAATACATTCGGTCATAGCTTTAGCTCGTTCGCTCGACGCGCAACTGCAGCTATCCTCACGAATACCTTATTCGTACCGCTCATATTGTCAGGGATGATCTCTTCGTTCCCCTTCACTTCCATTTCGTCGCTTGCCACATCTCCGGAGATACCTCTTTACCCATTCCGCTCAAGTGGACCGATGTACTCCTCGACACCTCTCTATTCATTAGTCCTTTTGCTAGGGTTAGAGTTTCTGACAGTGAGGAGAAATCCGAGTCGAGACAATTGCTGGTTGCAAAATACATCCTACCGTAGTATCCATCGTTAGGTGTGATACTCAATTTATGGAAATGATACTTGTATGCTCAATACAAATCTGAATAGAACGATTCTCTTTTTGTCTGTCCCCTTCATCCCTGCCAGAAGAGCGACAATTTGACCCCAGTTGGACCGAGAGACAGATGGGTGATCATGCAGTCAGAAGTTGGCATTGGTCTCAAAGAGATGGTAAGGAGTGATCTACGATGCACGGGTACACGGAGATGTCTCCGCAAGGTCGAGGGTCTGCGGCGCTGTTCGATTATAGAATGGGGGACGTGCGTGATGGAAGAAGACACCGATCACTCCGCAACAAAATCTCCGAAACACATCCTGGTGAATTTCACTCACCTCAGACCGAGCCTTGTTCTTCGTTGTACATGCGGCCTCAGGTCCACACCCTCTGTCGAGCAGCACTTTCATGCTCCGTTAACGTACAAGACCATGTGATGGAGCTTTGAGACGGCGAAACCAGATACAATGGATGCTTTACACCTTTCATCTCGCTATGCTATTTTGTTCGTATACAATCTCGGTTGAACGTCGCTCCCATCCAGCTCATCATCGCATGATCATATTCCCCCTTCCCATTCTATTCCTTCGACCCTCTCCTGGATGCAGGCTGACTCTGACTCCTTGACGGCCTAGATGAATCGTTTACTGACGGTCGCCTCGAAGCCGATCTCGAAGCCGGCATCAGGGAGTCTCTCCTGCTTTTCAAGATCCCTTGAGCCGACGCTATCGAAAGCTGAGTCCTACATGAATCGCAATATCGCATTGTGAACGTTTCCACGTGCAGTGCATGGGTTCTAGTAAAAGAGAAGAACAATCGTCAGTCTTCATGTCTGTCATAGTTTAGACGAAAGGTGTCAACCTACCCGCAGAAAGCACCTCCGCAACCACCACAATGTCGTTTGGGTTCTGTAGGCCTGTCAACACCACTTGGTAACGATCTAGACTACCTGAACTCACCCAGTAGACCGAAATGTCTGCCACATTTTTCCGACATGCACGTATGCGACACGTTCTCGGCAACATGTCTCGCTGCGCCATCAGGCAAAGACCACTGATACAACGAGTACTTGCTTCGTTCTGTCGACGGTTCATATGCAGCAAACAGTGTCTCACTGTGAATGTGGTGATCCATTAGCACTTTGCAAGTCCGCATTCTCCACATGCCTACGCCATACTCACCCTACAAATTTCACCATACAGCAATCGCCTCCCGTATGATCATCTGACCGATGAAGTGTCCCTTGAGCGATTAGCACCCACGGCCTTACATCGCTGTCCTCCGCATTGAAGAGATCCTTTGCGCCCGGAACACATCGATACAGCACCACTTTAGCTCCGACGCCGATGACGAAGAGTGCTCCGGACTTGAGGAACTCCCGATTCAGGAAAGAGATACCTCCTGTGAATTCCGGTTGGAAGAGTTCTCCATCTTCATCTTCCGAGTCGATGTCGGATGCGGGTACGGCTTCTTCTGCAGCAGTGGCTGCGATAGGGTGTCCGTTGAGGGAGTAGAGATAGAGATGTCGCTTCGATGCCAGTGCGATGTGACCCTGTGACCGGTTTCAGCTGGTGCCCGTCAGTATGCGCGCAGCACTCACATCCGCCTCATTGATCGCGCAGAACTCGATCGGTTCTTTTCGACCAGTTTGCAAGGTTCTGGTATACCTGAGTCGGTTAGTATCCCAGACCATGGCGTTACCATCCTGTCTCCAGATTAGTCATGTGTCACATTGCAGCCATATACACTGGGACTTACCTCAGACCCGCTAACCAGCAAACTCCATGAGGTATTGGCAGCCAAACAAGTAACTTTGCTAGGATGACCTCGCAAGGTGGCTTCCCGTTGAAGCGTCACGTCACCGCGTCGGTATCCTCCACTCTTGATGTTAATGCGCCATGCTGACAACACTCCGTGAGCCGAGACGGTCACCAGCAACGAGGGGGATGCAAAGATGGCATGAGCGGGATAGATGCCCTCGACAAGATTGACGAGCTTGAACCAGAACGATGTGTCAGCGCAAAGTTCCAAATGAGCGCCAGACTCAACTCACTTTAGCGGATATCGATTCTTGATAGTAGACTCTGACCGAGCCATCGGTGAACCCGTACTGCACCGACAAGCTAGACAGTCCGGGAACGACCAGTCTATGTCTCTGTCCAGCCTTTGGCTTCGCGTCTGGACCGGATGGTCCGCTGATGTCATCAATCGGTATCGTCGTCTCCGTGATAGGTAGAATACTCCTGAACATCAGTTGCCAGTGCTCAGCCACTCCGAATCGGACACTGATGGGTAGAGTGCTTCGGCCGGCAACAAATCTGTTAGGATGAGGATTCTTAAAGATCTGCAGGGGAGTCTGGCCGAAATTGTGTATGATAGCTGTCGATGCCGCCTTTTCACCTTCATCCTCGATATTCTCGAGATCAACCGCACCCCGATATGATAGCGGATGGAAACAATTGAAAGCAGCAGGATCTCGTTGCTTATATCCGAAAGTCAAGTCGATCCACGCGGCGAGGTGGCGAGATACATACTCCGACTCCAGAGCTTCACGATGTCGGTGAATAAAGAGCAGCGGGTCGTTTAGCGCCCATGGTGGAAGAGAGACGTTGTCGACCGTGTCGCCCGAAGCCTGCTTCTTCCCAAAGTAGTGATGATTCTGTATTCACCAGTGATTAATGCGCACCACTGCATCAAGTAGCGTGTGTTTGACTCACCAGATTGACAAGGAAAGCAGGCGAGTAGAAGAATTCAGGGACGAGTTCCCTGACATCTCCTCTGTTATCTGCTGAAGCCGACTCCCAAGCTCTAGGTATACTTGAAAACAGTCGGTCTGCTAAATCGAAATTACCACCCTATGGTGATACCAAGCTTAGCTTCTCACGATTGCGGGTCACTGAACCAGCCACTCACTTGCAAAGCCAAGAAGATCTCAGTAAACGGTGACAGACGGATCATGAACCCGCAGACTATCATAGAAGAGCTGTAGTGGGTACCGTAATGGCTGCATTCACCACATTAGTCTAAGAACCAAATAGGCATCTCTGAGGGAAGAACTCACAAAGGCTTCTCGCCGACACCCTCGGTTGCAGAATATCTCTCGACAGCAGCTTCGCGACGAGCGGGCGTCAAAGCACCCATGGGGTATGTGAGATCTCTGAATGATGACGCGGCGTCCAGATCGAGCCTATCAGACGTGTAGTCGGACAATACCCATGGGAACACGGGGTATTGAGTGACGTCTTCGAGATGGTTTCAGTAAGTTTACACGATCATGGTCAAGCTGAGCTCACCGTTTGGCGTCCGGTTGGCATATTGATTCAACAGTTGTAAGTATGCGAACTGTCGCTGATTGTCAGCACAGGCCGATGATATGACACCATAAATTCCGGATATGCCTACATTGCTGATCTCCCTGCTCTGCCACTTCCTCTGCAGTGCTTCCAGCTGCTGCTCACTTCGATCCATTGCTTTCGCGACGGTGTCAACCACAAAGTTGCCAATGACACTTCTCGATATAGCGTCTCTGTGATCGTTCTTTGACCCAATCTTTTGAACAACAGCTTGACGTTCTCGCTTATCACGGAACACAATGAGGAAATTTCGCTTGTCAGAAAAGTATAGCTCCAGGGCTACGTCTCGGAAGAGGAAAGCTCTGCGGTTATTCTCCACGATTTCGGTGTATGACCTGGTGATGACGAAAAGTCAGCATGCGCATCTAGATGAGAGGCAACAAGGCTAGATTTACCATCGATGACTCTGCTGATCCGAATTGTCCAGCTCAACCAACGTTCCGGAAGGGATCGAAAGTACATCCTTCTGAGCATCTTTGGCGTCAATGACTTCACCATCGGGAGTTTGAACCAGACCGTCGACAAGGTATAGGCTCTTTTTGCCAAGGATGAGTAAACCGGCTAAACAGCACATACGTCAATTGATACATTTTAGGTTTGTCCTGACATGACTCACGACAAGCATCCACACCGACGATTCGGACGATATTCTATGAACGAGTCAGCACAGGCCAGCACCTGGGCAGGACTCAGCGACTTACATGAGCCTCCTCAACGACATCACCAGCCTGTAATGTCTTCGCGATCCTTCTCATCATATCATCACTTCCATCCTCGTCAACCTCAACATAAGATTCTGTGTCCACATTATCTTCAGAGGCGCCAATCTCGCTGCCCGGTCCCGAACCATTGGCCGAAGCCACCGGCGGTCCGAGATTGGGCCCAGAGACTGCTGAATTGCCCGGGGTATTTGATGTCAATTGCAGCGGATCTTCCTCTGTAATCGTGGCGGCTGCTTCTCCGAGAGCTAATGCAAAGGGATCTTCCCATGGTGCCGCGTTGATCCGGGATACCGCCGAAGAAAGCTCGTCCACAGATGGGATGGCATCCCGTAGTTTGTGACGTGTTCGAGCCATGCCCTGCTCGGGCACGGCGTTGATACGTTCAAGTCGAGCTCTGTGTACGTCGTCAGCTATACATGCCTCCCATTGAAGATATTTCACACACCTCATCCGAAGGGGACCTTCACTCCCATCCAAACGCCAAGTGACTCCCTCTTCACGCTCCGGCCAGAGTCCGTTCTCCGCTCGGAGTGACGCAGCGTGACGAGGCCAGTCCACCTCTGAAAGCTTTTGCCAATGCTCCTTCCTACGAATGGTTTCAGTCATTCATCCATACTCCGTTCGGCCAGCAGTCAAGGACTCACTGCTCGAGGGTCATCTTTGAATGACTTTGCGAATCCTGAAGAGTATGATGTCAGCCTCAAAGACCATGGAGGCAAGGCCAGAACTAACAGTTTGTATTATGATCATTTTCCAGGCTGCATTTTTGTCCTTTCCACCCTCCAGTATCGATTCTCCGGTCAAGACCCGCTTGAGTGGCACCCGCTTTTCCATGATGGGTCTCGATTTTGCGAAGCCGGGCATGTCAGTCGAAGGTCGCCTACGTATCTGAGCCGGTGGCACAGGGGAGGTTCCGAACCGGCTCGAGAATGATTGTCCGAAATACGAGCTGCCAGGTCGCGGCGAGGTGGGAGACATGATCAATGACGAGGACACTTTCGGAGACGAGGGGCTGGTGCGTAGTTGCTCCACGATGAGGTTCATCTGCTCGATCGTTAGCAACTTGAAGATTGTTGCTGAAACCAGCTCACCTGATTGGTCAACGCTGCTGGTAGCTTGCCCAACTCAGTGAGAGCCAATAACCACTCTGCAGCAGCGTCTCTGGCTCCCTTCACCACCTCAGGCGTTGCATTAGATCCCGAAACAGCCGCAAAGTCCGCCACGCTGGGAAGCATGGCTTCGACCTTCCTAGCAGTGATGTTCTTACGGAACGAGGCGGAAGCACGACACGCCGCTGTCATCTCTTTCAGCAAATCTTCGAGGCGAGTATCGTCCTGAGGAGTAGGTGAATCTATAGGTTCAAAATGTCAGATCCATGCCCTTGTACATTCTGGTGAAGAAACTCGCCTGAGATGATTGGGGAGAATGCGACGGACTTGATCGAGGTGATAGTTCCTGACCTCGTTCTTCCAGTCGTCGGACGACTTCCAGCGTCCTCCATGTCCCCGGCCAATTGTAATAACGAGTCAAGCGCAGCCAACAAACATGCTACCATTGGAGGAGACAGGAGACCCGCCTTCTCTTCTCTGCCTTGTCCTAACATCATCCTGAACACCGATTGCTGGATATCGCTCCTCCAGATCGGTGCTAGAGTGCCGGCTAATAACGCGAAGCCACCTTCCGACTCGAACGATTGTTGGAAGTTTTCCAAACCAGGAGTGATCATACATTGTTCCGCGATCTCGAGACAAGGGAGAACGACATAGTATGCGGAGTTGGAGGAAAGGAAGATGACAAGCAAACGATGTAGCGCAAGTGATCGATTCAATTTGACCAGCTTCTGTCTGCTTTGACAGACTTGAGCGATCATGTTGAGTGTGAGAGCGGCGGGAACCTGGTAGGGAGGAGGCTCGTTGATCGCTGATAAGGAGAACGACATGTTGTCTGAGCGTTAGGTCAGCATAAACAGCCCCCTCATATCTGCTCTGAAACCCACTCTGACACAGTGCTGAAACAAGGTAGGAAAAGACGGGTTTGATACTGCTGCCCAAGTCAGTCTATTTCTAACGCTGACCATATCCAGTCGAACTTACGCGTCCTCTCCACTCCACCTCGCCTCGAGAGCCAATTTCAAGACATCTATATCTTTCTATAAGCACCCGATCTACTGTTTGTGTCCTGCCTACACTGACCAATGACATTCGGTACAACCTCCAGGTTGAAAAGCCCTGATCTCAAAGCATACAGCAATTTCTTGACCATGGCTGACTTCTGGAACGTCCTCAGCACATTGTATCGCTTGTGTTTGGATGTCGAAAGAAGGTATTCGAAGTGTTTGAGATAGTAAACGATCACATCGTCCGGTGCATACGACCAGAGTTCGAATTCAAGACCCAGGGACCGATAGGCTACCGAGTTGTGAACGGTTGCCGAGCTGTTTTGTTCCAATGAGCATTCCTTCGACAACGGCATGATGATTACTCGTACTTGGGTTTGTCCATGTTTATACCCAGCATAGAAAGGATGATCTTCACACAATGCTCGTCCACGAGTGTCGACATCTTCGGCCTGAGGAGAGCCGCCAGTAGATCGAAGCCGTCTGCACGTAAGACTTGTCATCTAACTTTCCTCTCTTTCCCTGAGGGCACAGGTCTAGTATCACTCACGTATCCGCTCCATCTCCTCACTTGCCTCCCAGCTATCTTTAATCATATCTCTCAGTATTCCCAAGGTGGAGACCAGCTCATCCCTGGTCTTAGATAGGTCAATCATCTTCAAAATCACCAGTCCGCCTCCCACAGCCGTTACACTCTCGTCTAAGCTTGTGCCAGAGAAAGCCTGAATATGGCCTACGAGTCGAGCCGTACCATGCCGCAACTGTTTCGCCCGGAATGGATGAGGTACGCTGGCGTTGACACAAACGTCATGAGCGGGATCGTAGTCTCTACCATCGAGCGAGAGTATGATCGCCTCTTCTGGGATGGTATGTCCTGCACGGATCGCGCGAATGAGGATAGAGCTGCTTTGCTGAGTGAAGAACTTTCGGTCGTTCGCGCTCTGGGCAATATTACTGAGGTAGATGTTGATAGACGTGGCCCCCTCGTCTGGTACTGTAAGCAAGCCCCTCTGTATTCTAGTGACTTACATGTCAAGAATTTGCCCGCCGGCTCCTGTAAATTACCAGTGTATCGTGGTCCCTGAAACATGAGGGATCAGCAAATCTGATCAGGATTCTATTTCCCATACTTACAAGATGGTGCATGAGCAGGACCATATCTTCCGGGACAGCTTCCTCCAATAACAACGTCCTGCCTAGCATCCACTCGTTCTCCTCTTCCCGTCCTCCTTTGACCTCTTTCTCTGCTTTGCTCTCCTCATCTGTCTTGTATTGTCTTCCGATCGCGATTCGGACCGCATCTGGCTGAGTGCCCTGCGTAACATTCAGTTGTGGAGCACAAGGCGTCAAGGTAGACGGCGATGGTACCGGGAAGGGCATTCGTAAAGCTCCAACTCGTAATCCATTGACGAAGATTCGTATTTCGCCATTTTCGGAACCTTTCGGTTTGCGACAGCCAATAGCAAAGTGAACCCATTGGAAGTGAGGTATCAAAGCGTCCATAGCACCGCATACTATCTCATTGTCATGAAGAGCAGGCGCGGTTTCAGATACCGGAGGTGTCGGAGGATTATCGGCGCCATGTACAGAGGTAGTGATAGCGATTTGAGAGCTTTCGAGAATGCGGATCTGGAACAAAGGTTGTCTGGCTCCCTTTTGTGACATATGAAGCAACGTTAAAGGCTGATTCAGTTTCGTGATATGTATCCAGCACTGTCGCATGTGGACGATTAGCGTCACCTGGAAAAGACAGTATTGACCATTACTCACGGAGAAATTGAAGCCCTTGTGAGCGTTCATCCAGGGTCTGCCGGTCTCTCTCAGTTGTAAACCTCCTAAACTGTCTCCCGCTCCTCCCCGGAAGACGAAGACATCTGGCCATCTCGCCTTCATGCAATGCCGAATCAGTTCCAATATCTCTGCATGTAGTCGTTCCTTATCCTCCTCTGGCGTTTTGGTGGTGTCAATGTGAAGATTAGGTCTTCGTTTCGTCCGATGCGTAAGGATATCAGTCGCGATTATTGACGAGTCGGTCTGACCAGGTGGGCTCGCATCACGGCTGGATGTCGAGCTTGACGACTGCTCAATGCTATCGCGAGGATTTCTGATGGGCGCTGCACTTGTTTTGACCAAACCGAATAATCGCCATGTCACCCTTTGACTAACGCCGACTTCTAGCATCCGCTTGAGTAAAGCGTGATAAGCTTTTTGCAATCCCACAGTTGGGCCTTGCCATTGTACATCTGCTGGAGTGTCCGCTTCTGGCTCTGACTCTTGCCAGTCGTCCCTAGCTGGGAACGTCTCCTCATACACTCGTTTCTCCATCGGCCCATACATCCGATCGATGAGAAACTCGGCTAGATCCGGAATCTGGGTCGCGAGAGCGAACAGATTTGGAGTTGAGGCTTGAGCAGCGACGAGTAGAACTTGGAAAGTCAATTCGACCAGTTTCGCTTGGTGTTCATCTTCCCCAACCTCAAAATCGCCCGTCCAAGCCCGTTCTTTTCCTTTGCCCTTGGAGCTTTCGCCTCGCAAATACGCCCAAAGGAGCCGCAGAGCCCCGCTTGTTGACGGTCGAATGATCACATCGCCCAAGCGACTGGAAATGAACGCCGTTGTGAGTTCAGGAGCAGATTTAGCCGTGCGATGCGTTTGGTACAGAGAGATAATAGAGTAGTTGTTGTTACAGATGTGGGAGAAGAGAAGAGCGATCAATTGCGATTCCGGGACGATGCGTTTTGACGAGGAGTGCTGGATGAGCCGATATAGTATAGGAAGTAGAGAAACGTATCCGCCCAGTGACTGGCAAGGTCTAGCTCTCAGTACAAATATAGTAGCCCATTCACACGGAAGGGAACGAGGTGCTTACCTCGAAGTACTTCTCTCCCTGTCTATCGCCCAAAGCCCAGCCAAAAAGCTCAAGACATAGTCGTATCCCCTCCATGCGCTGCACTTCTTTCACTTGCCATTCTTCCTCAATGAATCCGTCCTTTTCTTCAGTTGTGGGGGTCCAGACAAGTCCTTCTCCTAGAACAGTGAGTAAGGTTTTAAAACCTGCATGTCGCCGGAACGCTCGTCGTGAATGGAAGTCACCCGGGATAGCCACTATTTGCGACAAGGTCTGTGCGGTCGGCAATCAGACACCGTGATCAGAGGAGACTTATAACAGCTGATGAAGGATCACACGACTTACCTCAACATAACGCATGATATCGTTCTCGTCCATGTTGTTTCTCAATTCCCTCAAAAGCTCGACGACATTGATAGCTCCATCCTCAGTCTCATCGACATCCTCCTCTGCATCTCCTTCGCCTCCTAGATCAAGGGCCATTGACCATCCGCTATCTCCATGATCTTGTCCATGCCCATGGCTATGTGAATGCGACAGTCCCGGTGGAGCAGGGCTTCTTCCTCTACCCGCTGTTCCGGGCGACTTGCTCCTTGCTCTTGCTGCTGCTGCCGCTGCGGATGAAAGAGATCGGGGTCTTTGTCGAGCTGCGTAAGGCACTTGAGGTGCTGAAGCTGGAGTTGAAGGCGGGGGACTGAGCGTCTCAGGAGGTCGAGTGAGGTCTTTCAGTAATTTGAACATGGCGAGGTGGGGAAGTGATCAAAGAAAGGAAAGGGTGGACGAGGCAGGAAAGAGGAGGGAGTTGAACAGCAGCACCGACAGGATGGGGAAGAACAGTTCGATTTCCACGTCTTCGTGTGTATATACAATTGATGTATTGTGAGATGCAGGTTGCTAGGCAAAGGGGGGAGAAAGGCGGGAGATGTGGAGTTGTGGACGTGGTCAAGACCGGTTAATTGTTGGCGGGTAAGGTGATGTCAAAGTCAACTGCGCGGTTCCAGACGGGACCAATTTAATCATTGCTGATCCCCACCCAGGAACCTCGTAGCTGCAAGATAACGATCAAATTGCAAGATCCTCTATCTGCCTTGGATGTGCATAGTGGCCGCATGCGTACATGACATGTGAGGGACACATTGTATCAGCAACAAAGCATGCACGACCACTGACAACATGATCCACGATGACAACCTCGGCTCAGAGTGGGGGAATGAATCGATGAGACTCATAAAACTACCTGACCTTCTGATACCCGTGCACCACTTCCTGATCCTAATCTGTGCTCCCCGGCCTGCGCATACAGATCGACAGGGATATGTCCTATGTAGTGTGTACTGTCCAAACATGTCCGGGTCAACGTTGTCAGCACTGGACGATGCATCAATTTTGGCCAAACCAGATCGGCCACTTACTCGCCAAATCCTCCCACATAGTAAATGTCGTCCACGTCCATCCTTGCCCAAACGGAAGTATGAGGTGATCCTACCGTGTCGGGCAACCACCATCGTGCATCGGGGTGATAGCGCGTGTAACATGAGGCGAGAGCATGAGATTCGGTTGGGGAGAGTTCAGGGAGAAGGGTGATATTCTGAGTTTGGAATACAGGCGGTAAGTAGTCGAATACAGTGACAAACAACCATTCAGTCTGCGGTAAGGAGACAAGACCACTCACTCCCATGAGGGCTACTCTGCCTTGACCCATAGGTGATCTTGCACCTTCGGGAGGCGTTGTTATTGTGTATGTAGCATAATGATGATCGGTGTGAAGGATGTTATTCGTCGACAACGATATTGGCAGAAGTAGGAAGGTCAGTGAAGGCGAGGGATGACATGGGGCATGGTACTGGATCACATACTTGTCAGCTCTGACTGCATGCCGGCTGAAGCTTAGCCCATCGCTCACCTCCATCAATGCAAATGGTCGTCCTGATCACCCCATCAGCGTGTATCCAGAAGCGCGAAGCCGTGAATGAACGTGCTAGCCTACTCACCAGCATGATCCGAAGCATGAGGGAACACACTGGCCATGGTGCCAGTCGTATACTTGTGCACCAGCCCCTTCGTGTTCACAGCTATTCAACCGATGAATTTACGACCTGTTGTCATTTACACAGACCGACGTACCTGCTTCCGCCAAGGTCTCCCGATGAGCCTGTGAGTTTGGGGGCACTACCATTCCTGCAGCGATAGACAAGAGAGACAGCAGAGCAGCGAGTCGGAACATGGTGAATGGCTGCTAGATGTGGATGAAGACACAACAGACAGACCATTCCATCGAATGTCTTGGCCGTCTGATGTCTTCTGCATATCAGATTATCTACCGTTCCCAGATCGGCCGGAAGATCAACCTCCACCTTCTCGCCACGTGAAGAAACCTCTGACCCTGAAGTCAACAAGGAAACAGCTGCCACAACCAGTCTTTCCTTTTCAATTCCCGAGGTTCCAACCAGCAACGCCACACGTCTTTCTCCAAAACTCCGCGAAACTCCGTCTACCATACCAACAATTCTCTACACTCTACCACTGTAACAGTTTCTGGGCTATGGTGGGGGGAGCGAATGTCAATCGATTGGTACGCAGTGGCTCGTCTCCTCTCTCTCCTTCCTTCGGGTTTTGGTGCAACAATCCAATTTGACCTTTGAATCGACACCCTTGTAGAGTCTCGCTTTTGCTTCTTCTTCTTCTTCATCCATCAACAAAACCCCGGAAAAAAGGAGAGGATAGTTTGCCCAACATGGTGAGTGTCTACGATATAGATCATTATAGCAGGATGGGACAGCATGAGGTCGGACGAGCAGAAGAGTACGGTGGGACGATTGAAGGTTCAGATGGAGTAGATTTGGGGGCAAGTCGGAAGAGGAGAGGCGAACAGATTGAGCACATCGAGGGTGGACATGATGAGCGGAGACTGGAGAACGAAGCAGTAGAACAAGAAGGCAGACCGCTGTCCCCATCCATGTTCTTGTTGCTGTCGTTTCTGGACATACACAGCAGATCAAGTCACTAAGAGTGTTTCCGCTACAAATAGGATCCCGAAGGCCCCGTCACCCTCCGAACCACCAAATTCATCTCCAACCGTCTCCTCAACAGACGTCAATTCGTCCTCACCGTCCTCCACCCCACCCGACCCAACGTCTCTCGATCCGAGCTCGGCGAGAAGCTCGCCGCCCTGTACAAGACCGAGAAAGACCGTGTCGTCGTCTTCGGCTTGAAGACCAAGTTCGGTGGTGGTTCTTCAACTGGTTTCGGTTTGATCTACGATGATGAGGAGAGTCAGAAGAAGTTTGAGCCCAAGCACAGACTCGTGAGAGTGAGTTGCGGTGTTTTCTTTCTTTGCGTGGAATGAGACGGGAATGCTTCGATGCCCCGATGCTCGGTGGTGCATGAGACTGTGTGGGAAGAAGTACTCCCACGGGGATAGCGATTGGTCCGATGTAGCATAGATGCTGACGAATTGTTTCTCTCCTTCAATCTCCTCTCATCAACATCATATAATTCCTTTTACACTCCACTCTTCTATTCGTTACACAAATCTCTGCGATCTTCCTTATCTGCAACCATACAAACCCGCTCCTCCCACACACAGAACGGTCTCGCCGAGAAGGTCGTCAAGGCTTCCAGGAAGCTCCGAAAGGAGAGGAAGAACCGATCAAAGAAGGTGCGTCGCCCATCCCCTCATCACTAATCACATATCACTGACGTTCGCTATGTAATTAGGTTCGAGGAGTTGCTAAGAGCAAGGCTGGTGAGGCTGCCAAGAAGAAGTAATCGGATAAACGATCTGCATGACAAGCTTTCGGGTCGGTCAGTGATGGAGGTTTTCCTGGTTTCGGTCTATCTGGTGTAGCTGCATGGGATCTGTTTCTTCTATATGAGTAGGAGATGGATCTCAGGAGGGGATGTCACGCATGCTTTCATGATCGTGGCGCAAATGGGTGTGCAGTCCCGTCCAGATTTTGCACAGAGTGATGGTGATTGATCGGTGTGGGCTGACATGCTTGGCGGCGTCAACGAAACTGAGCCAGACTCTCATCACAACCATTATAACACTCTCTGCAATCCTTGAAAGGCTTACGTTGGGCTTGCTGAACATGCGGCTTATTACAGCGAGAATGGACACATTGCGTGCTGCTGATCTTCGAACATTGCGGTCTATCATACATTGTAGCAATACTGAAAACCACCATAATCCATAATGACCCAAATCAATCGTTAAATCCACAATCATTTCCACGTCACTATGTATGATCCTCGTAAAACGGGTCGTCCCGTCCAGACGTTCGCTCTTGATGCGTCTCCAAGTCAGACGAAACCTGACTACACAACCAACTTCTCCCTCTTGCCCCACTCCATAACATCTTTCGCACTAAGCAATTTCTCACCCTCCGGCTCTCCTCTCAGCCCCCTTCTCGTCTTCTTCCCAACCCCACCCAGATCATAGTCAACACTCCAACTCAAAACTTTCTCAACTTGTATTAACATGTTGTACGCCTTCTCGTTTTGCTCGTACACAATCGTCGCTTTGGTGCGTGATCGACGAGAGGTGGTCTGTGGAGGACGAGGTTTCCGTATGGATTTCGATTCTAGCATGTATCGAATAATGTAATGGAGCCACTAAGCGCATATCTCTGATCAGCTATGCCGCTATCATGTGTTGTAAAAGGAACAGGAACATCGGAAGGGACGTGAAGACTGTTACGACATACCAAGACATTGGTGAAGGGATGGAATTTTTCCCAATCATCATCAAGATGACCCCGCATAGCTCGGTACAGATCCCATTGAGCACCTTTACCCTCATACACCTCTTCTGGGACAGGAGTCCAGGTAGCACAGGACGAAGAGTCGGATTCCATGTTGAGGCGAGATAGGCCAAAGTCGATGATAGTGGCCTCCACACCCGTATATGTTGCATCGAGGTAGTGGCTTGATGCTTCGGCCTGTTCTGCATCAGGCGACGAGGTATACGATATGAGGACTTGCCCCTCGTGCAGGTCGCGATGCTAAAGATCAAGTCAGCTTGATGACGCAAAGACGGTCTACCTTAAGCTCGTAGCACAAGCGAGGACTATCAGAATCGGGAAAGGAGGAGTACACGACATGTCTGAAAGCCGCAGCATTGCTCACCTCAAAGTTGGTCCACTGTTCTGCCCTCGTGAGGCTAGCAACAACTTGCCAAAACACACCAGCTGCTTGTAGCCACCCTTTCGTCAGGTCAAACTTGAATGACTCGAGATCGACTCCAGCGTGGGAGAGGGCTATAAGACAGTATTTTTGAGATGAGGGGAGGTTGGCTAAGGGACAGAGATGTGTCAAACGCTGTGCTTGTGACGTAAAGGAGCTAATTGATGTAAATGTCGACTCACACGGTCGGACACTAGCTGATCCCAGAGTATGCTTGAACTCATCCCACTGTTCGAGCAACCCTGCAGGATACTCTCCCTCGACGATGTAAGCTCTGTATAGGAACATATGTTAGCGTCGACAAAATGTATCTCAACGCTTGTATCATTAAGTTACCCTTTGAAAGTCACGAATCCTCCACCGGGCACATTTCCCATTCGCTTTGTCACTTGGATCTCCCTTGCCACATCTTCGGGACTAGTGCAGTCAGGCAATGGTCCATCTATGATGTCATTGGCTTCGCCATCGAGCAGGGGAATGATCTTGAGAACAAGATCAACGCCACTTGACGCTGAGTCAGTAGTCGCAGTAGTGAGACCAAAGACTTCGGAGTAAGAGGCTTCACCGACTTTGCTGATTTCGGCGAATTTGGGCAAGTGTGAGGATTGCAAAAAGGTTGAGAAAGGGTGAACTGTAGAGGAGGTGCATTGTTGCACAAGCGAGGTCAACGGATGTTTCTCTTGAAGCGAAGTAGTCTTCTTGAGATTCCGACCTGCTGGTGCAAGACTGTCCTCAATTGTGACTCTCGACAACCTATCTGTCAGACCCTGGACCGACGGCTTCTTTGCACTTGATTTGAGAGGGATGACTACGCCTTCCAGTACGTCTCGACCCTTTCCCTCTGCGGTGGTCCTGGAGACACGATTGGGAGTAGCAGCAGGACTGTGCGGGACGATCACTGCTCGTCTTGCCACTCGTGGAACCTTGCGAGGCTTCAAGACTGTCTCAGGAGTAGGTGATCTTGAGGACACTCGTGATTCGACGAGATGTGAGGGCTTGAAAGTCTTGGCTGTGACCTGAGGGCCAGGGGTGGATGGGATATTGACGACGTCTTGGGATCGCTTTGACTGAAGTGGGGGTCGGGCTTTGATGACCGGCAAAGGTGAAGCGGACTGCTCGGTAGATCCAGAACGGATGTCGCTGTGGACGGAGATGATTTGCTGTCCCAGTGTGAGCTGACGCAACGAAGCAGATGCAATGAGAGGGAACAGTGAGATCACTCACAGTCTTTTTACGACCGTAGGTGGTCACCTGTCATCAGTGGTCACTTCAGTATACCTCTCGACATATTTGAAGAGTGTGCCAGCCTACCTTCTTTGTCTGTGGAATCACGAAAAACAGTCGCGTCAGCCTTCGGAGCGATGGCCGCGGGCGGCCCTTCGCATCACCCGTTGGACCATCTCACTCACTCTTCCACCAAGCGCAGACATGTCTGTCGATCCTTTCTCTCTGTGACTTACAAGCAAGAAAGTGCGACGGTATACGAGTCGAGATATGTAAAGGATGAGATGATGGTTGTTTACTTACTTCTGAGGGAGTGACAAAGTCCGGGTTGATTTTCCCACGTGGCGACGAGAGTGACTTTTCAGGGTGAAATCCGTCAACGTCTCTTTTCACTTGTTTATATCCCATCATCCCAATTCCATTCCATTCCCGTTCTCATCTCATCATCATCTTCGCATCTCAACGATAATACACATATCCTCATCTCATCTTCTCTCATTAGCCCTCTATCCCCTCTCGACTTCTTGGTGGACAGATCTCATCTATACAGAGGTCCATCACCATGTCCTCCTTCACCTCCCAGGATATACCATCGTTGGGCCATTACGCTTTCAACCTTCGAGATGGGCTGAGAAAAGCCGCCAGATCCACTCTCCAGGAGTTGGAAGACAACATCGCAAGGACAGGATACGAATGGCTGGATGGGTACATGGAACAGATCCTGAATCGCGAGTCGAGGTGGGTCGAGACTGTCATCGAAACAGATCAATATTGCCGAAGCATTCGACAGCTGTATACACGAATCGTGCATTTGAAAGCTGGCTAATCCGTTGAAACGTTTCCAGAGCGCCAATCACAGAGCTCATGAAGACTCCTTCGAGGACACAAACTGTCAAGAAGACCCGAGCGACAACCGCAGCAGCTAAAGACCGAACAGATAAAGTGAAAGGGTTGAACGCACGCATGGCCCTGAGTCCAGTGGGCAACAAGCAATCCGTAAGTCACCTGTGCAAAAAAATCCCTGGTGACTAAATGGCCGTACTTTGACAGTCACGCGCTCCTCTTTCGCCCCTTGGATCTCGGTCTCTCAACGCGCAAGCTTCCCCGAATCTCCTTGCCGCTCCCAAGGCCTCGCCTGCGAAGGTCAAAGCCGACAAGTCTAGTGCAGTCAAGGCCCAGGCTAGCAAGCCTAAGAGCAAGAAGGGCAGATCAAAGAAGGCCGTCGAAGGGGATGAGGATATACCGCCGCAAACTCAAGACAAAGAGAGCGCGCCAGCCTCACATCGGTCATCTTCCTCCGCATCCAGTAAAGATAAGATAGAGGTCGAGACCGTCAAGGAGAAATCGAGATCGGCCAGATCCAAAAAGGAGAAGGTTAAGGCAGTTCCATCGCCTGAGAACATGGATGTGGATGTCAACGAGGATAAAGACACGCTAGAAGCTGCAATTAATGTTGTGGACGACGAGGAATCGGCCGCTCCCACCCTATCCATACCGACGACAGGCACTGTCAAAGATCTATCCATGATTGTCGAGGGCGAAGAAGACAGCCGATCCACCTCAATCAGGTCCAACGTAGTAGACCAACCCGCTCGACAACCCGATGACCGGAATTCTTCAGAAGGAAAGGACAGTGAAAAGTCAACCGAGGGTAAAGAGGAAAAGGCTACTCTCAATGGGACAATCGCACGACCCGATGGTGGAGACCATCCTCGTGATATCGCTTTTTCTACAGTACAGAGCCAGCCGCAACTGGAGCCCGCCATTTCAACTCCTGCCCTTCCTCCTGCCCCGCTTCCAGCGAATACTGCTCCGCTTCCTGTGCGCCAAGTGCGATCGTCCTGGCTCAGCAAGGCACTTGGCACTGGCACAGTCCCTATCAACCTCACCGAGCCGAATCCTACGGCCCGGAAATCGTACGCTGCCCCGACTCAGAACAGGCAGAGCACGGCCATGGACTTCACCGGTCTTAGGAAGAGCTTGGCGCCTATTGGTGGATTGAAAAGGAAGTCGGATGAGGGTATGGAGTCGGATTCGGATGAGGAAGAGAAGCGTCCCGACAAAGTAGGAAAATTTTCAGGCGAGCCCCCGATCAAGCCTATGGCCGAGCTATCTCACACTACTCACATGCCATCGCGCACACCTGGACCAGTGCCTCGACCTCTGTTGCCAACGAAGACCCCCTCGTTTGGTACTGCCAGTACAATACATCCCGATTCTCAAGGTCGATCTACCAATCTTTCCACCGAACAGCAACGTTCCGACATCCACAAGGTCACCAAAGCTCTTGACGAGTTGCGCGAGAAGACAGCGGCGAAGGAGCTAGCCAAGCAGAAGGCAGCCCTTGCAGCCAGTACTGGCCCTGCCCGCATGCCTCAGGCAAAGAGTACAGGTACTGGCTTTTTGCGCGGCTTGGGTAGCCTCGGTGCAGGATTGTTAGGGTTGGGGAATTCGGCTGAGGAGGAAGCGGAGAGATTAGCTAGAGAATTGGAAGAGGAACGACTGGCGGAACAAGAACTCGAGAAATTGATGCGCGAAGCTACGAAGCCAGAAACAGAAGCTGCGCTTCAACAAAAGGTCGTTGAAGAGAAAACAAAAGATGAGCAACCCGTCCGTTCTACAACGCCCGATATCTCGCCTGTCCACTCTGTTGAACAGCAACCTTTATCCCCTGAAGAGGAGGAAGAGATGATTGAGGAGCAATCCATTATGGAAGACCTCATCGCAGTCGATCTTCCTGCCCCGGCACCAGCGCCATTCTCTCGTCAGACAGTCGTCCTTCAAGAACCAGGATCTACTACTCCGACTGGTACTCCAACTCGTCCTATCGCAGTACACGTTAAGGCTTCTGCTCTTCCCCCTCGCAGCGAAAACCATGTCCACGAGCCGTCTGTAGCAAGTCAGAAGGAAGCCCATATTCAGCAGCATGAGGCTGAACCTCAAGAGATGCGACCGGACTCGAAGAAGTCACGTGCGCCCAGTGTGGATGACGACGAGGAGATGGAGGAGGAGGAGGAGCGGGAAGAGCATCTTGAATACCCAAAGGGGACAGCACTTGTCCCCACCAAGTCTGTTCGAAGCGAGGACGAGCACAAGGTAAGTTCGGAGCGAGCAATAATTACGACACATTTTGATGATCGTGCGATAGACTCATCGAAAACTCCCATCATCGTCGAGCTCTGTTAGCCTGCTCGCAGCATCAACCGCCTCACAATCAGCGAACAGCACACTTGGTCAAGCTGCCATCATGGCTGCAAAAGCATTGGGTGTCAAGCCTCCAAGTGGAACCGTGAAAAGTCTACAGCTGGCCGCCGCAGCCGCGAAGAAGGTAAGCTGGATGACGCCAGATTGGCTGAGCATCAATGGAACTGATTTCTGGGTACAGGAGCAAGCCGCCGCAGATCGAAAAGCCATAATGAAAGATCAAGCCGACCATCGCAAGCAGCTTCTCGCCAAAAAGAAGGCCGAGGAAGAACGGGTTCGGGCGGAGGAAGAGAGGAAGTCGAAGATTGCCGAGATCGAAGAGAAACGTAAGATCAGAGCGGAGCATGAGAAGCGGAAGAAGGAACGGGATGAACGTCTGGCAGCAATAGCCAAAGAGAAAGCCGCAAAGGAAGAAAGGGAGGCCGCGGCCGCCCGAGCTAAGGTGAGCATTCATTCCATTCCAGAACTCAATTGGCTCTTGCTGACGCATCTGATCAATGGTTGCAGCAAGCTGAAGAGGATGCCGCGAGAAAGAGAAAGCTTGCAGCTGCTCTCAGCAAGTCTCAAAACGGGAATGGCTCGTCTATCAAGCGGCCTCCCGGTCAAGGTCTCCAGCAGTCTCAGACAACCCAGAAAGGGAATGAGCCTTTCCGACCCTCCAAGCAGATTTCCCTGTCAGGTTCTACGCAAAGTTCAGCTCAGCCCCAAAAGCTGGGTCCTTCTGTATTCCGAACGGCCGACGCAGCTCAACACACCCAGACGCAGAACTCGACTATATCCTTGGTCACGCAGAACCAAAATCAAGCTCAGCACAACGCGGAGCGTAAAGCGTTGGGCCCTCCTAGCAGACCTTCGGCTATGGCCAATCATCCTTACCCTCAGCCCATGAGACAGTCTACTGCCGTCCATCAAGCTCAAGGACAAGCGTCGGCTGTCTTGCAGCAAAGTCGTGTGGCTTTGCAGTCTCATTTGGAGGAGAAGGCCACGCTGATCCAGTCGGAGGACATTGTTTTGCCCGATATTGCCTCCGAGTGAGTGTCGTGTTCATCCGAATGCGTCATAGTCTTCGGCGCCTCAACAAGCTGTTCCCATTGATTCAGTGCTGAGTGGAGGCTGACGGCATCTTCGATACAGATACTCTGATTCGGACGATGAAGATCGTACGAAAGACTTTGAGCGACCACAATGGGCTGAATCTCCTGAACTTCGACACGCCCTCGAGGCTCAAGCTCATCGAAACCCCGACGAGCTGTTCGGACCCATCAAACCTTTGAACATGGAAGAATTGTTCAAGGTGAGAACTGGCAAATTCAGGGCGAGGACCAGTTCTGCCAATTGGAGTAAAGGAGATGGATTGACGAGGGCTGAAGAGGTGGAATATGCCAAGAGAATGGGGTTCAAGGCTAGTGGTGCGGCAGGTGCCAGCGGGAGTGGAAATGTGTTTTAATGAAATGGAGATATATACTACCAGTGGAGAAGAGGCGCAGAGGATAGTTGTCTGTTCTCCGATTCATTTGCGTTCTCGCATAGTTCAGGTCTTGCTTCTTGTCGAACGTACCATCTTTACGAGTAATGTCACGATTTTGAGCATCGTCAAGAGGCTTTAGGGTTGTGGCGGACTCCGACAGTACAGGTCGTTTTTTTTGGCAGAGAGCCGTCATAACCAACTGAACTATCTCGATACATGTAATTGATCTATTCCAGTCCCCACTTGGATGGGTAATGGCGGATATCGCGTGTCGTCGTCGACTGGATACAAGCCAGAAGACCTTTGAACGTGGAAATGGTCTTATAGTGGATACGGATGGGATGAGGAGATTGTCGCTTTGGGTCAGTAAGATGATCTGTTACAGCACGAGTTCATGTCACATATATCCAACCATTACAACCATGTTCGATTTCCAGTAGTACAGTTGCCCTCAACCGTCCCTTCCTTCTCGAGCAAGAGCAAGAGCAAGAGCAAGAGCATCGCGGCAACCGAAGTAATACGATGATCAGCCCCTTCCGCAAATACAACCGGCGTTCTTCCTCTCCCACTCTCTCTCCCAAGGATAAGCCCCCGCAAACCAATACAACCCCTCCGTCTCCTTTCCCTTTTCCTTCTCTGTAACGTCATGGTTCGGGGACGGACTCTGATTCTCTACTGTAAAAGAGACAGAGACGGTCTCCTCTTCTTCTTCCCACTTCCAACCCTCATCCCTGATGGGACGAATATCTGTCCAGCTCTGCGGGAAGAGTTTTTCGTCCTTTTGGTTCATCGTCCAGCCAATGATGATGATGACCATGAGTAATCCGCATAATGAGAAGAGGTCGTGATGATATAGAGTCAAGGGGAGATAGAGGAGGAAGAAGATGAGAGTACTGAGGGTACTGATCATCTCGGCGTAGATGAATTTTTGATCGGCACTGAAGTGGCGGAATAGCAAGGCGTCGATGTCAGTAAGGTGAATTGTCTAGGGAGAGAATGTGGGCGTACGATGACAGGAGCAGATGGCGGATGATGGGGGGGAAAGACTCATGCACCGCTTTCACTCACACCTTGACGTCAGTCTTTAAAGACTTTGTCGCACCTCGATACATCAACCCGCCAACCAAGAGCCCGCAGATCATAATTGTTGTCACGACATCAGAATGATTGTCCACCGTACTGTGAATGACGAGCCAAGTTGATGGTTAACGCCGTCGTATGACTGTGTGGTCATGCCTGAAGGATGATTTTTTTGTTCCCGAAACTCACCCGTATAAGGAGCAAGTTTTTCGCCATGTCGAGCGGATGATCGAGATGAAGCTGCTGAAGAGCCAGATCGCGACTGCAAAGATTCTGAAGAAGGCGATGATCAGCTGTTGAGCGTCATCACCGTGGAGTGCAAGAGACAACGTTTGGGACTCACAAATGTGTAACATTCTTACCCCCTCGTACGAAGAGGGAGAAGATACTGTCCTCGGCGGAAGTGACCGTAGCGACGGTGGCGTGAAAGCTGATGTTGTTCATGATGGTCGTATATACGAACAGTGTCAAAGTTGGATAATGGTCTGCCTGAGACGATAGGTACGGTGGTTTGACGAGGTTGATACGTGGAAAGGGTCGAACGATGCAGTCGACTGTGGTGAACGATGAAGAATGGAGAATGAACGTATGATCTCCTAACTCTTCATAGCTAATAAATAGGCAAAGGAAAAGAAAGGGCGAGATTGGAACGAGAAATGAATGAAAGTAACAAAAATGACCATGCCACTCTCAGATGTAAACAAACGAATAGGGGGTTAGGGGGTTTTGCTAACGGATCTATCTCTGCCGAGACAAAATCTAACCTTGTAGGCGTCATCACGTGTAAAAGAGGGGACAACTGGTAGCAAAGTGCAAATGTGTGATTCGC
Source organism: Kwoniella newhampshirensis (assembly GCF_039105145.1). Lineage (NCBI taxonomy): Eukaryota > Fungi > Basidiomycota > Tremellomycetes > Tremellales > Cryptococcaceae > Kwoniella > Kwoniella newhampshirensis. The sequence goes on along the minus strand of NC_089959.1, from coordinate 1,409,132 downwards.
TCCCCAACGGTGAGTTGCCTGGAAAGAAAGAGCGGATGGGGTTGGGAGAAAGTATACAACATACTGCATAAGACGTAAAATGACAAAGTGTGAAGTCATACCAGATCCCCGTCAAAGACCACTTCTCAACAAATTTTGTCGCTCTCGCACAAATTCTGTAATGGCCGGTTTTGTCTGCGGTTCGATGAACAGCAACTTCTGTCCTGGTACCGCCAGTTGTAACGCCGCATTCGCTTTCGCCTCGGCTTCTGTGTCGTCAAACAATTCTTTACTGAAAAATTCAAACATGACAGCTGATCGAGATTTATTCACGAAGATCAGCCTCGGCTGCAGGGTTTGATATACTTGGCACGAATGAAAATTAGGCTCACTCTCTTCCGTCTTCAACCTATTTCTTTCCTTGTCCCAAAGGTGTAGTTGATCGACGATTGTGGGGTGCAATAATGGCGGTGGCGAGTTGTACATTTGTGGATGAGCGTGACTTGACAGGTACGCGATGATCTGATATGCTGAGATACCCTTCTCCATGGCAGCTTTGACGTTTTTACGATCGAGTTTGCCGACTACCAAATTGGGGTATCTGATTCGGATGTCCACGAACAGGTTTAAAATAGCTATCTCGAGCTCGTTGGCTGCGGATACAAAGGTCAGATCAAGATTTCGCATAGAGCACTTCCAAAATGTGAAGCCGTTACTCACAGGTATACGCGTAGATCTTGTAATTCGTCTCAAGAATCAGGAACCGTTTCTCATCCGCTGATTGAGATTGAGTGGCACTGGCATCGCCAGAACATAGCGATGTTGCAAGATGGGTAGGGAAGAACTGGTCGCTCTCCTCCGCTGGCTTGTATATAAAACCGTACTGCGCCAGGTCATTCAATGCGCTTTGAGCATCAGGGAAAGATTGTGAGGCCGAATAGTCCTATTGGCTATCGGTCAGTATCATACACAGCTTCACACTTGGGGTTTCTCACTGACTTGACCAAGTTGCATACATCCCAAGGAGAAGAACATCGACAATGTCTCTGCAGATCTCTCGGAGTTCGCCTAAGATCTGGCATCAGTCCTGGGTATTGATTGCACAACAGCAGATTATGAGCCCACCTCCTTTGCGGTCAGATAGTACATCAATATCTCCCATAGCTGTGTTTGTCGGTCTTCAAGTAAGAATTGGAAACCCTTTGAAGTGATCGTTAGTCGCACGAGATGCGGATTACGTCCAGTTGGGTCGGCACTTTACGGTCGTCAGTCGACACTCTGCGAAACGAACGTCTTGATGCTCACGGATCTGTCATAAGTCCGCTATCGTGCAAGAGCTGTAGGACTTCCTGCTGCGGTCTCGTTGTCGTAAAGCCTGTCCCTAGGCCTGACGACACCATATATTTTAGGATAGACTAGATGCTCATCAGCATTGAAATAAGGGCATTGGGGCTTACTTCGAATGTATCCTCTCCATATGCTATGAGCTCCTCTTCACTCGGTATTTCATCATTCGGATCTCGATCAAATGGTACACCGAACGAGTTGGACGTCCCCCTGTTTCAGCATGTCGTCAACCTCTGCTCATCGACTCGACAGGTCGCTATGAAAAGGACTCACAGCCCTGTCAAAGCATTCCGCAAACCACGCTTGAATGAGTCATTCAGAGGCCATTGCATCTTATTCTTCTTGTGAATCATGGGATGCAATATCTTTCGATTCAGAGCCGGTCTCATTATCTCATCGAGTCTGCGATCAAACCACTCTTGGCTCAGCTCAATCTTTCGGACTCGATCATGGAGCAACACAAAAGCTGGTAGTTATGGTGAAAAAGACGTACTCTACGAGAGGACATTGTACATCTTTCTGTAAGAATTGCTTGACGTCGGTCGTGCGTATTGTGCCATGTGCCCAGAGGTGATGCAGGATGATATGTCGACATACAGGCGGTAACAGTCTGTGACAGGATGACGGTCAACTGAGGTGTCTGGACTTGTGGACGAAGTGACAGCTGATGACTCACCTCAGGATACACAAGCATACCGCTTCGGATCGATACAGTTCTTCGAAATAGGATTGATGCTGATTGTCGAGGAAAGCATCGAGAGCCGCCGTAGGTGAGGTGGCGGTCTGGGCAGGGTCATCCTTCTTGGGATGGGAGAAGGATGGCTGCACCATTGGGGAGGCTGCTGGAAAGTCGCAAGAGAGTAGCTGTACGGATGTCGGGACTCGAATGGCTGTGATGATGGTGTCCGGTAAGGTGTTGATATGGCCACGGTATGACTGCTTGTGCATATCTCGTGTCGATGCTTCGATGCTGCGATGCTGCTGCTTCTCTCAACGTCAGTCGGTGATGATATCATCACTTTTGAACGACAAACAAATTGTGTGCGAGTAAAAGTGGATCAGCTGTTTACAATCGAGCATTCTCTCGCTGTCATCTTGCCTCCCGGACAGTAGCCATTACAGCTGCTCACAAAGACATACGTCAGATAACCTTGCATACGGCGGCGAGTGACACGTAAGAAATTGATCACGATGCCAGCCCTTCCAGACCTATCTGGTCGACAATCACTGTTCCTCACAGCCTTCGCAACAGCCATCGCCACAACCTCGGTCATACTCTCCTATCAAGCTCTGCGACGCGAACACAAGACCGAGAAGCTGAAGAAACAGGTAGGGGAAGACGTGGAAGAGTGGGAGAGGAGTAGAGCGGGGAGTGGTCTGGGCAGTCCGGATGAGAGGGTCGAGCAGCTTGTTGGTGGGAAGAGGGAGAAGGAGTGGAGAAAGGGAGAGTTTGACGAGAGTCTGATCAGAGAGCAAGTGAGCAAAGTTTCCCGAGACTCAAGACCTTGTCCAGCATCCATTCTGCGTGGCTGATTCAGCTTCTTCATCGATCAACTCTGATTTCCTAGCTCACACGGAATTACAATTTCCTCGGAGAAGAGTCGATGGAAAAAGTACGACATTCTTATGTCGTCGTCGTGGGCTGTGGAGGGGTAGGAAGTTGGTGTGCTCTGATGCTTCTACGAAGGTGAGCAATGGGTGCTGTACTACGTCTTACTTGCAGCTGACGGGCTGACCGTTTGACCTATCGCAGTGGTGTGGGACGGATACTCTTGATCGACGTGAGTACGCGATACATCGACCTTCGGCAACTGAAGGACCCGAGCTAAATCCATATATGTACAGTTCGATCTTACTACACTCTCATCGCTCAATCGACATGCCTCTGCCACCCTCGAAGACGTTGGAACGCCCAAAGTCATTGCCGTGCAAAAGTACCTGAAGAAAATAGCTCCTTGGGCACAGTACGTATCTTGTCACATATCTCATTGCTGGCAAATCCCTACGAGTGCCCTCAGCGCTTAGTTCTTCGCGATCTTTGATGTTGAAAGGTGGCTGTCTCGCTAACTTGATCACTTTTCACCCAGAATCGATGTTCACATTGGTCTTTGGCGAAAAGGAGAAGGTGAACAATGGCTCGAGGGGGCCGACTGGGTAGTCGACGCCATCGATAACATCGAGACCAAGGCGGAACTCTTGACCCATTGCCACCAAGCTGGAATCAAGGTTTTCTCCAGCATGGGTTCGGGTGCGAAACGTGATCCAACGAGAGTCCAGATCGCGTAAGTTCTGGTGGTGGTTGTCTGAGCGAGTATGTAATCGAGCTGATACGTGTTGATATTGACGAACAGAGATATCTCGGCGACCTACGAGGATCCGCTGGCTAGATCTGTAAGGAGGAGATTGAGGATCAACGGTGTCGCATCGGGTATCCCGTGAGTGATTGTGGCCACTTTCATTTTCATTCCCATCGCTCGGCATAGCTCCCTGTCGATGCTTTGAGCGTTATCGTAAACTCCAGTCCGAAATACAGCTTACAGAGTTGGATCTATCAGTGTTGTGTATTCCACGGAAACGCCTTCAGACGTCAAACTCCTTCCATTGCCCGAAGAAGAGTTCGCTAAAGGGTCCGTCCGGGAACTACAAGCCTTTGACGATTTCCGAGTCCGGATCATGCCCGTTCTCGGACCCTTACCCGCGATATTCGGACTGAACATCGCCACCTACATCCTCCTCTCTCTTGCCGAGAAACCCCTGACGGATTATCTGGAAATCAAGAATCGTCGTAAAGTATACCAATCGCTCGAGAGGGATTTGGCCAAGAGGGAAACTCGATTCCGAGGAGAGATACTTCAGGTCAAACTTCCTGTCACTTATGATGATATAGGGTTCGTCTTCGATGAGCTGTATCATGGTAGAAATAGTTTCAATCCGAGAGAGGTTCTGCAGAAGGCGAATGTGATTAGATGGGATAGAAACAAGGAGTTGGCGGAAGATAATATGGTGGTCATGAATAATAAGGATGTGGAGAGACATGTGAAGGAATGTCTGGAAGGTGGAAAATCAGTGGAGGAAGTCTGGAAAAAGGAGGATGTGGAATTCGTCAAGAGGAAATCGGAAGAGGCAAGGAAGACCATGGCTTGGAGGAGGGGATGAGGGGGCAGAGTGGGTACTTGTAGGAAGAGGACCCGTGGACGATCTACTCGGATGACGGATGGCAAGGAGTGCAGCAGCGGTCTAGGCGGATGATCGCACGGGTGATCCGTCCAAACTTATAATGTTCCACTAGGACAAACACACCTCCATGCATTTTGAGTTTCACCAACTGTGGGAACCTGCCTTGACCCATTACTGTATCGCAAAGGAGCCCACCCCTTTCCCTCATCGATATCCCCATTCGCCTCTCCCGTCAGCACTATCATCCCCTTCCTCATCCTCACTCCAATCTTCATCACTCTCACCGCCTCCACCTCTGTACCCTTCCATATCCTCATCGGCATCTTCGTCCTCTGGATAATCGTTCCGATAATAGTCTTCGTCGTTCGAGTCTTCGTCTGCTTCGTCTTCGGGCTCGGAACCGGATATCGATGAAGGCGGCGAGATGTCCTCGAATCCGAGTCTGGTGAGAATATGTCAGCGAGGACTGAGAAGGCGTGGAAGGCAGGCATTTGCCAAAGCACCTACAGCTCGCCGATGGTCACTCCGTCCCCTGCACCCATATCCAGAGGTGCGGATCCTCGATTGTCTCGATAATACAGATCGTATACCCATTCCTCCTCTGCAGTTTTCACAGGTTTTTCTTTCGCTTGGGATTTCTCCACTACACGACGGGAGCATGTCAGCTACAACTTTTGAAAGCTCGCTTTGAACGCAGTGGAAGCATGGAATGGCGGTGCCAGCAAATGGTAGTGGTGGGGTATGGAGAAGGCGACCGATCCTCACGTACACCTCAGGTACTCCTCCAACATGGGCAAGAACGCAGCCATCTCCTTTTCTTCCTCTGGATTCGACGGCTTTTCCATCATTTGGCGTGATGAACTCGGATTGGCGACCGCTTGAGCATCCACGAATACTAAAGGCGAAGGACCGGCTTCCGTTCTGCGACGCGATTAGCTTCGTAAATCAATTTCGCCACAGACGGGATTGACGAGACGACATTTCATAGCACAAGGACGACCACTCACTCGGCTGTTGTGAGTACTCTTGGAGGCATCATCGACTTTGTCCGTGGACTTGGAGGCGGTACCACTCGATATTGTGTTTGGGTTGTTTGTGAACCGCCCGTAGCTCGCAAAGGAGACTGTACTCGTCCTAATGCTTTCGATGTAGACGCTGATTCAGACTGCAGAGGTGGGGATTGTATCGGTGATTGCGCAGATATAGGCGGGAGAGTGGGAGCCGGATGAGGGGGGGACGGTAATGATTTGGACAATTGCGTAGGACTTTGACTCGGTATCTGACCATTGGGGATGAATGGAGAAGACTTCTGGCTCGAAGAGAGTAGATCTTGTATACGGGTCTGTGAGAGAAGTCATGGTGTCAGCCAAGATCTTCGCAAACACAGGCGGTCCGACGAGATGGATATTTCAGCTGATTTTAACGTTCTTGTCCATCCCTCACGACTGCTCCTCCTCAAAGGCGGCTCTCTCGGCCTTCCGACCGGGTGACCCGTGATTCATGACGACCTTGTCTGATCACCCTGCCCTCGTTCAGGCTCGCACGACTTCACGATCTTCTACCGGCTTGTCATCGTCCGACTGACCTTTAACACCTCTCCTTCTTCTCCCTTCCCTACCCATGTCCCCGGCACAGTCTCCGCGAGTCTGAACACTCCTCTTGGTCTTCCGGATATATCGCGTCTTCGCTTCGCTCTTTGTCGAGGTTCGGAATCTTGAATGACTGCAAGAGGCGAAGAGTGAAGAGGTCAATAAGCCTATTGATACATTCCGAATGAGAAGGGTTTGCAGGGAGGGAAGCGGAGTGAAGAGAGGGGGAGAGAGAGAGAGAGAGAGAGAGAGAGAGAGAGAGAGAGAGAGAGAGAGAGAGAGAGAGAGAGGGGGAAGCACACAAATGGTGGAACGTCCAGATCTAGGTCTTGAAAAGCGATCAATGGACATACCCAACGAAGATAGAGGAGCTTCAGTGGCCTTCCTCTTGATTCTCAAAACGGTATAAGCTCCAGACGGTCCGGCGATGGGAAGTTCTCCAGCATCAGCGGGGGGCAGAGGATATGTGCTCATTTCGGGTCTATGTCTATCGTGTCGTATGCCGGTGGAGAGCGTGGTGGTGAACGTGGAACGTGTACTATTGTCGATTGATCGGCAAAGGTAAGGTATTGCTCGCTGATCAAGTCGAGGTGCGAAGACCGTCTGCTCGAGAGCCAAGTCGTGAGGTCGATATCAAGGTATATGAGGCGGACCTGAGTTGAATGTCCACGATCAAGCTCTTTGCTTACAATGCGTAAGGCGGGGACGGATAGTGTGATCAGAGACCAGTCTGTGTGGTAGTCATGAATCTGAGAAGGAGACAGAGAAGAATGAACTTGCAACTGTGAACTTTTGCATCGTTGTACTCGTACTGTGGTTCTCGAGTGCGGACTGTTTAGAAAAGTGGAGGATATCCGAATCCTGACTTCTGACGTCTCGAGCCGTTCATTTCGTTCTCATCAATTGTGGACTCAACCATCGTCTTTCTGATCACAACTGACCAGATTTTGGTAAACTTCATCGCCAGCTCTGTGAGCCGCTGCCAGCTGCAGGGTATCCATTCCTGACCATAGCAAATAGCACAGGGTAAGAAAGGGGATAACTTCGACTTTCACCAACGTCATGTCCCTCACCACTTCATCCAAGATGTTCGTACTTCGCACAGTACTCGGTTGCGCCATCAACAATCCCCATGTCAGATCCGGATCCTGTACGGCCGCATATACCAGTGATCACTCATCGCATACTTCGTCTCTCGGAACGAGCTCGAGTATCAAAGTTCACCCGAACCCCTATCGCACCTATCATCGAAGCCCCGTCTCCGACCAACAACGAGACATCACGACGCCCATATCCATATCCAAATCCACCCCCACCCCTATCCCTACCCCAATTCAACTAGATCGTCCAACCCTCCACCGTCTCCACCATCTCTCCGCGCTGAATCCTCCTCCTCCAGACTCAATCGAAGAAAAGCAACTGCTCTCCGACCTGTCTGATCTGATATCACTCATGGACCAAGTCAAGTCCGTTCGACTTCCCACATCTCATGAAGAACGGGGCAGACTATTAGGTCAAGGTGTGGGACAAGTCAAGATAGATGAGGGTGTGTTTGATAGGCTGAACGCTATATCTTCTCCTGAGAAGCATGGGGAAGCAGAGGTGCAGGGGAACGAACTTCGAGATGAAGATTGTAATGAAGAGGGTCAGACTGAGGAAACGTCAGGAAAGGAGTTGTTGAATTGGGCAACGACGAGAGTTGGTGATTTCTATTCATCGAAATTAGCACAGAAGTGATGTACATGTACTCGTTGCCATCCCTGCTCGGTTTTGTCCATCCATGGTCACTGAATGTCAGGCGCAAGTCCTGCCACCCAGCTCAGGCTCTATCCGAGCTCAAGTTCAAACTCCCTTCACTGGTCATCCTGTGCATCGACAACCGCGATCTACTGTGGTAGAGTACAATCCCATCCCCGCTCGCTGGATGAGAACCACTGGGAGAATCGTACGAGCCGCTATCCTGACTAATCGAGAAAAGTTGAGACTTCCTTCTACTCAAAGCTTGATCTCAGGACTATAGAAACCCTCTGACCGTCTAGTGGTCAGTCGATACTGGTCGAGTATGCGAACATCATTATCTCCTCGGTTTGTGCCGAGCATCGTCCTACAACCAGGGACTCAAGCGAGTTGCCAAAATGACTTGTCTACCTAGTCCGTGAGAAGGGCCTCGTCTAGGAATAACGAACGCATTCGCACGTTCAAGTCGCAGTGTGCGAGTAACTAGTCTGACGACTATCGAAGTCCACTTCTTGCCTCGTCCAGAATGATCATCTGATCAATCTCATCTCTCTCACGGAGAGACAAGACACACTGCGTGTCTCACCGACCGTATCGGGTCGGACTCACGTCCTCCTCGCCATTTAGGCCGAGGAGCTCAAGGTGGAAGGGAGGACCGAAGCCTCTCCTACCACCGATACCCTGATTGCTCTACCCCCTTCGTCCTCCCCAGACTCTTTCCTCTTCACCCCGTTTGCGAGAGCCCCGAGCGAGTCTTTACAGTCGTCGACGATCGCCCCCGCGAGTTTCATGCCTTCGTACAAGCCGTGTTCCGCGCCAATAGGATAGGTGTACGTTTTCAGTGCGAGTAGGGAAGGACCATCTGCCGGTGAGAGCTCGAGCTGGATGACAGGGGTGTCTTAGCACGGATGTTCCACATGCTGAACAGAGCAGCAAACGGGAAGACGTCGAAATCGCAACGACTTGCGCAGTATGCAGAGACGGTGACGGATGGAGACTCACCAGGGATATGAGGTCGTCGAGCATGTGAGCTTGACCGACTAGCATACCAGCAAAAGCTTCGCAACCGATATGCACAACATGGACGTGGAAGTGATCTATGCAGGACGAAGGTGTACTGATTAGCTCTTGTGCCGCCGCGGTAGTGGTCCAACAGCTAAGGATACACTTACAGTACGACGGCTGATAGTGAACGAACAGTCTGAGCTTGTCGCTGGTCACGCCGTATTTCTGCTTGACGACATTGGCGACTTCCCTCCTGATCGAGTCGAGAAGGGGCAGATGTTCCCGAGCGAGGTCCCGAAGACTTCTGATGGAGCGGGTCTGGACCAGAACGGTGAGGTACTGTTTCCATTTGAAGTGTGTCATTCATGTCGAGGCGGGAAAGAAGATTGGTGTCAGGTACAAATTGGAATGGCAAGCGAGTGGGGAATGTGTTCAAAATCAAAGCAGACGTCAGCTTCTCTACGTGGTGGCTGTCATCGTCTTAAGCTGGATAACTCACCAGTGCAGACATCGAAGTCTGATCCCACTTGAGATCAGGTAGGATTACGAAGCCCTCTGCGCCTTCTTTGCGATACAGGACTCGGTCTGCCTCTTTACGTCCTTCGAGGATGGCATAGACCCTGTGTGCGGGTCAGTGTCAGCCACACCTGAAGAAACGACCCAGTATTGATGCTTGGGGCGACAGCCCTCGCCAGGTGTCAATTCACAGATCTCCAAACGAGAACACTGTGGTCGATGATGACCAACGCTGAACATGTGTTCCGCCTCCTTCGGTTCCCCTCACTACGTCCAATTCATCTCGCAGAATCCAGTCTCACTAGACTATATCGAGCCCGTCTTCCAGATTAAGAGAGAATGAGACCCACCATCCCAGCCTCGATTCATCAAACCCCTCAATATACCTGATCACAACGCTCTCATACACCTCCTTGGTCTCACGAACGATGAATCGTTCCTGGACCGAGTATTTCTTGATGTGCGTCTCGCTCGCGGGACAGATGACCTTGATTGTGAGGTCGGGTAGGGAGAGGTGGTCGTTGAACCATGCGTGGGCGGAGAAGTACTGGGGGTGAAAAAGGGTGGGGTTAGCTTGGGTTAAAGGTTCAAACGAAGCGGAGCTGGTGCTGAGAAGGAAGGAGTGTGAGGGTGAGTAAGAACGTGAGTGGAAGTGAGAGTGAGAGTAGGAGTGAAAGTGAGAGTGAAAAAGAGTGAGAGTGGGAGTATAAGTCAGAAGTGAGACTGAAAGCGAGAGACAGCGTATGAGAGGTCGGAGTGACGAATGACTACCGCCAAAACTAAGAGAGAAGACCACAAATCTCTCATCTCTCATCCCTCATCCTTGAAAACAAACGTCCCTAGACATACCGGCTGATTCTCCAGAAACGTTTCCACCCTCCCCAATCCCTCCTTGATGATCTCCCCCGCCTTCTCCAGCGGCACCACGCTCCTCTGTAGATGGACGATCGCACTGTCGTCCTGTAAAGTACCGAGGAGGTAGATCGAGCCCGTGAGTGAGGATTGGGACAAGGTCCGGAGGGGGATGAATGAGGACAGAGTGGAGAGTGTCAGAGAGATGTTGGAGAGATGAGAGGATCGTGTTGATGGACTGGGAGGGGCAGGGGTTGGGGTCGGGTCGGCCATTGTGGATGGAAAGGACGGAAAGGACGATCACGAGGGAGGAGGACTCGATTTGACTCGAGGTATGAAGAAGGAAGGAGTGACGAGGATCAAGAACGCTGTCCAGCTTTGTTTCGGGTTCGCTCACGTCGCGCCCGATAAGTTGTCTTGCGCGTGACAATAATCCTGGTTTTCTTCGGTGGTACAGTAAGTTACCGCTTGCATGCTGGATGGACATCGTACCCAGGGTCGACTGGTTATACTTATATTCGACGCATAATGCATATTGTCCAACCCATGCTCGTACCTATACACACATCGGATCAATGTCCCGAGTACCGTTCTGTCGCCATGAGGTATCACCCATTCTTGTCCTATCAACAACATAGGAGGACATGATCGTCATCGCCCTAAGGCCACCATTGCGCTTTCCTCATTTTTTCGACCAGGGCCGCATGATCTGCGCGAGTAATGTCAGTTGAGTGCACCCATCTGCACAACGACTCCAACTCGATTCGATACTTTGCAAAGTCTTCTTGGCCTTGGATCGGATGCGGGAGGACAACTCACCCAGACCTCTCAATTCCTCATTCGTATCCACTCCCTCGTCCTGCGCAGCCTTGACCACTCCCGCTGCAACATTCGCTGAGACCTCCCTGATCCTCTCTAGCCTAGGGTATAGAAGACCCATCTTCTTCTCCTCCTGGGTCAACGCCTCGGACAAAGCGATTGCTGACGCCGTGATCATGCCATCCGTGATTCTCTTCGCACCGGATTGAAGAGCTCCAAACCCGATACCGGGGAAAACGAGGAAATTATTTCCCTGTCCCGGTTCTCGGAGGCGACCGTCGCGATGGATAGAATCGTATGGCGATCCAGAGGCGAACAGAACTCGTCCGTCGGTCCAGTCCAGCGCATCGGAAAAGGCAAGCTCACACTTGCTAGTCGGGTTGGAAAGAGGGAAGATGATTGGCGCCTCGTTGAGCTCGGCCATACGACGGACTGCATCTTCCCCGAATGCACCGAAAGTGGTGCTAAGGCCGACCAGAGCGGTAGGCTTAACATACTCGATCACAGATGCCAAAGAAGGGTATTCGACTCCGTTGGTGTCGCTTCGGATGAAGTAGCGTTTGTGAGCCGCGACTTTTCCTGACACGACATCGGATCGAGTCGACGTGATAAGACCCTTCATGTCATATGTCTCAGCTGACAGAATGCTCTGACGGTCTGTCAATAGCTCACCTTGGTATCGATCAGCCAGAACCGCTCTCGGGCCTCGTCTTCTGTCAAACCTTGCATTTTGAAAAAGTTCATCATCTCTCTGGCAACGCTGGGGACGTAGCAGTCAGCTCGAGCATCTCCGTGGTACCGCGCCAGCTCACCCCACAGCAGCACTTCCACCTCCAAGGAAGACCACTTTGTGATCTTTGAGGGGTTTGCCAGACGCTTCGCTAGCCTGTTTGGCTGCTGCGAAGAATCCTGCAAGGATGACAGAACCGGTTCTGATGCAGCCCCCATCAGTAGAAGCCATGGGATTGTCGGCAACAGATATCAGCTCACCCCTCAATGTCGTCGTTGAACATCCTGTATTTTCCCTTGTACTTGTCTAAGAAATCGAAAGCGGCTTCGGAGTAGAAGTCTTCGTGTTGAATGACAGCAGCTGGGAACGCGGATGCAGCGGCTTCCATGAAAGCGTCCATGAGTTCGGTCGCCTGTAGCCGAAATTAGCGTATGTCGTGAGAGCCGACAGTGAAGTTAGACCTGCCTCCTGTATTCCAACACGAGGCCGCCTGAGACCGATATACAGCGGATCGTTTCTGATGGTTTCGTTGTTCGTACCCATACTATGCAAGATAGTCTCAGCCGATGTCAAAGGTGACGATGTCACAATCACCGATGACCCACTCAAGTACCACAGGGAGACATCCATGAGGGTTGATGCCTCCACCCGCAACGTAGAGATTCAGCTTGCCGACAGAGATACCCATACCTCCGATACCGAGGTCGCCAAGACCGAGGATCCGAGAGCCATCGGTGACCACGAGGATCTGGGGAGGATTCTTGAGAGTTTGTGCAAATTCAGCGAGGAGTTCGGGGATCCGATGCTGTGCATTTAGCATCATCAACATTGCTTCTCACGTGCTGAGCCACTTGATGATATGTGAATGGCAGCATGATCGGCAAGGCACAATTCGAGAGGGAGGCTCTTTGAGGAAGCATCATGGAATGACGTGAGATCTCACCTTGTCGTCAATGGAGAGATATAGTCCCTCAGGTCCGGAATACACCTGGGAGTATTTCTGACAAGCCTCCCCGACAGTGGGAGTGTAGACAATGGGAGCGCTAGTATTCCCCACGAAATATGACAACAGCATCTCTCCTTTTCCTGCACGCATTGTGCACGTCCTCAAGGTGGTGGCAACTCACAGTCCGATGAGGTTATCGTTGAGGGCGGAGAAGAACAGGTTCGGATCCTCTCTGCGCACCCTTGAGAGATGAGTGTGTTTCAAGAGGTCGGTGGGCAGGTTCTGAAGGATAGTCTGGAGACGAAGAAGGTTTTGAGCAGGGGAGGTTTGGGGTCGAGAAGGGGATGGGGAGCGGCCTGGTTTGGGGATGATAGGTTCAGTATAGTATATAGGTTGTAGCGAGATGCGCTCTCGTCAGCTTGGGAAGCACACAGCATCGGGAAGAGAGCCAAGGTGTCAAAGCGAAGAGAGGGTAGGAAGATATGTGAGGTGAGCAAGGTTACGACGATACTCACTCAGCTGATTGCCTGTTCCTGTGGGGGTCAGAGGAGGGGTGAGGATATCCGCATTCTTATCGATCTGGATGGACATGGTTCTGGTGCTCGTTGGGGTAGTGATTCTGGGTTGATTGTGTCCAGCCGTCCTGCTTTTTCGTGGAGTAGTGGACGAGCTAGATGAGGATGCGGAAGACCTCGTTTTATAACCTCGAGAACTGGATGATAAGGCTACAGAAGTCGATGAAAGGAGATGTGATGAGCGTCGTTTCTGGCTATCTCGAGCAAGGCAGATAACGGTGGTATCTGCGTTCGCCTGAGGTCTTCGCCTCGGTGAGTAGAAAGGAAGAAAGATAAGAGAGGATGAGGATGACTTTGGAAGTGGTTTGTTTAGGGGAGAGAGGCGAGGGAGGTGAAAGGTAGGTGGCATGGCGTGATATCGTTCTCGGAAAGTGTCGGATTGCGACGGGCAAGCAAACGAGCGATGTCTCTCTTTGTGAGAGTGAAGACGATGCTTTTCGGGGAATGATCGTGTGACGTTAGAGCTTTTGGGGGGTGGGGGTGCGGTGAGGGTCACCGTTGGGGGTAAGTGGGGAGATGTTGGGGAAGACGGAGGATAAAGCCGACGGATGAGGTTGGGGTACAACGGACAAGACAACGGTGAGAGATCTGTGCTTGGCTCTGTTCCCCCGAAGAAACAAATGTGCATGTGTGTGTGTGTGTGCGTGCTTGTGTTTTCAAATGATCAGAGGGTTTTGCCCTTGCAAGACGAACAAACAGAAGAAGTTCGATATCCAACGAGTCAGACATTCGAAATCAGTGCAGAAGATGTCGACCACGTACCTGGAATCACGTTTCATGTTTTCCCTGTCCCGGTTTGTTCCGGAAAGATTGCAAAGATAAGATGGGCAACAACAGCTCATCGTACTTTGCCGGAATCAGATCCGTGAGCCTGCGAGGGTGGCTGTGGGTGTGGGCTCTCATCTTGAGATGTCTTTCGTCAAGAAGATGCGGGGCAAGTGCTGCTGCTGCATGGGAGTGAGTAGACAACTCATGGACGTCCAGACTGACACTTTGTATCTCATCACGCTGAGGAGCACCGAGATATCATCAAAAGAAGTCGAGTTGAGCGTTCCCTGACCTGTCGTTTCGACCACCATCCCCCAATCACGTGACTGACCACTTGGAAAGTGGGGACGCGCTCTTTCAGTCTCCAGCATTTGATCGCACGCATAATAGTCTTGACCTTTGATCTGTCGCACTGCGAGAGCTGTTCTTCTGAACCCTTCGGCACGATGACCGCGCAGCCTGGTCTGAGCTACAAAGGTGGAGTCCCTCTCCACCTACCTGCAGTGTACAGTGTAAGGAGCTGACGACTTGTTCCAGAGATTGCTGATGCGATAACTTCGTTCTGTGAGTTGAACCTCGTATCAACATGGTCTCGCACTTCTCCCGGTCTCAAGCCAAGTTGAATCGCAATAACCTAAGGCTTGCCGTATGACTATCACTACAGACGAGCTGACCTCTGATCGTCTCCGTCGATTCCCTTCGCGCTACAGTGGAAATATCGCTCCACACTCTCTTATGCATCCGTCAGATATATCCCCCATCCACATTCACTCGTCGCCGCGCCCATTCATGTCCAGTCTATCAATCCCGTCACCCCCTCGTCCGATCATACATATCCGAGGTGATCGCCTCGATCTCGCCAGAGATCCATGAAGGCCGGCTGAGGAGAATGACGATGGTCGTCAAGGGTGTTGAGGACGGATTGCCGAGGGAGAGGATGATTTTCGACTTGGGGTATCTGGAGGAGATCAACAAGTTGAGAGAAGGAAGGAATGGTGATGTTGGGTGAGTTTGTGCTCTACTGTGAAGGAAGGAGATATGCAGGTGCCAAAGATGGATGTATTTGGAGTGAAGCTGATTACGACGGACAACGGCTCGCTGACTGCTCGCGATAGCCTGATAGGCGCTCCGAACGCAGAAGAACTGAGCTTGATGCTGCGTGGCTTCTTGATTAAGCTCACGGCTCTCGATGGGCAATTGCTAGAGAACAAGGGTAAGTCGGGAACATACACTTTCGCCTTCTTTTGGCCCACCATCATCTGGCCTCTCTACCTGCCTACGTCTGTCGACGACACCCTCGAGATCTGACATCTAAACACTGTACGAAAGGAGAAGAACAAGACGCTTCAGTCGTACCGGAAGCGGTCGGAAAGGTATGAAGGCTGACATCAAATGACCTATCTAGGCGAAACGACATTCGCCATCATAGTAGAAACGAACGACTCCATCCAACCCAGCGCAAATGCGACCGGCGAGGGTGTGAGTTTTTAACCCAACCCAAAAAGTTCCGCCTTGTCTTTTCCCTCTTCTTCCGCGGGATCGTCGTCCTCCACTCCTCCACTCCGAGGAGAAAGACAGCGGGCTGATATCTCCACCCGTCCGTCCAGCCGTGGATACCGGCTCTAGCGGGAGACACCCTACATCCCCCGTCTTCCCAGGACGACGAGTGTATAGGAAAACACGAGCCGTTACTGAACGTGAAAGCTGTAGAGACGGGTGTGATTGATGTGAGCGTTCGATCAGTCATTATAAACTGACCGTCTGACGAGGCGGTGGAGTATGCACCTGGAGCTGATCGAATGAGGTCTCATAGATACGGCTGATGGTCCAAGAATGCGTTGCGAAGACTGGCGTGGAGACACTGAAGCTTACTCCGAGATGAGGTCGACATTCTTCCTCCTTTTTTCACAAGCGGTGATGTGTCCGAGGACATCCGTCGTGATAGGAAAGTGTTAAGAGACAAGCGATACACAGAAAAGGCGCATAGCATATAAAATCGGGGGCATGACCTTTTTATTTTGTTGTATTGGTGTGTTGTACGTTCTGCATCGATGTCTTGCATTATTTGACATTGTGAGCTATGGTATAATGACGATTGATCTCGCTCGACCCTGCTGGCCTGACCCTATCATATGTATTTGTCCCCATGTTCAAATTTACTGGTTCAAGGGAGCCGACGGACAACATACGTATCCATGCAGGTCATCGATCTTGGAGAACATCGAGACCGCAGCAAGCAAATCTGATGGATTCTGTACATAAGTCGTGGGATGCGGCCCTTTTGTACGGTACCGACCACTGTAGTGGACTACCGGAATCGTCTCATCTGCCACTCTCTTCACAATGCACAATACAATGTCGAAACTGAAACTGTCCCTCCTTCCGAGCTATGCTTCTTCCCCTGACACGACCTCTGCCTTTCGAGGAGCATCTCCCCGCTCCGATCGCGATTGCTCCATCTTCCGAGCAGACAGAAAGAGCACGACCAAAGTCGTACGAGGTTGGTCTAGTAGACGGAATTGTAATACCCATGAGGCCAGCTTCGTCCGTACGGGTTGAGCTTGCCAACTGTAAAGTGGAGGGGTGGTCGGTCAGTAAGGTCTCTGTTTCTGTTGTATATGGGTACGGGGATCGGGGGTTTCAGAACCAGGAGCAGGAGCTGTACAGTGCGAGTACAGGACAGTAGTTTCCTGCCTCACGGGTGGAGTTGGCAGTACTCGTACTGTACATACAGTACAGGACAGTATGACACTTTTCTTTCTCTCTGTGGGATGTCGAATCGTGAGGGCACCGATGGCAACAAAGCTACTGTAGAAGCAGACACTGTACGCTATGGTACTGTGCTTGCACAACCTGACCGACGTCCAACCCCATTCCCTGCCCCGACTCCAATCGCAGCGCCGAATCTGACCCCAGTCCAATCCAAGTAACGCTAACGCAAAAGGAGAAGAAGCAGAACAACGCAACACACAACACACAACACACAACACACGAGACGACAAGCCACTACTTGACTCACCAAATCCTCCTAGTTCAGGCTTGAGCGGCATCGGCCCATATTTCGGCCATCCATATCTCGTCCCCCACCTCTCCCCCGCCCCGCCACCTTCCAGCGTATGCCCGTACGTCCCCGTGCCCCGCCCCTCATGCATGGCCACGATGGCTGGGGGTAGGCCCCACTCGAAGGGCGGTTTGGGCGGGGGGTCCAAGGGGACGTAAGCCCAGTATCCGGGGGAGTACAACCCTGTGCCGGTGGCGTGGGCGTGGGCGAGGTGGGGTCCGTTGACGTTCCCGTTGGGGAAGAACGAGGCCCCGGGATAGGTCGACAGGAGGGGATGGAGGGCGAAGGCCATCGGTTGTCGGTTGTCGGTTATTGGTTTGGAAGGGGGGGAAGAGCTGATTGCGTCTTGTAAGTTGTTGTACAGCAGCGAATGAATCAGGGTCAGGGGCGACGATGACCCGTCGTGTGGATCAAAGTGAGGAAGAACGAGAAGAGCTGGGAGTCGAAAACAGTCACAGCGAAACCGGGCAAGTCGTTCTGACGCTAGACCACGGAATGTACTGGAAGAGTGGTCGGCACTAATTGATGGACCGCTTCAAAGAGGACAACGACAAAGGAGAGGGATATGACAATCAAGGGTCAGTCTGTTCTATCGCCGGCGTGAGGACAAAGGAAGGATATGTCAAAGAAAACAGCAAGACCTTCTCCCCCGCCCCACTCCGCTCGACCTTGTATCAAGAGAACAAAGGAGCCCAAGGCAAGTCACAGGAGACATTGAATTGGTGGATACCTTCGACCGCTTTTCCTTCCATCTCTGTGCAACGAATTACGGAATTGACAGAGGTGGCCGAAAAGTATTGCATCGTCTCAGTCATGTATAACCTCACGGATGTACAGTAGAGTGTAGTGAGCCACTCTTCTGGCAGTCGCCACACGTAACAGACTTGAATCATATTTCAGGGGAAACCGGTGCACTCCTACAGTATTTCATCAAAGTGGGATCCTGATATCGTACAGTATGGTCTATCGTTTAAGCGATTCCAGTGAAATACGGAGTTCTGCATCCCTCCTCCCGACTTGGTTTCTTTCATGGTATCTCTTCGGTCAGATTTGCCCCTCCCTTCCACCTGACTGTTTTCTGCTCTCGCAATCTCCTCCCTCCTCCACCAATTGACTTATGTTGAATCTCCAAGCCGAAGTCACCCGTCATTTCTGGCAGTGTCCCCTTGATCTCACCTAAAAATAACGCTGTTGACCATACCCGTACCAGCTTCTACCTGGTCCCCCGGGAAATGTGGGGTTTCCCATCATATCGATAGGGGTGATGCCCATCGCGACCCCCGACTGACCGCCATAGTGGTAAGGGTGCATGCACTGTGTCCGAAATCAGCCCTCATCAGCATGAACACTCATTTGGTCTCCAATGGCGCATCACAGACGTTACTCACTGGTGAAGCTTGCGCTTCATTCATCGGGTTGCCATATCCTCCGTTGTACATCCCACCCATCCCTTGTCCACTCATTATACCCATTCCTGGCTGCATACCCGCCATTCCCGGCTGCATTCCCGTTCCCGCCACGCCCATTCCCGGCTGCATGCCCATACCCATTCCCGGTTGCGATCCCATCATCCCATTCTGCATCGCGCCGGGCATCCCCATGGCACCCATCCCAGGCTGAGACATTCCCATCCCAGGCATGCCCATCAAGCCTCCTCCCATCATCATACCATTCTGGCCCATGCTCATCCCACTCATCATGGGGTTTTGACCCATTCCCATGGGCCCATATGGCTGTTGTTCTGCACAGGAGGAAGATTATCAGCTTCTGATTGTTCGGCTTCCCATAATCAGAAAAGCTGTACTCCACTCACGGCCATAACCACCTCTTCGACGCATGTGCCGATCATCATCGGAGTCACTGTCGTTGTCAGCCCCGTAACCGGAGTAGCGAGACGATCTTTGGTGCGAGTGTTGATGAGGGATGTCATAGTGCTGGGCATTCGTATGAGCCGTGACAAGCACAGGATGAGCTTTGGGGTGAATCGCTTACCCTGTCAAAAAGGTACTTGGCAGTAGCCGCAGCATACTGTGCCGCCTCTTCGGTGGTCGCTCGGGTACTTCTTGGCTGGACTCTATCCCAAAGACTGAACACTGTAATCGGATCAGTGCTCATCCAGATTGGGCATCGCATGACCTACGTTCTGCTACAGCGAGACCCACCAATCGCTCCCTGTTCTCCTGACTTGGGTTGGTATGGTATGCAGAGTAATGGTCTCGATCCCAGATCCTGGGAAGGGAACTCGACAGTCAGCATAAGAGGTACTAGTGATGATTACTCTCGCCCAAGCAAGGACCGGAAAATGAACCATTCTCTCACAGGTAAGCCTGATAAGCCGCCGCTCCACCCAACGTCTTGTTCCCCGCATCGGCGCCTTCACCTTGGTAGTAAACCCTCCTATGAGCCTCTCTTGCGCTTTCCTCGGACAAGTGTCGATTCGCAAAGAAGTTGGTCAAGCTTGAGATCTGTTTCACGAGACCGTTGGGAGTTTTTTCAGGTGGAATCGTTTCTTGTAAGTTGTGTTCCTTGATCAAGGTGTGATATTCACGACATAGACGTACGATGTTATCGAAGAATGAACGTTCGAGTCTTCCTCCACCATATTGTGCGTTTGCCTGGTGAGGGTTGGAACAGGGTCAGCCTGGGAAATGGATCATACAGTACATCAGAAGAAAGGGAAAGGTGTGGTATTATGATAGCCCACGTGAGGTCATTTTCCCCAGTGTGGTACACTGGGACGGTAGATCTCCCCGAGCACGATATTATGATTGTTTTGATGGTAACAGTCGACGTACCAGATCCCACGCACCCCAACCTGCCTCCGGCTTGAATCCCGCTTGGGGTGGAGTGTAATCATACCCCTGAGAAGGCCAACATCATCAGTCCATGTTCTCGCTGTAACGCAAGCACTTCTGCAAGGTCGGAATCACGACGCACAAGGTTTCTCCAAGCTTGACCATACCCTCCCATGCCCACACCCATGCCTCCCATCATGCCTTGCTGACCCATCTGGGCCGCTTGCATTTGTTGCATCCTGGGATCAATCCCCATCCCCATCCCAATCCCTGGCTGACCGGGAGGCATTGCCGGTGTGTTGTAATACTGCATGTTCCTAAGGAATGTTGCCCGCGCCAATGCCCGAAGACAGTAGAAGAACGGGAGTTGGAATGGATGACGAGAAGGAAGGAAGGAAGGAAGGAAAGAGTAAGGTGGTATGTCGTTTGGTGTGCTACACCAGTGAGCGCTCGATGAGACTTAACTCTGGATTGTCCCAGAGTCGGAGTCGGGGCGAAGTATATCCACTATCGAGATGTCTAGGTGGCGGATTGGATGCTCAAAGATGGACGAGAGGAATGTCGAAGAGAGGGATGAGACGCTTTCGCACGATTGGATCTATGTCGAGTGATGTAGTGGCAAAACCAGAAAGGCGGTGATGTGTGTGTACGGTGGTGTGTGACGCAGTGTGAGAATGCAACGGATCCGTGCGTCCTTTGTCCATGAAACGTCAACACCGCCCCGCACTGTTTTGCAACTTACAGTGCTCTCGAACAGATACAGTGATGCTTAGTGAGTGGACCATCAGCCACGCGTTGAGCTCTGCTTGATATGCATCTATACCGTCTGACCCAGCAGCAAGATTTGTCTCAGCAGCTGAATAGCACATCTATGCATGATTCCATGATCCAACGATCCAAATCAAATACCAGGATAATACTCACACTCAAAGGGTCTGGCTGGTGCCACATTTGTTTCAAAACCCCCAACCCTGAGTGCCTCGTGTCTTTACTGATTGATATATCCTTACGTCATCTTTCATCTACTACTGGATCCGGGCAACTACCTGGGATGTTATCACCACGTCGCATCGTGCCTGACCATCATCATCCCGTCATCCGACACCCGATCACTGAATCGCACGAGGCTCTTTGTTTTCCCTTTTTCTCTCTGCACCCGAGCAAAGCCGTCATCAATCATCTGTATCCGTCAAAATCCGTCTCTTCATATAACAGGTTCGCACTGTTCTCACTATTTTTCCTTTTCCACCACCGCCCCGCCCCATCCTCCTCCTCCTCATCTCATACGTCCTCAAAAACAGCTGATATGATCATCTGGCTCCTCACACTCCTGTACGATCGTTGCCAGCGAAAAGCGAACTCGTCACGCGAAGAAGAACGGAGACCGACACGATCCAATGGTTCGGTTTGAGAAAAATAGCGCGACAACCAACCCCCACCGACTCTTCGTCATTCACATCTTCTGCAAGGCAATTGCACTCATTTGCGATATCACGATGGCTGTTCCCGCCCAAACAACATGACGAGACGCGATCTCGGAGCATCATAACGCATGTGCGAATGTGTTTTCTGGGAGAGTCGATGACAACACGGTCGCTTTCCTCTGTTCTCCCTGATCTGTAGTGGGCATCGTCGAGGGGGAAGATGTCCCTGCGTATACCAAATCATTGGCACCACCACCATTCAAGGAATTCACACCACCCTTCAAGGGGAATGAAACCCGATCCTGTCCTGAAGCTGGAGGTGGGACACTCGTGGGCAAAGACATAGGTTGAGGTACCGACGGAGGCGGGTCGATCGAAGGCAAGGACGTTTCCTGCGTCGATGTGTCCGGGAGCACGAATGTCGTTCGAAGTGGAGATGATTGAGCGGGTCGTCCATCGATCAAAGGTGACGATATCCGATTACCCACTCCTCGAGGGGTATTGGTCGACGCATTCGCAAAGGGCAAACGTTCGTTGTCGCTCGATGGTAATTGGCCTGGGGTCCTTGCGAGTTGCGGTGAGGTTTGGGTACCCTCTCGCAGTACTTGAATTGTACCTCGACTCGTGTCACTACCGTTCGGCAATGGTAGCGGTACGATCATTGACTCGGTCGGATTGCCGAAAGTCGATATCGTCCCTGGCCAACTCGGCTGACCATCTCTCACTTCTTTATCACGACTTTTATCCCTATCTCGACCCATACCAATAACTCCACTCTCTTCATCCCCGTTGATTTTCAACGACGACGACGAAGTGGATTGTGAATTCGACCCGTATCCTGGCCGAGGTTTCTTCAACGTGTTCGTCGTGGACCTCCTCAAATCTGTCAAATACACCGTCTTCCCCCTCCCATGTTGGTTCTCATCCCTCCACATCCCGCTCCTTCGTTTGGTCTGAGACCCCTCAAGACCTTGAGGATCAACGAGATCTCGACCATGTCGATGTCGATGTCGGTCTCGAAGACGATGGCACCATTGAGGGAAGTATGAGCGGGTAGGACCCCGCCAGAGCGAGTAGAGACAGATGAGCGTTATGACGGATAAGATCGATGCGATGGAGATGTAAAATCCGGCTGGTTGTCCATCAGCGACGATCGAAGATGGAGTTGGGCCGAGCTGAAGCCGAAGAACGCGAAGGTGGAGAGGAATCAAGGGATAGGTGGATAGATGAAAGGATCAGGAGCAAAGTGAAAATATTTTTTGGACATACTGGCGTGTCGTTGTAAGAAATCTTCATGGGCAGGATCGACGCTTCCGTCAGATAGATGAGGTCGAGCACGTCCTTTCATTCTAGATCCACGATGTCGAGACGGAATAGTGTACATATAACTAGACAATCTAGAGGTTTTGAATAGAGTCTAGATCTGTATGATCGTCCGGGAACTCAGACGAAATGAAATCATGTATAGAGTGAATGTTGAACAGACTGGAGTTCGTTGGGAGCCTGATACAGCCACAGCTATGTGCTTGTGCGATCAAGACAAGGTCGGGGCGGGGGAGTTGCCAGAGAGAGAGAAAAAAACGAGGGTCAAGGGTCAAGGCCAAAGAAAAGTAAAATTGGGACTGAAGTGTGGGCAGCAAAGACACCGGGATATCTCAAGAGGTCACGTTGTAAAGCAAAGAAAGAAAAACTATCTATGACAAGTCCGTTCGTTTTCTCTCTCCTCTCTCTCTCTCTCTGTGCGTGTGTGTACGTTTTCAAACGACTTCCTTTCAGTAGTCCCGCTTGAACAAGTAGCACTACAAAGGAGGTCCACACTGGAATTTGAATCGGTTCCTTTTGTGCAACTGCAATGCTGTGCGAGGTGGCGAGGACTCGTACTGTATCGTGATCACAATGCCCTCATTACCTGTCTTTCATCTCCATCTCGAACGTCAGAGACGTATCTTTCATATGACCGGATCTCAAAGATGGTAAGGGATGGAGGGGAACTAAGGAGAGCGTTTGCTCTACAGGCATCGTCGACCATATGACTTTATGATACGTGACTATGATAAATTGCAAGATTCCATGTCCACCCTATGTCAAGCATTGTACAGATATATGAGCGATAGTCGCATACACAGATATAATTGATGTCAAACGATCGTCATGTCTCCATTCGACTTTGCCAACCACCATGTCTTGCAATAGATCGAGAACCGCGCTATTCCCCGTTTGTGTTCTGCCAACTGCTTTCTCCGCTCCCACGGCTGAGCCATCCACATGTCGAGAAGCAAGCATTCTTCGATATGTTTCGAGTATTAACGTGATGAAGGACGACCGACTTCACATCAATGGTCGGTGATCGATCATGAGGGGAACTGCAGGAACCCATATCAGTATTTGCGTTTGGCGGATTCACATCGCCTCGATGACGAGCAGTGAACAGGACACAAGCACGCCACAGTCATTCTGGGGGTCAAGTCTCTCCTTGCTTCGACTCAGCTCAAGCCCAATCATATCAAGGACTTTTCCATCCGTATCATCCAATCCTTTCGTCCCAGAGCAAGTCAAATTCCAACTCACCGCTACCACATCATCCTTCTGTACCTCTGACACATTCTCATCATCATCCACAAACACCAATCGATACACGCCCTTCTTCGCGCCCGGTTCCGCCCGTCCGTTACCCCCTTTGACACCAAGTCCGTTGCCCGTCCCCGGGATAGGTGCCGAGATGACGGTCGCTCGGTAGAAGGAGGTCGTGTCGGGATACAAGGCGAGGACTTGGGAGTCGCGTGGGAAGTCTTCGAGGTTGGATGGGTGGGAGGACAGGTGAGTTGGAGAGGTCGGATCGGGCAAGGGGATGATTGAGCGGAGGGTGGTGTTGTACGCGCTGCAAGTTGAGGGGCCGTCAGTGAATCACTATTCATATGTATGTATCATTCTTGAGTGGTTTGAGGTTGGAGAAGGACGAGTAGGACGAAGACAGGAGGAATCAAGGTGAATAGATGAAGTGAATGTTTATATCAAGATTGGACAGCACGCAGAAACGCCCACTCACTTGCCATCATCAACATCCTGAACTTCGTACCTCATCCTATCTCCCAAACATCTCTTCACCGTCGCCAAGATCCAATCATCTCCACCACTCGCGCCTCCCACTCCCCCACTTCCACCAGTCGTCAGCCCATCCCCTCCTCCTTCTGCTTTACTCTTGTTTGCCGGTAACTTGAAAGCGACTTTCCGACCGGGTTGTAGAGGCAATTGATCGGAATACAACTCTCTACGATGTTTGCCCGTAGCTTCCCTCGACATCGGTGTGGAGCTTCGTGCGGTCCCATTGATTGAGGAAGTCGAGAGTGGTTGACCTAGTTCTATATTGTTTGTTGTTTGGACAGATATGTTGGATGGTGGTGCAGGTGATATTGAGAAGGAAGTTTTTCTCTTTCGCTTACTACCACCACTAGCTGAACCAGGCGTAGATACTCCCCCACCACCGACCCCACCACCACCACCAGTGCCAGTGCCGATCGGAGTATTTGATCTCTGTTGTTGTTGGTGTTGTGATGGCGCTGAGATGACGACAGAGGGTGCTGTAGTGGTTGGATGGGAGGGCGGTTCGGAAAGTCGGACAGAACCCCTGTCACCATTTCGACGAAGGGAGATCAGCGAGGAGAGCTTGTCAATCGCTTCGTCCATGGTGGGTTTCTGAGCGGGCGTCAACCGTCCTTCCTCTGACGGAAGTTGACGGATCGTATCGACGATTGAATGCCATAGTTGGTTCATTGCTGTGGGGTTGGGATTGTGTGGGTCGGTATGTGTCGAAGGGAAAATGACGAGGAGCGAGGGGCGAAGTTTGGGTGGTGTTCAAGCAAGATGGGTGTCGTGTGAAGCGGAGGTCCCGTGACGATGTCCATTAACGAAGAACGGAGACAAAGAGCGAGAATAGATTGAGGTGGGATTGATGTTGGATAGAATCCAAGTAGTACCGTCGAGATACAAGTCGATACGCGGGGCGAGACAGCGAAATCATGAAACAGATCATCAACAGAGCAACGGTGATGATTCCAATGATCATTTTTGCAAAGTCGTGAGGATGAGAGTCAAGTCGCGATTTTAGCAAGAAGAGAAGGATGGAACACATCGCGTCAGCCATATGAAGAGACGATCAAACTGATAAAGCATGTACAGATAGACTGACCCTCATTCTCCCCTTTGACATGTTTGACTCTCGACATCTTGACTCGACCTCGTTCTCGGTTTCCAGCTGCAGCCTTGACCCAGGTGCGAGGTTGGTCGAGGATCTTCACGTTCGTTCGTACTTGTTGTCTTGTGTATCGAGGTCCCACCCAGCAGAAGAACGAATCGCAATGATGTAGAATGAAACGCGTGGGAGTGACGTAGTCGAAGGAAGATCCGAGACGTATCTGCTGTATCAAACAAGCTCTATGTTGCAATTGAATTATCGACTCAGATACTGGTGAGTTGAGTGTACATATGTCCCACAGACCGGTCTATGATTATGTCGCCCCTGGTGCTGAGAGGGAGGGTTGTACTCAGGCAATGTGGTCCATGTCAAAGCAGAAACAAGCCCAACCCAAACAGCGAGGGGACACGAAACAAGCGCAAAGAGTGAAGATATCGTTCATCGGTCAGGCACGCAACGACCCGATTTAGCCATTTGCGCTCGTCGCTACTTTGAAAATTTCCACTTGATTTGCATGATATGTGACTTGATATCTGCTTTTATCCTTCTTTCGCCCCCCCTCTACACCATACGTACTGTACGTATCAACGTGCCCCAGATATCCCAACTCTTATGATACACAACGCTCAACCTCCATCATCCAACTGCCACTTCTATATCGTTTCTGTCTTTCTGTCTTCCTGTTGTACAACTAAATTCGAACCCTTTGAAGAGAGGAGAGGGGAGATTTGCTTGGAATGCGGATATCGAATGCTATTCTGTATTTTGTCACAAACCGCCAGACTCTGGGGAACCCGGAACTTGTATGACCAAAACGGAGGGAAAAGTGAAGAATCGTCCAGGACGCGTCCAAAGAGAGAGTACTGAAGTTGATGCGTAAAAGAGCTTAAACCAATACCAACTTGGAGCGCGAGCCGAAGGGCGTTTTACGCACGCTGAGGCGCGGGCGAGGACTGTTGACCGGTCGCAGTGGCCGCCGCTCCCAGTCTTGCAGCAGCATGAGGAGGCAGCTTCAACTGTAGTTGACCGGTCGGTAGAGCTGGGCTTGAAAATCCCGGCTGACCCGGTCCTGGAGCTCCATTCCCGCTACCGTTGCCGTTGCCGTTGCCCGCCTGCTGTTGCTGTTGCTGTTGTTGCTGTTGTTGTTGTTGTTGTTGTTGTTGTTGTTGTTGTTGTTGTTGTTGTTGCTGCGCAGCTTGAGCTTGAGCCTGTGCTTGAGCTTGTGCCGCAGCTTGCTGTTGTTGCACTTGCTGCGCTTGTTGCTGCTGAGCCAGTTTCGCCATCCTCAATAACGCCGCCTTGTTCCTCGCATCGATGTAACCCTGTATGTTCTCTCCGAATCCAGCTTGTTGCGCCACTCTGGTCAGCTCTGCCAATTGTTCCGGGTTCAGACTATCCAGGTTCGCCGGCTGTTGAGGCAACTGATGCGCTGATTGTGCGGCCAAACGAGCAGCAAGAATGCGTTGTTGCATTTGGGGATCCATCTGCTGAGCTTGTTGTTGCAGAGTACCAGTGTTATTTCCGTTTCCATTTTGAACAAATGGTTTACCGTTAGGTAACAACATGCCGTTAGCCATTTGCGGGCTTTGGCCGTTCTTGGTCATCGCAGTTTGTTGATTGGGATGCAGAGAATTGGTCGGCGAGAGTGACGGTCGAGCCTGAGCGGGTGGCCCCATCGATTGGCCATTTTGCGATGTCCGCTTCGACAAGGGCGGACGACCGTTCTGAGGTTGATTAGGGACGGAGTTGGGAGGTGGCATCTGCTGTTGCAGAGACTGTCCGTTGACAGCAGGAGATCCTGTTCCTCCAGTGGCCGAACCATCTGCAGAGGGAACACGCTGTTGAGCTTGTTGCTGACTAGGCAGACTTTGAGCCTGGGCTTGAGCCTGAGCCATTGCCGCTTGCTGCTGCTGAGCAACAAGAGCCTGTTGTTGAGCCAAAAGCTGGAACCGCTGAAACTGCTCCATCTGTTGTTGCTGTTGAAGAAGCTGTTGTTGCTGGAGATGGGCCGCGACGAGTTGCGGATTCGGAGGAACCACTTGTGGGCGGACGAAGACGGGGGTAGGAGGTAACTCAATAGGTGTTTCGAGAGCCATCGCAGCTTGGGAAAGTACCGAGACGTCGGGTCGAAGCTTATCGATGTCGTCTTCTCGAAGTAGACTGATTCTGTTTCTCACATACCTGCAATAGGGTGAGGCTGTCAGTGCCGCTGGTCGTACTCGATATCACCTTGACTCACTTTGATTCCAGATCATCGATAATGACCCTGTCCTGGTCTTCCAGGACACCCATCCCGACACCCAAAGCACCTCCTTTATCCACGTCGTATCTCCACACTTCATTCAGCCTCCTCTTCACAATGTCCGGATACGATAACGGTCCCTCTTCATCTTCATCAATCGATTTCGGACGACGACCTTCCGATCTCGTAGGGGCAGTGTCGGGGAAGAGCCAATCGGCGTATCCTGATGGGGAAGACGGCTGAGTGCCTCGTCGCCTGGGTAAGAGCGCAGTGCGCCTGTCAAGACGAAGAACGCCGCCACGTCCCCTTCGAAGTCGGAAGGAGGATGGCAGTGCAGGTTCGTCCTCCTCGTCTGAATCTCGTCCTCGACGGATAGAGTAGTGAGGGTCAAGAGCACCGAGAGATCTGAAAGTATGGACCGAATGAGGTTGGGGGAGGGGTTGATAGGAGCAATCGATACAGTCGTCCCAATGAGAATCGGCTTCCTTCTTCTTCGCTATTAGCTCGTCGAGCTTCTGCTGCAGAGCTATCATCCTCTCCTTCAACGCTTCGGGCGCATTTGACCTTCCAGTCATGGCGCCCACATTTCTCTCCGCTGCTCTTGCCGCTTCCATCGCTCTTTCTCTCTTCTCTCTATCGTCCCGATCCTTGTCTGTAACCTTCTTCCGCATCTGTGGTATATTCGTCTGCGAAGGATGCAGAGGATGATGTCCGTTGGCCATGGAGGGTATTGTGATAGGTGCAACCCCCGACAACGGCCGTCCTGTAATGATCTCCTCCTCTTCTCGAGTCATACCAAGACTTGGCCAGCGGCGCTTGATCTCGAACAGCTTCCACTTGGCCTCCCATACCTCTCGATCCGCCTGAAACAAAGCCTTTTTCTCATTCTCCCGCCGCCCAACCATCTGAGCGAGGTTGTGGGCATTCCGAAGCTCCGTTTGTAGCTTCTGGAACTGCTCGATGGAGTGATTATCGGTTCGACGTGTTTTACGAGTAGCTCGGATATCTCGGCGCCGGAAACAGACGTAGGGATCGTTATCGTTGGTTTCATCGTACTAAATGAAAGGTGATCAGTACCAGATACTCAAGCGAGGGAGGGACATCTCAACTCACGTTGAGAGCAGGCATGATGGATCTCCCACTCCTTTCCTCTCTCCGAGCCTTCCAGTGAGGGTAAATGTTCCGGGCCATTCTCGCTAACACCTTGAGGTCAGGCAATCCTCGCGGAATCTCGTTACTCGGTAAAAAAGCAGCAGGTATCGGAGAAGAGAACATAGGTTCAACAGAGGAGAAAGGCGGAAGAAGAGTAATGTTCTGTGGAACGTCAAGCAATGCTCAGTAACCAAACTGCTCAGACAATCGACTGAGTGACTCACGGTATGCAGCATGGGTACACTATCCTCCGCATACTTCTCCAAGACCCCCATGATATACTCGAAGGTGTCTTCGGAGATGAACAACGGCAAAGGTGTAGTCTCGTTCTTGTCCTTCTCCTTCTCTTTCCCCTTCGCTCTCATTCCTCTCCCAGCACTAGGGAGCTGATTACCACCTTGCTGACTCTCCTTCAGAGGTGTCTGCGGTGACGAAGCCGCTGGAGTGGCCTTTCCTTCACCTCCACTGGAACCTTCCGCTTTCGCGTTAAATTCGTTTAACCACTTGACATCCTTATCGTCCATACAGTAACCCAGTCCTCCCCAACCGCCGCTACTCTCCTCCACAGTATCTGAGAATCGGATGTAGTTAACCGGCTCAACATATTTCGTCGCTTGGTACAGGGGGGCGAAGTGATTGTTGTCGACTATACCTGTCGCATCCGGTGTTGGGATGTGATAGTTGAGGGCGGACGCTGTGGATTGTTCGGGTTTAGTGGATGATGACGACGGTTTAGGTGACGAAGATTTGGTCGATTGTGAACTGGAATGAAGGAGGGACGCCGAGGATAACGCTGCTTGCAGATGGTGTTCCTATAGGGTTGCATTGGGTGGAAGAGGAATTGTGAGAAAGGTGAGAGGTAGGATGTAAACGCATCAGTTTTTGCATCCTTTCAACAATCACAACGATGACAACGCCGCGTCAAGATGAGTGGAATTGCCTGATTGGGAAGGAGGTTGAATGACAGAAACGGTCCTCATGTCAGAGAGACGGTGGTCAAGCATCGGCCAGGAGATGTCCCGGAGCGACGACCATGCAGCCATCCGAAGCTCCGGGGTCGAACAACCATGAGCCTGAAAGGAAAGGGCGGTTCTGATCGAGAGGATCGACGAGAACACATAGGGGAAGAAGTGAATGAATGGTCGCGTATTTCCACGCGGCTTGCTCCTTTCTTCCTATACCGGCACAGCCCCCCCCAAAAAAACCTTCCACGTCCACAACACCCCACCATGTTGGGAGGCCATTTTGATGGCATCGAGCATATATGAATCGCCCTCGATGCATAGGAGAAAGTTGTAGAGCGGATGCAGTTACTCACCAGTAGTTCACCAGATTCCACTCCCTTTGCGCCTACATGTTGGTGTTTCGTCGCTTCGGCATGACCCCCGCCCGTCGATTCATTTTCCCACACAATAGTTTCCGCCGCTGTCAGATCGACCTTGTTTGTCCCTTTGTAAATGACAAGTTTGGTCTTGTTGGTCACCCTCCCGGCTCTCCGAGACGAGGTGACCATTCTGCCGGGAGCCATCTAGGTGTTGATGGATAGAGGGCTCAGCTTTCTGATACAAGCTTTGCCCTCTATAGCTATGGTTGGGTGGGGGGGGGGTTTGTTTTTTTTCAACGACCAGTAAAGGCCGGGTATAGTGGTGGAGAGGGGGTAGGCAAAAGGGGGTGCTCGACTCTTGAAATCGTGTGAACCAATAGGGGTTCGGCCCTCAAAGCGGCGAAACCCACCATACAAGCGTAAGACCAAACACGCTGCGCACCAGGACGAATGTGAAAAATTTAACGGAACTACGGGAATTCAACAGGTTGGTTTACAAGTGTGGCAAATATAACGCCGGAATGGTTGTTCTATTCAACGGCTTCAGTGTGCAGTGTGATCGAAGAACATGCTATATGACAATGCAAAGGGATGACGGTATTGTGCAACGGATCTGCGAGGCAACGAGCAATTAGTCGTCTGTACACGCCTTACCTGGTGAAAGCATGCGAGTGTCTTCCAGCACACGTACTATGTGCAGACAACGACAGCTCTGAGATGCCTCGTCAGTACCACTCCAATCGACGCCACGGTGGAACCGCATCACTCACCTCTACCACTTGGCCTGCTTCTTCCCTCCTCTCCCTCGTCCATTCTCCATCCTGGACCATTGCAGGTCTCCGTATTTTCTCTTGGCGTACGATCCAGTATCGTCGTCTCGGATAAGTCCGGCGACAACCTGTCCAGGCCGATACTTTCTGTCCTTTGTCAGAGTGGTATCTCGTATATGGCGGGAGGTTTCAACCATAGTACCGATCTGGCGGATACATCAGCTCGATATCATGATGAGATGGCTAGACGTCACTCACGGCGAATGACTCTGGAACCTTGTCCGACCTGCTTCCACCTTTCATGAATCTCTTAGGATCGAGACTGTTCGCGAGAGCCAAAGCCTGGTAGTCTCGCTTCATCTGAGGCAGCAAGTCCGTTCGAGGAACGGGTATGGTGGACCACAGCTCAGATGTTGTTGCTTTTCGAGGTTGCTACATATGTTTGTCAGGATCCCTCGTTCGATCGATTTGCAAGGTAGGCTCACCGAAGACTTCTCCCTCCTGCTTAGTCCACGGTCGTATGGTCTATTATCCAGTTCTGGTACCTGCTCTTCTGCATGGTTGGGCGATCGTCGCTTGGAAGGCCCCGACTCGGTCATACGTGGCAAGGTCGTGGCAGCGGAAGCCCTTCCATCCTTGGAGAATGTGAGATGAGGATTTGGTAGTTTGGGAATAGATAGGTCAGGAATAGGTCTACAGAGGTGACAGACGGAAGTCAGCGCGAGAACAGGTTGATTCTGCACCGGAGCGTGGACTCGACTCACGCCCCTTTCTTCTTCTCCACCTGATCCTCATCGAATTGTAGAACCGTCTCATCCGCCTCGTGCCCCGCATCTGGCGCCGCCGCCGCTTTGCTTTTTCCTTTCGCCCGGGCAGCCTCTTTAGCAGCTTGCAAAAGCCTCTCCATTCTCTCGTCTTCTTCGTCTTCGTCAGGATCGCTGTCGCTCTCGTCGTCAGATGTGGATACTGTATTGGATGAAGCAGTACTGGAGGAATCGTTCTCGGAATCATCCTCTGATTCTGACTCGGAGTCGTCTGGTTCGACTTCCGACTCTCCGGCGTTGAGCTGCGATGTTTCCCCGAATATCTGTCCAGTAGAAAGACCAGCAGATGGCAGCTCATCATCATGACTCGACGACTTCGAAGATTCGGCTATTGAATCGCTGTGGGAGATCGTAGTGGCAACATCTATACCTCTTGACACTTCATCGTGCTCCCTCGCCTCCTCCGGATCGCCTTCGAGCTCGACTGTTTCCTCCTTACGATGTTCCTCCTCTTGTCTCACCTCGTTCAGACGTCGATGTCGCAAGGCCCTAGCACTTCCACCATCCAGAACGTCCAAGCTGGCTCCTCGCAACCTCGAAGTGGTTGGTGTGGAGAGATGCAAGATTTCAGCGGCTTCCTCGGCGGCGAGCTCGTCCGCTGTCTTGTGATGATGAGGTGTCCCTGTGGCAGGCGTGGAGCCGGACCTGAACTGGGGTGCGGAAGAGGTCGTCGAAGCAGGTGTGGAGGGTCGCGATGCTCGACGAGGCGTGGGCATGATGCAATGCTGATTTGTCCTTGAGAGGAGGACACAGCTGCGCTCTGTAGATTCTCTAGGTTCCTTCCGCGATCTGGATCCGATGGTGGTGACGAATAGTATGATACCGACTGGTGGAGTGATATTTCCCAGGCCAAACTTCGTTCGAGTCAAATGGCGCTTGCTACGGTCTGCTTGACAGATTTGTCTGATACTTGTACAAGATGTTTGTTACTATGAGGAATGAATGCGGATACAAAGACGTTGATTTGGCCGAGCTAAAAGACGCTTCAAAATCGCACAGAGATTCAATCATTTCAGGGGAAATCCTTCGGGCACAGACCTCATCTCCGCATTGGTAGATCACGTGACACTGATTGTCCGTGCAGTCAGCTATCGATGCGCGTAGCAGAAAGACGTGTACCAAATGCATGTATCCAGTTCGTTTGATCTCATGATTCTCCACAGGGAGCAAGGACAAGCAAAGGCATCACACGGTATATGAGGACTGCGGGGCTAGACCAGCTGCAACCTCGAGCTTCGACCATGTCAGCTCGTAGGGAAAGCGATGTCAACGTCGACGCTCGACGAGCATTAGGTGTCCGACCAGGCGGACAACCTCCACCTCGAGTATGTGTCCCGTGCTGCATTGTTAGCTGCGCTAGCTTACCGTCTTTCGTTGAAAGCTATACCTCGATCAACATCCTCTGGAAGGGATCCCACGCTCACCTACACTTCAAATACCTCCTTCACCTCGGTCACCGACTACATCCCGGAATGTGACTTTCCCACTGCCTCCGCCTTCTCCTAGGTCCCGGAATATCTCTTTCCCCGATCCGTTACCGCCTCCCAGTCCCACTTCCGAGCAGCCGAAACGATTTCGGAGACCCACAATCACTACGAAGAACCGGACACCACAATCTTCTGCTGTGTCGAACAGAGGACTGTACGAAACTCAGAAACTGCTTTCTCATTTGCTGGACAGACTGGAAAGTAGGGAATCTGCCCCAGACCTCCTCGACAAAGCTGCTATAGCTGCCAGGGAGGTCAGTGGACGAGCAAAAGGGAAAGGTAAGGGAAGAGTTCAACGTTTAGGTCATGCTATTGCGGCTGTTGCGACTACCGCCGTGCACACTTCGAGCGCAAGTGCAGCAGGACCAAGCGGCTCATTAGGAGTCGGCGACGGCGTAGGCAGCGATGATTTCGAAGAGAGAACCGTGTTGAGGGAAGGAGAATGGGATACAGACGCCATTTACGACCTAGTGGAACAAACTCGTGGCTTGCTCGTTCTGGCGGAGAAACAGAATCTTGATCTTTTTGTCGATCACAGCGAGAACGATGTCCTAATTCTCGATTCTTCGCCCATCAAGAATAAGCGCCGAGCAGGGCGTTTCTCCTCGGTCACCTCACCAATCACTTCTACTAGACCTGTCTTTTCACCGCATGCCGCAGATACATTCGATCCCAGGACATCAATGTCTTCTGCTCTTTCTGGCCCGAATCTTCTAGCGCGAATGCTGTCCGTACTGCAAAGTCTCATCAACGTGGATTGTCTACATCGTACCCACCTCTTTCGACCTCTTTGTCCACCAAATGCCCTCCAAGCGGCATGTCTGGACATAGCTGGCTATCTGTACAAAAGATGCAACATGGAAACTAAGATACAAGTTGTGGGCGTGGTCGTAGACGGACTGTATGTGATGGGTGAAAGCATGGCAGAGAGGCTATGTGAATGGTTGGAAGGACGGATGGCAGAGCTACTAGTCAGGCTGGCGAAACAGCGAGGGGGCTCCACCAAGAAGGAGCCGGTCGGATTTAAAGGTAAATCGTCCACCTTAATTGTTGAGAGAGAGGAGCAACATTGACCAGGCCCCAGATCCATTCACCAACGAGGCTTCAGTAGCCAAGGTCGTCCCAACTTTCGCTATATCCACCGACTCGACCGACGACCTCCCACCGCCGCCAGCAAGTACTCCTGGATGGATGCGATATTCTCCAACATCGCCCTCGTTCACGTTCTTCCCACCAGCTGAGGAGATAGCAGGTCTGCTTTCCACACATACCGCAAGAGAAGCCACATCGACCACCTTCAAGATAGCAGCCCTCGTTCCTCGCATACTTGTTGCCATCTCGTCCACCATCGACCTCACTGCATCAAAGCTCACCACCATTCACCGAGTCCACCGACTTCTGGCTCTCATTATCTCCGCGAAGCCAGACTCTGCGCTCGACCTACTAGAAGTCGTAGCCCACGGTTCGCCTGTATCAAGACGGACGGCTCTTGAGTTTCTTGCCACCTTCTTTCCGGGTACCTTGGGCCACAATACGATTGCCCGCCGGCTGGCGAACACGACGTACAACGCGCAAAGGACGAGATGGGAAACCGGGCAGGAAAGGGCACTTCGAGAGGACGATGTAGAGGATCATCACTTCTTGCCGTGGCGAATGAGCTCCAAGGACGATTTAGCTGAGACACCGATCCATTGTTCGGTCTGTCACAACGACTTGCATGGCTTCGCTCTTCACTGTACGCTCTGCAGAGAAGATCGGCATCTGCATTGCTATCAAAGTTCGGTCGGAATATTTTCCTATGATGTTGTAACGATATCATCCACAGACACATCTTCGCAAATGGTTCATATCAAATTCAGCTACTGCTTACCTCGTCCCGACGAACAAGTCGTGTGCGGCTCGTCGCCGCGAGGAACTTCCTCTTCCAGCAGCCGCAGAGTGGGCCAACACGTACTTTCGTTGGTCAATTTATTCAATATGACCCTTTGTGGCGGATGTCGCAACCCTTTGTGGGGATCCACAGCTCAAGCATATGCATGTACGAATGGGTGTCAACGGTTCTTCCATCCGACATGTCTTGACGAGATGGACGAAAGCGGACGAGGAGAGTGTCGACATGGACGAGACGTGGTTATCGATGAGATATCATTGCAAGGCGCGAACCCATTCGCCATCCCTTTCGAGCAACTTCTGCAGTGCTTCAAACGAGATTGCGGCTATCTTAGTCTGTCTCCTGAAGAATTGAAGAGAAGGACGTACGACGAAGTAGCCATCCTATACGGAGCGATGTGGGTCCAGTACCAGATCTTAAAAAATGGAATATCGAGCGGATCTATTCGGATCACCAACACCGGCACAAGTGGCAAGAAACGAGATACAGACCCTCTGAGTCTGAAGAGGAATATCAAGGTCTACGAGGAATACCTTATCACTCATATGGCCGAAGCATCTTCTGCCGCATCAGATTACGCCCATGTGATGGGTCTCGATGCACCACTTGCACAGGGCTATGTCTTTTCTGACAAATATCTCGCTTACTGCACGGCATTACTTCGAGCGCCCTCTACTACGTCGCTTCATCACGCCGAGCAGAGTATAGTGGAACAGAAACGACCTTCAGACGGACTTCTTACGCCGTCCGGTCTACCACTTCCTCCAACAGATCACGACGAGTATGAAGTGCCACCGGTCAACGACAAGGCATACGAAACCCTCTCCCTCGCCACAATGTCCACTACTCTGGCGTCAGACCTTACAATAATGGACGATCGCATTGCTGTTCTCTTTCTTGATCAACTCCGCATGACAGGTCTGATCTCAATCACTTCAAAGCGGGCCATTTCTAAAGAGCTGGTTAAAGATGATAACGAATGGTGTTCGTTTACCTTGCCGTTGCTCATGGACGCCTCGCCAACGGTTGAACTCCTGATCTCGGGGATAGAGGTCCTACTGCATGATCTCGACTTGACGGTGAATGAGCAAGGGTTGAGATTGATGAATAACAGAGCCTGGCCGAGTTTGCTTTGCTCACCCTATGCGCTAGAAAGGATGGGTAAAGCTGCAGTCGCCTGGGTCATGGCTGAGGTGAGTGCAAAGCATCTTATCTCTCGGAATGTGTCAGGAAAAGAGGAGGTCTTCCGGTGTTGGGACCCAAGAATGGCACGATCAAGCTGATCTGATGGAATGTTCAGGACACTTGCCTTCATGAAATTGTCAAGAGCTATGCGAGTAAGCACAAACGATTACCTGGAGTTAGACAAACGGCAGGAGCTGTCAAGGGCACTTCTTCGGTTTCCGTATACAAAGAGGACAGACAACGATTGCTGTTGAGGTATGTCGCACCATGGTTGAAGGGATTACATGACCAAGATCCCGCTCAGTGAGTCTTTCCCTGAGTTTTCTTTTATTGACGGAGGTCCGTGTACCTTGACACGACCTGGCACGATGAGAAGACAGTAAGATGAACGAACAGCTGACTAATTTGTTCGATAGATACGCCCAAATAGCGTACGAACAATGCAAGCTGGCTGCCGGTGATGTCTTGATGCATGATATTAGCGATATTGCGGACGAACAGGTGAGTGCGATCGCCCAAGTGGCGCCGCCTGAGGCATGGACGATCACAGCCTGATGAGTTCATGCACAGGTTGCCTCGAAGATGGCTGGTGTTGCTCTCGAGCGATTGACAGCGATGCTCGATGCCAATCTATTCTTCTCGACACTGATGGATCTCTTGACCGCGTGGTTGGAAGATCTTGGTACACTAGCAGATCAAGTAAGTCGTATGATGCGTCTGTGCAATCAGCCCTGTGCTCGGGATGTCTGACACTCCGGCATCCAGGACGTTGTCTACAGGTCTCTTCCACGCCTACTTCGCCATCAGGGAGACACAGGCACCTCCTCAGAACCCGACATTTTTGCGCTTTCCCGTTCCACATCTCAAGACGGCCCAGACGGTTTGGCTCGAGTCTGCAGATGGATGAGAGTTCTTTCCTTCTCAGGCGTTGACATCCCCTGGACGCTCCTACTCGACTTGGTTGACTTGCAAGCCACGATGCGAAGTTCGCTGGAATCCAGACTCGATCTCGTCATTGCTATCAATGCAAACGGGCAAGCTATCGATGCGGCGGGCTTTGCAGAGATGGGTGCCAAAGTGGGAGGTGGGGTATTCAAGGACATGGGGGCGGTCGGGGGCGACATCATGGGACAGCTTGAGTAAGTGTCGTCTTAGTATTCACTGCAACCAAGGCAACAGGAGCTTATGTGGGGTCGGAACCTTAGGCTAGACCTCGTCAGACAGAGCATGTTGCTTGTGCTTCGAGCATATGGAGTATCGCTTGACGATGTTGCAATGAGCTCATTGAGTACCTC
This sequence comes from Kwoniella newhampshirensis, assembly GCF_039105145.1. Classification (NCBI taxonomy): domain Eukaryota; kingdom Fungi; phylum Basidiomycota; class Tremellomycetes; order Tremellales; family Cryptococcaceae; genus Kwoniella; species Kwoniella newhampshirensis. Next base: position 1,371,450 of record NC_089959.1, on the reverse strand, counting down.
GGAAATGGAGACCAAGCAGCCGGCCAGGTAATTCTTCCAATGAATTACGTTTCGGCAAACTACTAAACTGACATCACACTGTTCCTAGTCTGTCGAAAAAGCGTCGGATGACGAGTCCTCGCAGCCGAATGCCGCTAGACGTTGGGATGGTGCTCGCCGCTGCGAGATTGTTGAATACAACAATGTTCCCGGTGGAGATGGTGCTCGACTTCTTGTGGTTATTGTTTGCTAAAGCGACCATGGTGAACAATGTGGATGGATTCGTGAGTCCTCAATGACCTTACTATTTGTTATGCTAGTGTCACTGACAAAGGTGTGCATCTTATCAACGGTCAGTTGCATCACACCTGTGCTCAGATCTACGAAGTGTGAGTTGAAAGATCAGCTTCAACTTGGTATGTTGTCATTTAGTTTATTTTTACTTAGAATCTGGCCGCTCATCGACCTTGCTATTGATCGTCACAAACGAGCGCGAGTGCTGCTGAAGCTGCTGAGCGTAAATCCCGTCCCACTTGAGCAGACAGTAAGAAGGCAGCTTGACGCTAACTCAAATGAGCGGTAAGCTACCCATACTGCTACGTACGGACTATCACAAATGCTCACGACGATGACTTATCAGTGCCCAAGTCCGCGAACGTCTTCTCACCTTCATCTTGGAGTTCGCAGATGATTCAGTCACTTTTGAGCAGACCAGTTGGAGAGCATCGGCTGTCGGTCTCGTCCTACTATTCTTCGACGCAATACTTGATAATACGGAAGCGATCCCGGATAATCTTATCATTCTGAAGAGTTTGCTGCCAACACACCTGCAAGCTATGTCAACTTGCTTCGAAGAGTTTTTGGTTCAAAGCAGTGATGAGAGACGATTGATACTGCTTGGAAGATTGAGGCGGTTGCAGCTGGCGTTGCCAAGCTGGCCCAGTGAGTGCCTGACATCGATACAAAGAGGGATGAGGATCATAGCTAACGTGGGGATTCAGTCCTTTCTTGGAAGGTGATTGAGGAATTGCTCGTGGAGGAAGCAGCGGCGGTGACTCAACTCCGACCTGGTAGATCTGTGAGTGAAGGCTTCAGAATTCGAGCTAGTATCGAACGGCTAACATCATGCCTCACTGTAGTCTCAGACGATATCCGCGTTGATAGACGCGCAAATGGTGCGATCCAACCTCCTGGCATTGGGTTTGGAGATGCTGGCATCGTCCGTACCTGTTATATGGATGGCAGCACAGCGATTCCAACAGCACGTCGCGTCATTCTGCGTCTTTCCTTGGTCAAATCCTATCGACGGTATCACAGCGGTTCTACTTCCCTCCCTCCGATCTGCCTTGGACAGTCCAGTCAGAATTTTGATCACGGGGCAGACTTTCGGAAGTAAAGTCAAAAAGACGGTATTGATCGGGTCACTCTTTGTTCCTGTTGTCGTCGAATTCGGAAACGAACTGGAAAAGCACGATTTCCTCACTCAGAGGGTCATACTGGATATACTCATGATCACATTCTTCAAAGTCAGTCGAGGGAGTATGATACTCGTTGATAGAGAAAAGGCGGCTAATGAATGCCCTGAAATCTTTAGCAAAACGTGAGACCGGTAGAGCTGGCCGCCCTTAGTGCTTTGCAAACATTGGCGGAATTTGTGAACAAGTGTGAATGTGTGGAGAATAGATTGTTGGCACTGCAGATCTTGCAGACGGCTGTGATAAGGATGGACAGGGAGAGCGTGATCAGGGCTATACCGTGAGTGATGTTAAACTTGACCCTTAGTCCTTTGCAGCCACGCCCGGCGGGAATGATGCTCTATATTGCTGTTCTGCCTTGCACCCACATTGGACCACCTCGTCTTGGAAGATTTGCGCTTATATCATCTCACTGGGGCAGCTCTGTTTTTGGCACGATCGCGACTGTTTTAGTCAAGGAGACCGAGACCGAGTATCCGGATTCAGCCGTAATAGAGCAGAGTAAGAGTTCGGTTTCTGCGATGTTCCTCCCGCCCCGAAGCTGACGTCGATCGTCGAATAGGTCGGACTTTCTTGCGCACTATTGTCAAAAGGTAAGTTATTGACTTATCATGATGTAGCGCTGCAATAAGTGTTGAATATCGATTCAGCTTCGGACGGTCTGGTCTGTTCCTCCAACTCTTCAGAGTAAGTCCAGAATACTTGATACCGTTTCTGACCAGGCTTTAATTTGATCTTTGAGAAAGAAAGCGATCGCTAACGGGGCTGGACCCACAGAATGACGCTGTCACAAGTCAGCAACGCGAAGGACAATCAAAACTGGGCAAAGCCTTGCAGCTACTGCACGAAGCTGAGAAACCTGTAGAGGGCTCAATTCAGCCAACTTTGTTTGACAATGTCTTCCAAGAACTGTAAGCATTTCCGCTCCGTGATTCACAGCCTGCTCGGCTGGAAGTCTGAAAGTCTCGCTTCTACTTGTCCACCTTGTTGATCGATCACACAGCTCCGAGATGCTCAAACGAGGTCGACAGACTGTCGAACAGGTATTGTCGTCCTTGTGTCACGCGACTGCGACCTTGCAGGTGGAGTTGTCTGAAGACGCGGCGCAGAGTAGGTCGCTAGGAGGTGCAACGACATAAAGGATCGCTCAAACCCTTATCGTAGACTTCGGAGCTTTCATCGTCCGACTCAGCAAACATGTGGCTGAATGGGATGCGATCGAGTTCGAACCCAACCCTGCTCTGAAGACGTGTGCGTCGGTCCTGAATCTGGTGGACCCATGGTCATCGGTGGTGAGTGTTTTTACCACTCAGCGTACAGCTATCTGAGAATTGACATGAAGCAACACGCTAGACACTGCTGCACCAAAGCTCGACCTTGCTGCATCTATGTTTAACCCGCTTCAATGTCGAGCAAGCCACCGTGTCGCAATTACGCAAAATCTCTGGGTTAATAGCGCATGGGCAATCGACAGAGGATACTGTTCGGGCAGTCTTGTTTGATGTGATAGGTTCGGCCATGAATGGACTGAATGTTTCGCCCGTGACACTGCACACCCTGCTTAAGGTGCGTCCAATGATCCCGGAACACCGTCTGCTAAACAAAACACTTTAGTTCCTTGCGGTTGATGCATTCCCCAAGAGACTCTCGTCTAATGGAAGATCTTCAACCCAGCAAAGTCGGGTTCTGACGGATTCTGTACCAGGTTGTGTTCAGATTCTCGTACGGACTCATCCGTCGTTTGCAAGCGGTGCAACCGATGCCGGTGTTACGAATGGTATTTTGTCGCAGGCTGCCACGGTTTTGTGCAAAGCGGAAATGATTGCGCCCGGCGTCATTGGCCAGAATGTGGGCAGCTTGACTTCCGAGGTGCATATATTACTTTCTTGTGAAGTAAAAGACCGCAACTGACGATGATCTACTTTGTAGGCCGGCTCTACCCAAGTCAATCTTTTCGTCTTCCTCCTCTTCGCTTCACTCGATGTCCGAATGGGATCAGCCCGAAAACAGATCATATCTCTTTACCCAGTACTAGCAAGATCAATCTCCCTCTGTCTGCGGGCTTGTGCGGATTATCTCACGCTCCAAGATTCAAATGGAGACGGGGCGGAACTGTCTTCGCTTGTCTTCGCAGTATTCAGATTATCGGTACTGGCGCTGCGAGATGCAGGTGCAGAACAGGGCAGGGCAGAAGACGATGTGCTAAATAGTCTTTGGACGAGGATTTGGCCGGATTGGTATAGGCTCTTGACTCTCTCGCTGGACAAAGGGTGTATAAATGGAGTGAGTGGGGTTTACATCTTCGATCATAACTCGGAGGCCACTGTCTCTCGGTCGTTGTCCATAGAGCTTGAGGACTCAAGACTGACGCATCGTTCTCGTTTCACACCACAGCCACTCAGAGCGGTCGCGCATACTGTGTTCCTTGACACGATCATCTTCCTCTCTTCTGCGCAATCCTCGCTGTTGATGACACACGCTGGAACGCTGTCCCACGGCTTGTCCATCCTGGTGAGATATCAGGAATCTGTCCCGGGTCAACAGAGCGGAAAGGTTCAGAAGGCTATCAAGGTCTTGCTTGGGGTCCGATTGATAAGCGGTACGACGGTGGACAGGAAAGAGTTGATCAAGGGGATTGAGAGGGATTTGATGGCAATGGAGAGGTTGAGAGCCCTGAGAGCTGCTTGAGATCCCGGTTCGCTATGAACGGTATTAGAGGCGAAAAGGGTCTCGGGTCCAAAGTGATGTAGATGAACTGATATGTTTGCAACGAAGTAATGACACTACGATATAATACATTCGCTCGTACTTAGATCTCACCTGTGTCTCGCTGTGATCAGAATAACCATGAGGGAAGCCCCACCGCCACCGCCACGTCAACAACAAAAACATCTCACGGACCTCCACTCTGGCTCACCACCGAAAAATCAAGTCCAATCCTTTCTTGTCTCTGTTCCGATCGATATTTCTTCTACGTGACTCTTGTTCGCTACTCATCACTGTACCTATACCTGAATCACATCATCATGGCTCAACCGATCGAACAGTGGATCAATGATATTCCTCCCGTGACAAGAGTATGGATAGCGGCTGCTGTAGGAACGAGTGTATTAGTTGTGAGTTATCCGAAGCGCATCCACCTACCTAGTGTTTTGAGGTTGTACTAGATTGAGGTCACTTATCCGGTTTGCGTGGTCAGGAATGTCAAGTGGTATCGCCGTTACAGCTCTACTTCTCATGGAAGACCGCTGTAGGCAATATGCAGGTCAGTCAAGATCATCCGTCCTTCCAGCTTTGCGATCACGATCAAAATCGCCTTCACGAACGTCGACACAGTCTCAAATGCCCACAGCGTGCTGACGCAGTCCTGTACTGACGACTATAGTTGTGGAGATTCGTGACTACATTCTTGTATTTCGGACCGCTATCGCTTGACCTCGCATTTCATCTGTTCTTCATGTAAGTCAAAGTTCAATTCGAGCCTTCCTTTTTTGATTCAGCAGAACGATGATGGTAATGTGACTGATCTGATCGTTCTGTGGAGACGAGTAGATGAAGCTGATCTCGATTCTTTTTACTCAGAATGCGATACTCGAGACTACTGGAAGAAAACTCCTTCTCGAATCGCAAAGCAGATTATGTCTGGTTACTCTTCCTCTGCTCGATCTTCCTTCTTGTGAGTAAGCTATTCCGAAGCGCAATGGCAGATGCGTGACATTCCTAGCTGACATAAAGGACTGGACAGCTCATCACACCGTTTCTCACACTGCCTTTACTCGCTTCGTCGCTAGCGTTTGCTTTGGTGTATATTTGGTCGAGACGGAATCCATCTATCAAGATGTCACTCTTCGGCGTGGTCACGTACGTCCGCCCCGCACCCCTTGACGACGCACGAGGTCGAGAGAACTGACGGAAAGGATTGATAATAACAGAATCACCGCGCCGTATCTTCCCCTTTGCCTCGTCGGCTTTTCGTGGTTGCTTCAAGGTGGCTTCCAAGCAGCCATCGGGGACATTGTAAGTACCGTCCACCGGACCACTATCATCAAGACAAGACCTGGCGTCACTGAGCTAGGCGACTCATGCTTAGGTTGGGATACTTGCCGGTCATACGTATGTCTTTTTGCAAGATTACTGGCCTCGTGAGATGTGGAGTACAACAGGACAGGGGGAAATCCAGACTCCTGCGCCGGTGTAAGTCCCAATCCCGAAGTTCTTTTCCATCTCACTGACGGTACATGCTTTCAATAGCAAGCGCATGTTCGGACAGGCAGAGAGATAGAGGACAATCTTGGTTACGCGCATGCATGGTGTATCAGTAGACCTCTCACAAACTGCAGAGCAGGGCAAATGGGTGCGCGCCTAATTGATCAGTAAAGTGACAGCGGATCACGTGACTTGCCGCCAAAAGTTGAATTGTCGGTAGCAAAGAAGTTCGTATCAGTCTGCTCTCTTGGTATCTTGTATCTACTGTTGATCTGTCCAATTCACGCCACTGTTGATCTGTCCAATTCACGCCACTGTTGATCTGTCCAATTCACGCCAAGTATACAAGCAGCCATGGCGAGGAGAAGGACCAGTAATCGAAAGGCCGGGGTCTCATCCGGCTCCAAAGCTTCGTCAGCATCAGGTGCGAAGATCAACAAGATGGAGAGATATGAGGACACTATCGAACCTGGAAGCGTTGATGATTGTACGTCCGTCTCTCCGCTTTCACCCTCTCTGGAAAGCCAACACATTCGAGTCAGCATGGATGTGATATAAAAAGTGCCATATACGCTGATGTACAAATATGCACTTATGTTTCGCAGTCATGTTCAAACGTGATCAGATCAATTTCAATCCACAGAACGATTCCGAGGACGAAGACATCAATGCTAATGAAGGTGAAGAAGTCTTGGCTCTCAATCGACCTCGTCCGGCCAAAAATATCACGGCGCAAGATGAAGAAGAGGAAGGCGACGACGAAGGATACGTAGAGCCAAAGAAGAAGGAGCGAAAAGTGAAATCAAAGCCTGATGTCAGCACAAAAGGTCGATTCGGTAAACCCGTCGAATCCAGCGACGATGACGACGAAGATGGATCGTCAGGGTCAGGCTCTGGATCCGACAGTGATGAAGACGACGAGGCATGGGGAAGACAGTATTACTCAAGACCCAGCAATAGACGTGAGAAGGAGAAGGATGGAGTGGTGGATGAACAACGGGAGGAAGAGAGGGAGATGGAGGAAAGGGAAGTGAGAAGGTTACAGAAGAAACAGAGGGAAGTCCTGGGTGGTGAAGATTTCGGTTTGGTGGAAGATGACGGTGTCGTGTGAGTTTGACACTGACCTTCGAGGGTTGTTTCTCAGTTACATTCGCTGACTTCACGATGGTCATATAATCACAGTGTACCCGAAACCAAAGCTGTCACAGAAGAAGAATTGCAGGCCAAATCGATACCTGGTCCTCCAAGCTCGGCCGATTCATCGACCTTGTTACGCCATCTTCAAGCTCACGAACCACTCAAATTGGCCTTGGCTCGAGATTTCCCTTTGATTGTAAGAAAACTGCAGAAAACCGCAAGAGGGGTCAAGAAGATGGAGGAGGAAGCGGATGGAGAGGGAGAGCTGCACAAGGGTCTGGGATGGTTACATTATCGTGAGGCCTTCTTCTATTGTCATGCGCCTCATCAGCAAAGCTAATCACCAAGTCTTGGATCAGAAACACTCTTGACATACGCTTCCACTCTCGCATTCTACATCCACCTCTCTGCTCTTCCGGCCACTTCCCGGCCCGACATTCCAGTCGTCCCTCGTCTGCTTCAGCTGAAAGAAGGTGTGGCGATGCTTGAAGACCTCGACTTCGCTGCCGGCTCCGTCTCAGACGGAGCTGTCGAGCTGAACAAGGGTGACCTTCTAGGCGATGACGATGACGACGATGACGATGAGGATCTCAAGGATGGCAAGGCTGAGTTGATGAAGCGTATGAGTGAAGTGAACGGTATGGAGTGGGAGGATGAAGCGGACGATCTTTGGCAGAAGGAAGGCCTGGAGGACGGGGAGCTGGAAGCCCTGCTGAGAGACGCTGGCGACGATGACGAGCAAGAGGAGGTCAAGGCGATGACTAAGAAGTCGAAGAAGGCTAAGAAAGGAAAGAAGGTCGCCGAGATCGAGGAAGATTTGGACGATGACTATCTGGAAGAAATGATACCTAAGAAAAAGGAGAAGTCTAAGAAGAAAGCGACGAAGAAAGCTCTCACTCGTACCACGACGTCGGCATCAACTCCGGCATTCACGCCCTTGGCCGAACCCGACTTCTTCAGTTCTTCCAGATCCTCCAAGTATTCAAATAGCAGCCATGTGGACGATCTCGATCCTCTTGGTGACCCTGCTGCACTTGCCGATGCCGACTTTAACGACAAACAGGCCAAGAAACGATCGCTCGCTTTCCACACGCAAAAGATCAACTCGACACTCGCGCGACGAGCTGAAGGTCGAGCGAACAGGATGGGAGGAGACGAAGATCTGCCGTATAGGGATCGAAGGAAGGCAAGGGACGATGCGCTGAAGAGGAATGGAGGACCCAGGGCCGAGGGAGAAGATTTGGAGGATCTGTCGGCCCTCCCTGCAAAGGAGAAGAGCGACAAGAAGCGAGCGAGGGACGAGGTCGAAGATGAAGGCGAGGGTGAAGGAAGTGAAGATGGAGCTGCGGGCTACTACGATCTGGTCAAGAGAAGACGGAAAGAGGAGAAGGAGGCTAAAGATGCAGAGCATGAAGCGTACCAAGAGGAAATGCTGTGCGTATTCGATGAACCTTATGATACAGTTATCAAGTCCGCTAATATATTCTCATTCACGACTTCAGTGCTGCCCGCGCTGGTCTCGATGACGCATCAGCAGACGGACCTCGAGCTCTCACGCGCGCTATCGAGAAGAACAGAGGTCTTACACCTCGTCGATCAAAGAGCGGCCGTAACCCTCGAGTCAAGAAGAGACAGGCCTACGAGAAAGCTAAGAAGAAGGTGGCGAGTCAGAGAAGTGTGTACAAGGGTGGTCAAGCCGCTTATGGAGGTGCATACAAGGGCGAGAAGACGGGTATCAGCAAGGTCATCAAGAGCAGGAAGTTCTAGGTGGAGGGTGGAGAGCAACAACCGATCGGACATGCATTGTTGTTACATTGGGATTATCGTGACGGGTCTACCAGTTCAGAGTCAACCTACTTCTTGCGAGAAGAAGGTGGCGGTCTACGTTTCTTGAACATGCTCGATGCGTTTGTCGTTGTTGTTACGGGTGTCGGTGTGGTCGTTGTTTCGCTCGGCTCGCTCGCCAGAGGTATCGACTTGTCCTCGCTTGTTGGCAGTGCATCCAGTTGTCTCAAGTCCGGCTTGACATCTGTCGCCTCCGAATCACCGTTGTTATGGCCCTCGGCACCTTCTTCAACCTTCACCCATCCTCCACCCGGTATATACTTCATCCCCTCCCTCTCCTCGTTTTGCACGGGGTTGAGTTCGATCTTCCCGCTCCATCCTTCTCTCTTCAATCCACCTTCTACATCTTCTACTCCTGCTGTTCCGTTGCCGGTAGATTTATCTTTATTGTTGTCAAACTGCTTTTCCTCTTTCACTTTCACTTTTAACTTTGTCAAAGCTTTCGGATCCCAATCATCATCATAAATATCCTCCTTCACCGGTCGTTTCCCCTTATGATCGAATTTCCAACCTTCGCCTTCCTTCTCTTCCTCTTCTGCCATCCCCAAACCAAATCCCCATTTCCTCTTCATCCCAGAAGGACCGGCCCCTGCCAGATCATCACCGCTCGTTCCGTTCGTCGATGGTATAGAGACAGTCTCCCACTTCCCTGCTTCCCCTGCACGACCCTTGATCTCCTGTTCGATCTCATACGACGATTTCAGACTTTCAGGATCGGCCAATCCCAATTGTTCCGCAGTGGAATAGTTCGCGAATTTGTCTTTGGGTCTACTAGATTCTCGGACGGTACGAGCAGCTGAGGCAGCATTGAGGGTTTGAAGCAGAGACAATCTGGAGGTGGAAGGGGCTGATGAGCCAGAAGCTTTGTCGTTGGCATATGCTGCTGCTGCGGACTGAAGGTGGCAATGCTTAGTATCATCCCATGTTCAAGCTGCCTAAATGAGGTGGAGTAGCAAGCCAGTGAGCAAGTGACGGAGAAGGATAGTCTTGTGAACACATGGGTGGATGGAGATATAGGCCGTTTTTTTGAAAGTGGACATCTCACTCACCGCTTCTATCGCTGCCATCTCTGTCGCAGCAGCAGCTCGATCTCTTTTCGCCTTTTCACCACCTTTGTACAGATCTCGAATGAAGCGTTCCTTGTTCCCCTGATGCTTGAGACCAGTCTCATGTTGTTTTCGGGACTACAAGCATGTCACAGAGAGTGAGTAAACAAGGTACCCAATAACAGTCGGAGAAGAAGAAACGCATGGTTTCTGTGGGGTATAATCTGGACGGGAGGTAGATGAGGAACGCCCACTCACGGGCGCATCATCTCGGATGAAGATGTCGCAATATTTACACCAATACTGCTTTTTGGACACCCAGTATCTGTCGGAACACACGTCAGCTGCGACGTACCCACCATAAAAGGAAACGTGTACCCACTCTGTCATGTCGCAAGCTTCTCCTTTGATCAGGCAGGCTGGCAAGGATGACAAGATGGAAAGGAAGAATAAAGTCGGTTGCAACAGAGATCCTTGAAAGTCAGTGTTGTGCGTTCGTCGATTACGTAAAAGACTGGAATGACGGAGCCTCCACTTGGACGCTGAAGGGATGCTCGCTGTTGACCAAGGAGGAGGAGGGTAAGCAGATCAAGAGAGCTCATACTAGTACTGTTCGGCATGCATACCGTATGAGCCATCACACTTGAGACCGGCGATCACGACGGCGAGATGGTGAGAATGAATGCGCTGCCTTTGGGTTCTTCACGCTAGCATTTGGCTGATTCTCATTCAGCACGGCGTCAAACGATTACGACTCACTCCTCAAGCCGCTGAGACCAAACGTCTCAAGGAGCTCAGCAAGATCGAGTCGTATCTGGCCATTGAGCAAGACGTCCTCTCACGTGTGAGTCGCCCAGTTCTGACTCTGGATGTATCCTTGGCTGACGATATCTGACCTTCACTGTCAAATTCAGAAACGAGTGAAAGACTATTCGGACGAAGCTTTGGGAAGGACAACGCGATTATTGGACTTGAACCCCGAATTCTACACGATATGGAACTATAGACGCACGATCTTACTCTCATTGTTCCCATCGTTGTGAGTCATCGATCACCTCCTTCCTCGTCTCATACACCATTTGAAGGAGATCAGGATCGTCTGACACGGCTTTCGCTTCCCGGCTAGATCACCGGAAGATATCACTTCCCACCTGATTTCCGACTTGCGCCTCACCACCTCATACCTCCTCGTGCATCCCAAGGTGTACTGGATCTGGAATCATAGGAAATGGTGTCTTGAGAGCGTACCTCATGGACCTGGAGAGAGTCAGAAATGGAGAGAGGACTTTTGGAAAGGCGAATTGAAGTTGATTGAGAAGATGTTGGAGGCCGACGCGAGGAATTGTGAGTGAGGATTCGGGTCTTTCAGTGTGTACATCTTGTCCAAGGTGCCGAGGTGGGCAGGGAACGTGGAAGCAGAGTGTGTAGTGAACAGCAATTCGAGCTGAAGTGGCTGTACCTCGCGAGGCAGATCGTGTTCCGCAAGGTCCACTGGAATCGTCATGTTGAGGAAAAGCAATTAGCTGATACTCCACATCGCAGTCCACGCATGGGACTACCGTCGATACGTCCTATCCTCTCTCCCACTCGCTCGACCGAAGACCGAAGAATTGAAATACACCCAGACGAAGATCGAGGCCAACTTCTCCAACTTTTCAGCTTGGCATTGCAGGACGAAAGTGTTGAGTGCGATCTGGGCAGAACGGAATGCCACTCCCGAGGAAGTGAAGAAAGCCAAAGACAAAGGTGGGTTGCCATTCTGCACGCCTTTGTGAGGTCTGGCCCTTCCACCTTGGATTGGAGAGTCGATCTGTACAATGCCTGACACTCATTCTGTTCTCCATTTGCAGAATTCGAACTGGTCACTCAGGCTTTATGGACAGATCCAGGCGATCAAAGTGGGTGGTTGTATCATCGTTGGTTGGTCGGACAAGGTGTGTCCTTCATTCCTCTTCCGTCGTCACCGCAAGTATGACATGAACAGACATGACTGATCAAATACTCAGAACCTCCATTGGATACCTTGCGTCGGGAAATCAGGAACATACAAGATCTGCATGAAGCAGAGCCCGAGTCCAAATGTGAGCGAGAGAACGCTCGTCACATCACCTATCACAAATAAGAACAGCGGGACTGATTGAACTGATTGTACTTCAGGGTGTGTAAATGCTCTGGCCCACTATACGCTTCTCCTTGCCAGACATCCTTCGACGGGAGAGGATGAAGCGATGAGACTGAGAGGAGAGGCCAAAAGGTTGTTTACGATCCTGGAGAAGGTTGATCCGCATCGGAGGGCCAGACATAGAGATATGGGTGAGTTTGGGTGAAACGTTGAACGAAATTAGTATTTTGAAGCGATGACTGATGGCCTTTGCCAGCTGCTCAATGTACGTGATCCATCTTGCGTAGATTCTATGGCATGTAACCGCATACGACAGATCTTACGACGGATCAAACTCCTTCTTGTCCGAATGCAGGGTCGCTTGAGATGTTTACAATCGCTGCTCTTCACCAGCTGAGCTTGGGCTCACTGGCCTGAATCAATTCATGTGTGTTGATTTCATATCGATACAGACCATCCGAATGACCCTCCAGTACGCATGACAACGAGACACGCCCTTCCCCTTATACTCGATCACACACCCTCAATTTCCGTGCTTACTTCTCTCCCAAACAAACCTCTTCCGAACGCTCCTGCGACCACTCCGAATCCGTCTTCCGCCTCATGCACCTCATCGATGAACAAGTCGTGTCGATCTGCTAATCGAGTTTGGTTTCGTCGTATCTCTCTGATCACAGAATGTTGTCTAGCGCAAAGTATACATTCTGGTTCGGAATCGGAAAGACACCTATATACACCACAATGTCAGTGTCATCAATTCCGTCTCGTTCCTCGCAAGACCACGCTTGCAATTGGACCAGGCGAAGACGTGCCGTACATACCTCTGGTGATAGCTGTGTTTACACATGAAGTGAACGCTTGGCAAATCCAACTGTCCACCGCACGCTGCACATCGCGTAACCTGGAAGACCTCAGGCGAATCGGTATTTGTGAGATCTGTGATCGCCTTCTTCTTCGTAGCCGTTTCAGATCGATAAGACTCTACAAGATGCTTGTCCTGCAATCACAATAATGAGCACACACACCAAAAACCCGTTGATCAATCGCCATCGCATAACTCACCGACTCAATTTCCGCCTTGTTCTCCTCCACTTTAGCTCTCAGCCACTCTTTCACACTACCGACACTGGTCACACCATTCCTGCTTAGTAACTGTACGACAGCCAAAGGCGGCATAATCCTTTCCTCATCGATCTTCTGCAGTATCTTCCCCAGCTCCGTCGAATGTCTAGACAGGATGACAGGCGATGAGGTGAGATAACGAAGTACGAGTGGATACAGATGCAGATTTGTTGGACCGTAGAGTGCCAAGTGGGACAATACTTGTTCGGATGGTTCAGGATCTGATGCGCCATTACTCTGGTAAGACCCAGTCGTGCGATCCCTCTCCATCCAGAATCGTAATATGTCCTCGTACATGCCCATATCCTCCCATAATCTCACTAGACCGTCGGTAAATCCAGCCGTCGAGCAGAGGATCAGCGCATGCATAGGGTCGTATGGGATGTTCTTGTTCCCTATCAAGGTGAGAGCTTTGTTGTGCGAAGATTTAGCGATCGATGGATCGTTTGACTTTGTTGATGTCAAGTATAGTTCCAATAAGGTGTTCCACACAGCTCGCTGATCCACGCTTTGAGGGTCGGAAGGAGGGGGTGTATCAAGGGCCCTTTGGGGCACCAGTGAAGGAGCGGGAGGCAGCAAGGAAGCAAGGGACTGTTCCCAAAGTGTAGACGCTACCGACTCCAGGAATTTGATAAATAGTTCGCGATGATCGACAAAGTGCGCGAAAAACTGTCGTGGAGACGGGGGGGCATAGCTTGGCTCGCGATCCTCGACCGAGAGACCATTCAGACCTGTAGCCAGATCGTTGATAGTGCCGCCGTTGGGTGCGGCGTCCGTTTGCACACCGTTTGCTGGACCAGCTTCGTTCTGATTTGGAGCAACCGCATTCGATGGGCCGTCACCGGTGAACAAGCCTGTCACACGATTGTAGCCTAGATATGAAAGCACAGCCGGCCCGCCCGTCCCAGTCGTAGCACCACTGCCATTAGGCTTGGCTGTGAGATCTGGCGAAGCGACACGTTTTTTGCCGAGGTCCCCCGAACATAGATCAATGAGAAGAGCTGTCGTTGCTTCAGGTTCTCGATGTAGTAGAGTTCGACCATACTTGACCATATTTTCTTCGCACTAAAGTGAATGTGTCAAACAATTAGCGAAGATGGTAGCGATGGATGGTTCTAGTAATACTGACTGCCTCGGGTCCCAAGCTCCGTAAGTATCGTAGGGCATCTCCAACCTCCCCCGCATCCTCTATCTGTATTCTTAGATACTCCTCATGCCTCCCAAACTTCTTTGCCAAGTACGTTGCGTGCTCATAGAACCCTGCTTGTCGACACACTCTTATAGCTGTGTCCAGATCGAATGGCAGCTCGTCGCCTGATCCTGCATCTGTACGTCTTGCCTCCGTCTTGATGAAGCTGTCTAGTCGAGCTCGATCTGATGTCTTAGTGTAACAATTGAGGAGAAGGGTAGTATGGTCCGGGTTGGCTAAACCACGTGAGTGAAGTTCTTGCAAATATGTGGTGAGATTATGTATACGTTGTGCGTCAAGGAACTAGCGTTTCACATGAGTTAAGATTCCCCGCGGCCTTATGTCACTGGGCAGAGATACGGACTCACCTTCCGAATGACATGACTTGGTTGCAGGTTCCCCAGAGTCCTGACAAACTGCCCCATAGCACCATCAAAGTCACCTTTATTATACAGGTAATCGCCGTAACGTCGGTGTATGTCGGCCACTCCTGCTTCACCTATGCCTTGAGACTTGGCCAGGCTGATGGCGAGGGTGTAGAGATTCCGTCGGAACAGGACGTCCAACTTTGCCGCTGTGGAGTGCTCTTCCAGTCGAGATAGCTGCGTCAGATACTCGATATGAGATTCTGATCTGACATCGAAGGCTGTAGCTTGTGGAAACTCACCTTCGAATTACCGCCAAGAACAAAAATATTGCCCCATTGACAGAAGACGTCCCGAACACCATCCTTGAATGTCCCCGAGTACGAAACAAGCTTGTTCTGCAAGTCGAACACTGTCACTTTCGCGATGTCTGTGGTGCCGGGTGACGAGACACCGTCGCCATTAGTCGCCGCTTTGGAGACGTAATGCCTCACTGTTGCAGACGCTGATCCTGCGGAGGGATAGAATGGCGGGGAGGTGATAATTAGGTTGTGCTTGAAAACAGCGATGGATGACTTCGGTCCTATGAATGATGACACTCGATTAGCATGCAAGACAGCTGTGTGTGAATGGTATTCATTTTACCCTCATAGGCATAGCACGCCCCTCTTCCGTCCGGTCCATATAGATACACCGCCTCATACCGAGCCACAATCATCTCCTTCCTGTCCCAATCCATCACAGCGCACCCTAATCCACAACCAAGCTCATCAATGGTACGAGTCTCGCCTCCTCTTCCTGATACTGGGGCGCACAGTACTCGGTTGGTAGTAACGATGAAGAGACTCAGTCCGCCGCTCGAGCTGTCTTTCTCGGATGATTCTCGAAACCCAAGACCCGTTATGGGTTCGTTTGATTCATGAATCACACGAGCTTTGGGAAGGGATGTGAGTGATGTTGGGGATGTGGTGAGTGACTGGAGTAGATGACGATAGAGAAGGACTGTCCCGTCCCCTAGTCCGACAGCGAGATGTGACAGATTCGATGTGAGAGCTATTGAGGACACCTATGATATGACGTACCACACCTGTAAGTGATGGGAGATCTTGACTCATCTCGGGGAGCTTCACGTACGGGATGCGGTCGTTGACCATGTTGTATTCTGACGTTCCTCATTACCACAGGGCCTCTCTGACCTTGACTCTCCTTCTCCTTCTTCCTGTCTTCTCTCGTCAAGTCCCAGACTTTCAACACTGGCCATCTACTGCCCTCCTCCTCACCTATCCCTACCAGCAGCCCACCCGCTTCCAAGAGTGCCGTCGCTCTCCCATTTCCTTCCCAACCTTTGAATGACCGTTCCGGGGTGAAATGTCGGTCGAGCAATGTGATGCTGTTGGAAGATGAGATGATGATAGATGCTGAGATGGGAGAAGGGGGTGAAGTGGGTGTCAGGATCACGGGAGGCGTCAAGGTCTTGGAATAGTACGGTCAGTCACGTATATTTGCTTGTAGTGGAGAGCATTGGAGTTGCTGCTGCCGACGTTCGACACTCACTCTGATGGCTCGAGGAGATTGAGCGAGATCTTCTGCATCTTTGACGTCGTCAACGTCGAAGAACGGGAATGATCGCCATTGAGGAGCAGAAGGACCTGCAGTGGAGGACATGTCGAGTGGTGAAGATGGTCGTCAGAAGACCGTCTACAGACCGATGAACGGGTTTCCTTCAAGGAGTGCGTGATGATATAGTATGGTATGCCATGTATTGTTGTTGTCCAGTCAGTGAATGACAGCTTCCCCCTTGCACTAAATGAAGGGCTCAGATAGACAGACGGTGGAGGCTCATCCGCTCGCAAAATCCAAACGCACGCTGGTCCATATCATCGTGTGATCCTTTGACCATCTGATCCCTTCACCGCTTCAGCTGCTCTCACAGACACAGACTTGCACATGCAATCATGCCTCACGCAGATTCAAGCTTCGTCCCGGACACGATACAAACGTATGTCATGTCATCAGCTCATCTCGCTTCTTGCCTGTGCGCCTTTCGCAGAGCACTGAGCTCATGAGCTGATCGAGTCATGCGGTCAGCAAAACCGAATTCTACGACCATGTCTTGACGCAACTAGAAGCTCTGCTGGAAGGAGAACGATACTGGGTGAGATATCTCACGATCCCTGTCCTCCGAAGATCCAACAGAACAAGACGTACGGTGACTTGCTAACATGTCTGCATCTCGTAGGTCACGAATCTTGCTCAAACCGCCGCGATACTGTACCATTCGTATCTCGGTTCAGCGTTATATGGCGGCGACGCTCATGGACCCGTCGTGAACTGGTGTGGTGAGTTGGGCCCCTCCTTTCTACATGGCACACTGTTGCCCTGTGCCTTGTCTCCCTTGGGAACAGACGCATCGTCCTGGACCTCCAGTGCAAGCCTGGTCCCGCGTCGCCTGCTCTCACACCTCTTCCGAAGTCTTTCTTCGACTCGTTACCACTGTTCCAGCCCTCGTCCCGATCTGGAGCCGTGATCCTGTCGACATCACAATCGCGACCACTGACACTACCCTCTAGGCTTCTATCTCCATCCCCCATCCCATCCTTCCTCCTCTTCCTCCGGCTCCGGCTCCACCCATCCACTCCTACTTGGTCCATATCAGGGTCGACCCGCCTGTCTCTCCATCTTACTTCAACCCAACACCAAAAGTGGGAACGTAGGAGTATGCGCGACTTCTTTCCTCTCTCGTAAAACCGTGATCGTTCCAGATGTGGAAAATCATCCTGGTCATATCGCTTGTGATGGAGAGACAAAGTCAGAAATCGTCGTTCCGCTCGTATCGTCAGATCCGGACTCATATTCGAAGGTGGTCGGAGTGTTGGATCTCGACTCGACAGTGTTGAATACGTTTGACGAAGATGATCAGAAAGGATTAGAAAGTGTCGTGAAACTCATACAAGACGCTTGTGATTGGTCCTGAAACATTCATGCATACATTGAAGGAGAACATAACAAGTCGTAATAATCATTGGACGTCCACCTCGTATCCCTGTAGTGTCATTCCTCTACCCAATTACCTCCATACGCCTCTTCCCTTGACGAAACCTCCACCAGTAGAGACCACTACCATCGCTCACCCTCCAACTCGCTGTCGCTCCAAGACACTCTTCTGAGAAGCATCCCTTGAGACACGCCTATGCAGAATATCATCAATTTCCAGTGCTTTTCGCACATTGCACAACTCCCCACTCACCAGTAAAAGTCCACCACGTCCTGCGCCGCCAACCTTTGCAGGAACCCCTCATCATGTGTGATCACAATCAGTTGGAAATTGCTCTGTCGTCTTCGTTCTCTGATGATCCTGCAAACACAGAAGAGCTTGTCAATGGCGATGCCTAGCGGCTGCCACGAGTCCACTTACTCGGCCAAAGACTCAGCCAACGCATTGATGTTCTCTTGGTCGAGATTGGTGGTAGGTCTAAAGTCATTCGCACATCAATGGCTTGCCCAAAGAAACTTGGGACAGACATGAATCTACTCACTCATCCAAGGCCAACACTCCGCATCCTTGTCCGAAACTCTCGGCCAGCGCCAAACGGATAATAATACTCGCCAACACCTTCTGACCTGCAGAACATCTCCCTCTCATATCAAGTTCCACATCGTTCTTCACCATCACAACTCGGTAGTTGTACGATTTTCTGGTGGTCGTGGAGGACGCTTCGTCATGGTCTGAGACAATACGTATACCATCGATGTCTGCGATATGTGGCCATTCGTCAACCGAGTCCCTCTAGACGAGTTTGAAACTCAAAAACAAGAGATGAATACTAACCAGTTCCCTGATATGTCTTGTTCCAAAGATGCCCAATCGTGTCGTTGATCTCGTCCATCTTGATTGCGTGGTATCGCAAGATAGCACTGTCGAATGTGTCAGTCGATCGGTCTAAGGTCCCCCTAGCCAATGCTCACTTGTCTAAAGCCTTGCCATACTTGTCTAGATCGTTGTTGGCAACTTCACTGACCTAAAAATCGGGACTCGTATTAGCTGGCCCCGGGCCATCCCAGATTGTCTTATTCACCTTGGTCTTGATCAACTGCTCCTTGAACTGCTTATCAATATCTTTGTAATCATTCTTGAGGGTCTTCTCCAATTTCTTTCTGTTCTCTGTCATCTGGGACAGTTGTCCTGAAGCAGTGTGCATCTGTCATCCGATGATGCCGTCAGCCTTCTTTTTCAGAGACAGCTTTTTGTCTTCGGATCCCACTCACCTGCCCTTGCACGTCATTCTCCTCCTCCATCATAGGTTTATATTCGTCATTGAACCTCTTCCTGCTGTCCGCTGCGCTTTTGAGATCAAGCCCATCGAGCTCTTCCTGCACATCATCAATTTTCTTTCCGTCCTCTCGATACTTCAGATTGTTACTGATGTTCGCCCTCAATGATTCTGCTTTGCTGAGCTCAGAGGACAGCGAGGCGATGGTAGCTTCTATCGTTGTACGGGCGTCATTGGCTGTCGCGATATCATGCTTGAGATCGGTCATGGCTGCTTCACTATCGCGGATCTGACGGTCGTTTCCTTCGGCGAGGTACCTGCACTGACCGTGATCAGACGTAGCACTATGGCATTCCGGGTGGAATACACCCACGCTTGACAAGCTCGATGTTTACTCTCAATTTCGCCCATGCTGGACTGGTACAAGCCGACTTGAAGACTCGCTTCATTCTCCTCGTTTTGCCTTTCCGTTCTATACCGATTCAAGCCTTCGTTCTTCTCTCTCCAAGGGGCTTCGGCAGCTTGCGCGGAAGCGTCGAGTTCCTAAGACAACTTTGTATTAGCAAAAGTCTTCACGCCCCAACCTCACATCGAACTGGCCTGTCTTCAGGCTAATCACCTCCCGATGTCCAGCAAATTGAGAGAGCACTCACTTTCAGTTCCGTCTGCAATGCTGCGAGACTCTCTTGCAGCTCCTTCAAAGCCTCTTCCTCTCGCCTTCGCGTCTCCTGTTGGCCTTTCAGTTGACCAAGCTTCAAGGTCTTTCGACCGATGTCATCGGCTGCACTTCGCAGAGAGTTGGTTTTAAGCTCTTTCTCGGAGCTAAGAGCCTGCTGTTCCCTTGTGAGGTTTTTACTGATAGACAACCAAGCTATGTATCAGCATTTTGCAGGGTCGAATGGTAGGCGGTGTTGGCAGAACGATAGAGCGGTATGACGTAAGAGCATTAGCATCGAAAGCCACTCACATCTCGTTGGTGACGGAATCGACATCCCTTTGGACCTCTTCAACAGTCTTCAGACTCCCCGAGCTTTCCAAGTCCCTCTCCAATCTTGCAATGTCGGTTCGGAGATCCTTTACTTCTGACAGAGTTCGTGAGACAAGGGAAGCGGCAGTCTTGAGATTCTGTAAGTCTCTCATAACGACTTTCGCTCTTGAAACCTTATTTTGGGCCTTGAGAAAGATCAGTATCAATATTGGAGCACAATCGGCGAAGATACCAGAGACGTACATTCTCAACCTCTTCTTGAACTTTCTCGAGCTTCGCACTCTCTTCCTCCACCTGCTTTTCCAAAGCCGGGATCGAGTTCTCCTTCAGCTCGGCGCATTGCGCCACCGAAGGTTGTAGACGACGCAGACTCTGCAAAACGCCGTTCCACTGCTCTTCCTCTTCTTTGTACTCCCTCAACCCTTCGGGCGAGTATGAATCGATCTTTCTTTGCACCTAAAAGATTGATCACGTGAGTAAGATTCGTTCCGGTCGAAGCAGTAGGTTTTATGGTATCACACTCACATATTTCTGAATTGTCCTCTCCTCGTTGTCATGGATCTCACGATCACAACCGTAGCACTTGTGCTTGCTCCTTGCAACTTGCAAGAATTTCTCCCATATATCCTTGTTCTGCTTGGCGTTCGCGATCTGCCTGCACATACAGAGTTCAGCTGATACACGCCAATGTCGACTATCTGGTAGACTAACTTACCCTCTGCGGAATTCGACCTCTTCAACAGCCTCCTCGAGTGCCTCGTCAATCGTCGGCTTTTCTGTGTCTGCTGCTGCCAATCCGTCACGTACAGCCTTCTCCATACCTATCGAGTGAATGTCAGTGAGACAATCCCCTTAGGTAAGCCCTGAGGGATGACTCACGGCTGAGCTCGTCCTTCTTCGACTTGAGTGTCTGCTTGGCGATGTTGAGCGAGGTCTGCAGCTGTGAAATATTTCGGTTACAAGCAGCAGCGGCTGTCTCGGCGGTTTGTAATTCGCGATCTTTGTTACTACGATGGTCTCCGTCAGCTTCAGCGACAAAGTGCTGCTCATTTGATTTGGCTGGCCTCACCTGATAGTGGAGATAATTTTGTCTTCCATGGACTCCGCATCGATATCAGTCCCCACCAATTCTTTGAACTTATTCGCATGAGTAGCAGTGCTAGTAACAGCGTAAGTTGGCCTCGCCTTTGTATCTCACGCCACTCAGCGCTCACTTGGTTTTCACTTGACCACTCTTCGATCCCAACTCATGCCGCTTGATGGTCAATTGAGCTCTTGAATCCGCTTGCCTGTTCAGAGCAGACAGTTCCGAATTGATCTTGTCCCTCTCTGCCTCTTTCTGCCGCATCGACAAGCCCTTCTCCCTCATGTGCTCATCATATTTCGCTTCACGTAAATCGGACTCCAGTCGAGCTTTGTCCTTCTCCGCTTCAGTGATCTTGTCTTGCAAAAGCTCGATCTCCACATCGACATTCGAAACAGAATCAAAATTAGATTCGGATGTACGAATCTTGTCATTCAATTTGGCCTTTCCGATCGTCAACTTCCTGGACATACCAAAATTTAATTAGCGATACTCACGATCTGATCTTGCTTACTGCGCTTTGTAGCCATGGCAGAAGCTTTGCCTATTGACAGTTGGTCAAGCTCGGCCTGTAGTTCTCGCTCTTTACGGGCATTGTCCGCCTAGCTTCACCGTAAGCATGATGGTCGGGGTGTGTCGTGGTAAATATAGACAAGACACTCACTTGGAGTTTCTTCAAATCGATCTCAGCCTTGCGGACCAGATCGTGCATTTTTTCAACAAATTCTGCAATCTGGTGATCTGCCAAAGGGGAATAATCATATCCGGCGAAGTTATGCGTTTTCGCTACTTCACGGATTGCTGTTTCACGCTCTTTGACATTACGTTCATAGGCCTGTCTCGGCTGGATCAGCTGATGCTGACGAAGTGGTGCTTGTATGTGAGTCCCTCACCTTACGATTCGCCAAGAGACCACCTTGCTTGCTTGCCAGGCTTCTTTCCTTACTCCTTAGATCGTTCAGCAAGTTCTCCTCTTTCTCTTTTAACCCTTCTTGAGTGGCTCTCTTGCCCTCGATAGACCGCAAATGCGTGTTGAAGTTGCTGAACATATGCTGAAGCTCCTCCGTGGACTCTGCAAGCCCAATTTCGATGAGCTGTGGGTTTACACCACGAGAAACAGTCAACGGGCAACTCACCCGACATTATAGTCATGGTTTCCAGCGCGTGAACCCTGTTATCCTCGAACATCTGTTTCTTGTCTCGCAGGTTTTGAGCTTTCTCGAAGATGTGTCGAAAATGTGTAGCTTCATCGTAGAAATTCGCGTTACGAATCTTGAGCGATTCATACCTCTCTTTCAGGTTCTCGTACTCCGTTTGCTTCCTGTTCTCCAGAGTGATCGAGTCCTGCAGTTCTTTCCTCATCTGAACAAGACCAAATCAGCCATAATGGTGAATGTCAACAAATGTCGCGAAGCACCACTCACCCTTTCCGCCTTATCCTTGTCCGATTTTAGAAACTTCAGCCTCTCCTTGTCGACTTTCAGCTCCTGTGTCCTTTCCTTTCTCAGCATTTTGATATTATCGAGAGCTTTCGTATACCTGGTATGTCTGATCAGCATCGCTAAACTGCGTGTAATGGAGAGGCACGTGGAAAACACTCACTTGGTTGCCTCAAAGATATCATCAAACTTCTTCTTAAGTGCTGCAGGTTCAGATAGCGGCCAATTTGACTCTTCCTGGTGACAAAAAATGACGTTCTCGAGAATAGCTCGGGAGACACCAAGGAGAAGGGGAACCTCTTCGTCCATCTCGGAGCACTTGGTAGAGATTGTGTTCCTCTTATTGGATTGGTAGGATCAGCGAACAGCTCTTGCGGTTCGATGATGATGTAGTATGTAGCTGCTAACCTTTCCTTCACCTCCATCGGCATCAGTCTTCGCGAGAATCCCTTCCAGGGTTTTCATTGTCAGAGCTCCGGTCTTCTTCGTCGTCACTTGGAGATTACGAGTGGCTGTCATTCGTTGTCTGTTGACGTTCCAAAATCGGAGTCTGACTTGGGCTTTCACCTCTTTCTCGTTCGCCATCTTCATTAACTCATCAGCTTCACATGTTCACATCGGAGCTAGTGATATGGACGCTGAACCCAAGGAGACTTCACCAACCTTGGGATCATGAATGAAAGCTCCGCCTTTAGTGTTTGGAGGCATATCTCCTGTAGTCGCATACTTGAGACATTCGATGATGGTCTGAATTTTCATAGAGATGACATGTAAGCTAATGGCACTATATTCCACCAACTTCGGCACCATATCCAGCTTACAGTCTTTCCACTTCCGTTATGCCCGACGATGACCGTCAAAGGTGAGTAGAATTCGATGACCTGAACATGTTTGTCGTCAAACGAACGGATACCACGAATGGCGAGCTTATTGAGGGAGGCCCTTAAAAGAGACGATACCAGGATCAGCAGTGGATGCGATATGCAGCGCTGGCAGCTGATATAGCCTTACATCGTATATGGGAAGGAGAGGGAAGTGTATGTTGCCTAAAGGAGGCCCGCTCTGTGTAGCCAAGCGGAGGAGAGTACCGCTGCCTCCTTTGTATCCTCCGGCCTAGCGAGATACTAGATGAGCCCTCCGCAGACGGTAAGAGAGTGTACAGCGAGGGTTGATGTATTGTCGTTGATGAGGCTGAATTCACTTGAACCAGAGGAAAGCGAGTTGACTGCCTGTGATCATGTCCCAGAACGACGGTAAGACCTCCACTCCACCCAGCGGTTGACGCGACTATATACCAACTTGTGCAATGTCAACAACCGTGGGAATTTAACACTTGGGTGGCAAGTAAAAGCAAGCAGTTTCATTCGACTTTGACTGGTCCGATCTGTTGATCCATTTCAACCACCCGTCGGATTTCTCGCTCGGTGTGATAGCAACGTTCGATCCTTCGAGGCCGTCGAAGCAATGTCTTGGGTGAGTCATCAGCCCTTTCGACACGATTGCTGCATGCAAGTGGGAATGATGAGCACTCTCAAGTTGAACCTGATGATGTCCTGCAGCTCGTTCCATCCATACCGGGCTGGACTCGTCCATCCTCTGTCGGCGGTCCGTCGACCACTCCTTCAGCCTCGACCTCAAAACCCAACGGGAAAGGGTTCGGTTCTGGATATGAAGAAGAAGAAGAAGAAGAAGACACAGAAGACATCGATGCCCCACCTCCCTTTCCTCTTCCGAATTCACATCAACGGTCTAACACCCATCCATCATTCTCCGTCGCTCCTCCTTCACCCCCAAAATCACCATCACTGTCCACGACCCCTCCATCCGATCTGAACATCGCTATCATTCCTGATAACGTACCATTAGGAAATATGGCTCCTCCGCCCAGTACGATCAAGAAACCGCAGTTTGGGATACAGAAAGGGGGAGAAGATACCTCTGTCAATGGTAATGGCGGTGATGGACTAGCAGCGTCGACGACAACAACAGCGGGAAAGAAGTCGGAGAAGAAGAAAAGGGCGAAAGTGGCTCTGACACCGGGACATTCGGCGTTGGATTGGGCGAGGTTGACTGGGAGTGGAGAGGATCTGAGACGGACCGGAGCAGGGTTCATGAGAGTTACAATGTCTGAATTAAAAGAGGTGAGATCTGGCTTGAGATAGTTAGATGTGACGAAAGGGGAGGCCAATCGGTCAGAGCTGATGAGATTGTTGATCACAGCATAATACAGTAGACGATGCATGGTCCGCTTTCAATGGTATGGTATACAATATCACTGCCTACCTGCCATTCCATCCAGGAGGAGAGGACGAATTGATGCGGGTAGCAGGTAGAGACGGGACAAAGCTGTTCAGTGAGTTCTCGTGGACAACTCTCCTCTCGTCCAAGGTTCAAAGACGCGGAGGAGAACATGCACCTGGGCTGATGACTGTTTGTTCAGTGTTGACTCACTCTTGGGTCAACCTCGATTACATGCTGAAAGAATGTATGGTCGGCGTACTCGTTCGGGGATAGATCGTGGGCAGATCGATCGTAGACTCTTAGATTGTACATATACCATATCTGTATCTCGTGGAGAATGTATTGCCAAAGGGCAGAACTTCACCGTGTGCCCATCGTGATGTTGATGTGAGAATGAGGATGCACCATGATGGAAAATTCACAGATCCTTGGATCGACAAGATACAAATTATCCTGGGACCAAGAAACCGGATGGTCGTCACGCGTTCCGACATGTTCGAAAGACAAAATCAAAACGGCTTTGCACCTATGTTGAAGACAGCCGTCCTGCGACCTCTCATGTGACTTTACATTGCATGCCCGCAACTCACTGAGGACTATTCGAATACTGAGTCGACGTACACTGCGCCTGCTCATATGCTTGCAGAGCTGGGTTACAGAACTCTCTCCCAGTTGCTTCGACCCAGGATCAATGTCTCCTTAGGCTCCAGTCGTCCCTTTCATCTACACAAGCTTCCAGTTTGGACTGGGCAACATGCTCCCCTCTCGTGGCACCCTCGTCAATACCTCTAGCTCTGTATCCACACCATCCTCATCGACGTCTTCCTTCTCTCTGTACCTCCCCTCCAAACACAATCAACCGTCCACCTCTTCCCCTCGAACCACAGCTGCGAACAGACGGAGACTCGGTACCTTGTTTGCGAGCTTCGGTATTCCCGGCTCACCACTCCGACGAACGGTAGCTTCATCATCTGGTCCTATCTCCAGATCACATGTTGAGTGCAGTCCAAGTCCGGGATCCACCCTCCGCATGAATGGGAAGTGGGAGAAGGAGAACCCTGCATCGCCTACGAAATCGGGTCAGAGGGATGAAGAGATTGGTGGTGTAAGAACGTTCGCAGAGAGAATGGCCGAATTGGCATTAGGCAGCAGTCCGACCGACGAGAGGACCGGAAGTGCTTCCGTATCTGGATGTGGAAACAAGGACAAGGGGAAGGGGAGAGCAGACGATTGGGATCGGGACGAAGGTCGTTATGTGGACGACCAGTCTGCTACCCCTTTGAAGAAAGAGATGGATGGCAGTTGCAAACTCCTCGATCTTCCTGATGAGATGTGAGCGGTCGTTCAGTTTTGGCTTTCATCTATCATCCAGATGACTCGTCACTCATACATCGACCGTCCTATACGATCCCCTTTAGACTGGATGCAAATGCTGACATGCTCTTCTCATTCACAGCCTCCTCCTTATCCTCCTTCACCTCCCGCCCACGATCGCCCAGATGCACAAACTCTCTCGCATCTCTACTCACTTCCACGACCTTGCCCAAGCACCCATCCTCTGGGCTAGAGTATTCGATGCCACTCCTGGATATCGACTTTCAGCCGAAGCGAAGGAGTGGGCAGTAGCAGTATTGCAAGCTCCGAGGGGTCGGTGGGATGGGATTTGCTGGATCGCGGATTCTACCTCCGGGGAAAGTGGTGGATCAGGTCTCGGTCATATGAGGGAAGGTCATGCTTCGTCATGGTCAAATGACAACATGGACGGGGATCATGACCATGACGAAGATGAAGCAGGGGAGACAATACGACCCAACGAAATACCAATACACTATCCCACCCTGTACCGATCTCGACGAGCCCTCGCGAAGCAGATCCGTTCCACCTCACCAAGTCACAGTCCGCGCAAATCGACTTTGACAGGTCATACAGACGCAGTGTACTGCTTGCATCTTGTCGGACGATGGCTCATCACTGGTTCTCGAGATAGAGGTTTGAGAATATGGAAGTTGCCCCTTTGTGCTGCGAGTAGTGAATCGACTGAGGTTGACGGCCGGACTGTCCTTGTCAAAAGTATCGATGATGCCCACGATGGGAGCGTCTTGGGGCTGAAATACGATCTGGACGACAGGGGAAGAGGGAGATTGATAAGCGGTTCAAGCGATTGTACAGCGAAGATATGGGACCTGAATTTTGGAACGGACTCAACCTCGATCGTACCTACGTCGTCAGCTGCTGAGCCCGAGTCGACATACCGAATTACCGTCGATCATCTGGCGACTTTCCGAGACCACACAGCTAGCGTACTCGACGTCGATATGACGTCTAAACATTTCATAACATGTTCCAAAGATGCCACTGTGAGGGTATATGATCGAGGATCCTTGGCCTGTCTACACATCTTGACCGGTCATACTATGCCAGTGAACTGTTTGGCAGTGGCTCCTGACCGAGCTCAGATGCAGGTGATTTCGGCGAGTGGAGACGGGAAGTGGATTATCTGGGATCTGGTGGATGGCACGGAGGTGCGAAGGGGAGGGACAAGTCGTCGAGGGCTGGCTTGTATTGCTTGGGAAGTGAGTCTGACTGTCGATGCGTCCTTCTGCCCCTGTGTCTGTATGGGAATGAGTCATGGCGCTGATCATGCAATAGGGTGATTATATCGTTACGGGCGACAACGACCATGCCATATGGTTATACAACACCGCGACCGGTCAACCCATCAGAAAGTTTGACGGTCACACAGGATTGGTGCGGACGGTTGCGCTTCAGCCTGACGCTGGGCTGATCATCAGTGGGAGTTACGACAAGTGTGTGCGGGTGAGTGTGAGATGCCAGAAGGAGTCAAGGGTGCTGATAATGAGTTTCTGCTGTTTTCGTGTTGCCAGGTCTGGGACATGCACACAGGCAAGCTTATCAAGAGTTTGGATGAATTTCACCAGTCGTTAGTCTTCGACGTGCAGATCAGCGTGAACAGATTGATCTCGTGAGTGACTTCATGGTGGTCGATTCGCAGACGCTTGACTGACGATGACCTGTGCACTACATGTGTGAGAAGTGCGAGTCATGATGATTCTGGACAAATCTTGACATGGGGTAATGAACTACCATACATAGATCTGTTTGCATGATCCAGTTACTTGGCTATCAATTGTCTTTTCAACGGGATTGTCATCAGAATAAACGACACGGTTTACGACGTCATCATTACCCCTCATGATCTGCTGAGAACACAGAAATCGTCCCAAACAAACACATTTACGCAAACAAAAACCTTCAGCTTTGATTACAAAACCCTATGATCGTCGGAACAACCTTTTGGATCTCAAACGCGCACGGGAGCGCCTGTCGATCTCAGCGGGAGATGTCTCGATTGATGGATATGGGAGGGTGTCGTGAGGCAGACAATCTGAGGGATGTGGGTATGCAGAGATGGCGTGTATGCACACATATCACATATACATACATGATCACCATGATCATGAACGCGAGACATATGAACGTTGTTTGATCAGGTAGATTAGGTAGATACGAAAGGAATGCATTGTGAATGGGTTCCCAAAGCATCCAATGATCGTCTCCCACTTTGCCAGGGGACACCACAAGAAGATATATACCCCACATACATGACTTGATCTCACAGGCTGAGACAACACACACAGAACACATGGCAAGCGAACCTTGATCTTTTCCCACAAGCGGGACTGAATGAATCATAGACAAAAAAAGCCGAAAACCATCTCTTGTCCATTCCTTTTTTTTCGTGAGCAAGCCAAATTTGATTGGCAGCCAGATCCCATCATCCCAGCATCCCAGCGTGAATGACATCTTTTCCCACACTAAATAAAACACACCAAACACTACGTCATAGCCAAGCGGTACTCGTACTTTTCTTTCTCATGGCATGTTTTCGGTTCGATCTGCTAATTCAGGGGCGTCAGGTTTGAATCTAAAACGTAACGGGAGAGAGAGAGAATCACAACAAAGGGGGTGGGGGGGTTCAAAGATCGTCATGACGCCTCTGGCCCAACAAGTTTTTCGCCTCTAGGGATCCATCAGTGTAGTGTACATATAACATGCAAGATATATATATACATCTCTAACAAGACTCCTCCTTTATTCCCATCGCTTTCTGTATCTCCAAACCCATTCGCGATTGTGACATATCTCATATCCCGCTGATTCCTCTTTCGACAGAGGCTTGTAGAGCAGCAGGTCAGGAATTTTAGACTCCGCTCGATTTCGCTTTGTTTGGACCGTAGAGGTGAGTGAGTTTCTTTCTCAAACTCCGTCGTTTCAGTGAGGTGAGATCGGGCGGAGCGGGACGCAGAAATGACAACCATATCGCGTGCATGGTCGGCATGGCCTCAGACTTCTCATCACAAGCTCGATTGCCCGAATCTATGCTGATGATGCTCATGCTTCTCTCTGTGGCAACCTCCGCGTATACAGATTTTTTTCGTTTCATCTCAATCACCCACTTGACGCCATCGATCGGTTTTCCTGATCGACCGCATCCGCACCCGCCGTCATGTCCGCAACCGGCAAGGACACCAATACGGCTACGACGGGGTCTTTCGTCTCGGCTCTTGTTGTAGCAGGTATCACCGTCGGAGCTTTCACAACTGTTTGGTTGTTACTGCATGGACGTGGAACCCTCAAGAGGGTTTACCAACCCAGAGTTGATCTGGCCCCTGAGTCGTAAGTTCTCCGCTTCGGTGCGCTGCATTATCCTCTGGGGGAAAGAAGAACTGACACATAGCCGATCGCAGCAAAAGACCACAGTCTTTGCCAACTGGCGTAGTACCGTTCTGGCGCACAATATTCGCTACGCCCGATAAGGATGTCATCGTCTCCAACGGTCTCGATGCCTACTTTTACGTCCGATTCCTCAAAGTGTTCGGTCTTCAAATGCTGGTCCCTTACGTCTTCCTCACCTTTGTCATCTGCATTCCCCTCTCCGCCGCCAAGCCCAATGCTGGACAGACCGGTCTCAATATCCTCACTTTTGGTAACGTCGCTCCCAACATGCAGAACCGTCACATCGGTCATTTCCTCGTCGCTATCTTGTTGATGAGCTGGACTTTGTACCTCATTTTCCGGGAGTACAAGCACTTTGTCGAGGTTCGTCAAGCCTGGTTGACCTCTCCTCAACATCTTACCTTGGCGAGGACTCGGACCGTCGCCGTGACCAATGTTCCGGACTCTGTCAACTCAGGCTCAGGTCTTAAGGAGATTGCTGGGATCGTCGCGCGAATCGACAGCACGGGCTCTTCGCCGAACAATGTTCCCTCCCGAATGTCAACCGCTACCGAAGGCACTGTAGTCAATGGACAGGATACTGAGGGCGGGGTCAGGCAAGTCTGGTTGACCAGGAAGCTGAAGGAAGTCGAAAAGGTCTGGGAAGAGCGAGACGCGGAGTGCTCCAGACTCGAAGGCGGTGTTGGCAAACTCTTGAAACTGGGCAACAAGAACCAGCTCAAAGGCAAGACCCCTCAGAATCAAGGTGAGGGGCAATTCTTTGTATAAACGGCGTTGGAATCACGCTGACGATTGGCGACAGGCCAGCACGATGCTGAACGATCTGGTGGAGATCTCATCGATCGATACGTTCTTGGTAAGAAGCGACCTACTTGGAAACAAGGACCTTTGGGTCTCATTGGCAAGAAGCAAGATCTCGAAACTTCGCCCCTTTACATCGCCGAGCGCAACGCCAACCTCACCGACCTTCGTAAGGACATCGAAAGACTTCCCCAAGGCAACACCGCTTTCGTCCGATTCGCCTCTCAACACGAAGCTCACGCTTTCGCTCGTTTGTTGCAGAAGACCGACAAATCTCACAAGCTCATGAAAGCTGGCGTTGAGGTCGTTCCTGAGGATGTTCAATGGTCCAACATCTCCATGAGCCCCTCCCAACGTAAGATGAGGACCGTGATCTCTTGGGCGGCAACTATCGGATTGATCATCGTTTGGGCTCCAATTGTCGCCTTCGTAGGTCTGGTGTCGAACGTCGACGCTCTTTGTACCAAGGCGTCGTGGCTTGCGTGGCTCTGTACCATAAAACCGGCCGCTCTTGGTATCATCAAGGGTGTCCTTCCTCCTGTACTCCTCGCTGTTGTCTTCATGGTCTTGCCCATGATCCTTCGAAAGCTGGTGACGCTTCAAGGAGAGGTTCTCAAGACGTAAGTCCCAGATTCGTCGAAGCAATCGATTACTGACGCCTATTCCTCATTACCGTTAGTGATATCGAGCTCAAGGTGTTCTCGCGATTCTGGTTATTCCAAGTCATTCACGGTTTCCTGATCATCACCCTTGCGTCTGGTCTTATCTCCGCTTTGAGTGACATTGGGGGAATGGCAAATCAGGTCCCTACTCTCCTTGCGTCGAGGTTGCCCAATGCTTCTATCTTCTTCCTGACTTTGTAAGTCGACAGTTTCTTGACCGTTCAGTCGAAAAACAATGACATGACGCACTAACGGCTTTCACTAACACATAGTATTCTCACGACTACCCTCTCGGGCTCCGCCAAGGCTTACGCCCGAGTTGTTCCATGGGTCATGTTTATGCTACGAGGCGTCTTGGGCGGCAACACCCCTCGAAAATTCTATATGTCGAAGGTGACTTTATTGATTGTTGTGTATCGAGCGAGAAGGCTAAAATATATCGTATTCGCAGTACAAGATGGACTCATTCGCTTGGGCCACCACTTGGCCTCCTACGTGTCTCCTCATCTGCATCACGATCGTGTATTCGGTCATTCAACCTATCATCTGCCTCCTTTCTCTCGTTGCCTTCTGCATGCTCTACGGCGCCTACAAGTACATCCTCAATTGGTGTGCCGACCAACCCGACGCTGCTGAGACTGGCGGTATGTTCTACATCAAGGCTTTGAGGACCGTCTTTGTCTCTCTTTACCTGGAGGGGATCTGTCTCGCTGGATTGTTCTTCCTCTCCACCGATCAGAACAACAAGCGAGCGAAGTCTGGATTGGCTTGCGGTGCTATCATGGTGAGTAAGAAAGGAGTCAGCTGTTTAAGCATCAGTGCTGATGCCTCAGATGACTTCAGGTCGTCATGATTATCCTTACTGTTTTGCTCCAGATCTACATTGACTGGTTCCGATTCACGCGACCTTTCCTCACGTATGTCCACTCGACTTCTACCGCTTCCAAGGCTCAACAGATCGATCCCGTCGTCGGTCACGTCAAGACGGCCGCCACCGACGAACAGGACATTGCGGGTGCTGAGTACGGGAACACCTCTGGATTCCACTACCGAGCGTTCGACCACCCGGCCCTCTGGAAGAAACAGCCCGTCGTCTGGATCGCAGATGATCCTCTTGGTCTCGGCAAGTACGAGGCTGACAAGATCAACGAGAAGGGAGTGGAGGCGAGTACCGAATTCGCTCACATGGATGCTAAAGGGAAGCTGGACGTGGAGAGGAGTCCCCCAGACGAAGCTTGGTATGGTGGTTTCAGCCACTAATCGGATAAGGCGGCTCAGGAGTGTTTTATCATATACTATATTTATCTAATATACACGGTCAATCTGTCAGGTTGCCATTTATGACTTTATTAATATGCATTCAGCGTTATCGGACCAGCAGAGCAGTGACGGGATTAGTGCGGCTCTGGCTGGCTCCTGAGTGTTCAGCGACAGCAATGAATGGTAGAAGAGAAGGCGACGGAAGGGCCTCATATTCGATGCGACATGATGGAATAGCAACCTCAAGTACCAACGCGGTGGTTGAGAAGAGGAGAATTGGCGTTTGCGTTCAAAAAATGACTCACAAGACTGAACCGATAGCTTACGCCCGATTCTCGAAAAAACTCCTTCGACTCAGCGCCTCAGCGCCATGCGTCAAGTCTCTTGAAGTCTCTTCTTCGAATCGAGACTGGTCCCGCGAGACTCTCTCTTATACTGGATTCACAACTCAGGTGATCACGTTTCAGTATGGGTGGGAAAAGAAGAGTATTCGGTGCTTCGGTGCTTCGGTGCTTCGGTGCGAAGGTGGAAGATGGAAGCATACGCGTAGCGTCCATGTCAAATATGATGATGAAATTGGAACGATAGGGTTTTTTTATTTAATTCTTTTTCTTTTTCTTTCTTCATTATCATATCCTCTATATTTCGTAAGTAGGCATCTGATCTCTCGGATCACATACTGCAGGGGGGTGATCTATTCCACTCATCGATTGGGCGGGGACATGATGACCAATACCCAGAACCATTGTGTGATGTGTATGTGTTATGAAAAGCGATTGAATGTTGAGAAAATGATGAAATGGGAGGGAACGCGGATACCGGTCATTTATCGTATCCAACTCGCATCGGCTACACCATTCGACCGACTCCGATTGGTAATGACAACGATAATGACAAACGGATGATCAGACGAGCTGAGTGCACATGCGATACAGGGGAGACAATGCATGATTTTGTAACGATATGGATCACTGAAGGAACGCATGATGGAAACAGAAGTGAAGAATGGGGGCTCACACATACAAATGCAGGTAGAGATGAAGAAAACAGATGCGAGGGCGGGTGGCACTATACCGAAAAGAATACGAGAAGCCAAATACGGCGAAAGCCAAGGATAGGAAGAAAATGTTGTCTTGCCCCGATGAATTCAAGGAATAAAGCAGAGAGAGAGACGATTCACCACTCGAATTCCCTTCGTCGATCCCATCAGCTTGACCGACCTGGGAGGCAGGCGGTGCATGACTCACCCATTACACTTTCCGAAGAGGTAGTCTCGTCCATTGATGTGGATCATACCGTCTTTCAACACAGTCTTCCACTTGTTCTTCACTCTTTGGACCTGCAGATGAATCGCGTCATCAGCATTTCTGATGCTTGTTCACCTTACATACCGATTGAGCTCACCTTGTCGTAGACGCAGAAGACGATATCCAAGTCACCATCATCATCACCTCCTTCACCTTCATCTCGAAGCTCGTCGTCTGAATCGTCCAGATCAGAATCGATGACTTCGTCGCCGGGTAACAGACCCGCGGCATTAGGTTCGGGTTTGCGTTCACCATCGAGCGGAATGATAGGTTTCCGATCTTCGCTCTGTGACATGAATGTGATCAGGATGGGCACAAAACGAATCCAAAGCAGGTTAGTGACAAAGTAGAGAGACCGAACGAACCGCTCCACCGCGTATTCGCATAACATCATCCGCACCTCCCGGTTCCATCTTGACTCGGACATCGTCGCCTCCACCCGATCCGTACCCATTCATGCCGCTACCTCCGTGACGTCCAGGCAGAGCCAGACCATGATTCGCAGGAGGAAACACTCCGCCAGCGGTCCCTTGGGATCCTGAGGGTCCGGGCGGGGAAGAAGGCAAGTCTGTTCTGGTTTGTTGGGAATTAGGAGACTCTGGATCAGGCGAGGTTGTGCTCCCTGGAGCTCGGGCAAAGTCGGCGACTCGTGTTTCGAGCAATTTAGCTTCCCATTTCTATTGTGCGAGTCAGTAGCAGACTCTTCATGACCAAGAATGACGAATGTCTTGATAGAGGTGTGAAGTAGCGAAGACAGGATCAGCAGTACACACCGCTTGGAGATTCATCAATATCTCTTCCTCCATTCCATACTCTTCAAAGTCGACTTTGACATTTGCGACGACGTCGTCGATGATCGAGCGATAGACTTGGGGCTGAGGTGAGGGATCACAATGGAGAGAAGTTCAAAGAGGACGACATTGAAGAAGAACGAGAGAAATTGACAACGAGTCCAGCGCATGTCAGTTAACGTCTCTTCTTATATGACAGAAGACGAGAAGACGCGAAGAGACTAACGACTATCTTGTTCGACCTTTTACAGTGCGAAGGAGCAAGGCAATGTCAGCATTTGATCTTCAGAGCGACATGGTGCTTGCCAAGTATTGTTCAATTGTTGCAGGTCGAGCAGTCTCTTCCCGCCGAAGCCACTATTGAGAAGAAGGTAGCATGAACATACATATTGAACGGTGCAATCGCTCGACGTGCATGCACCACTCCAAGTCCCTCTCGGTCCCAGTCGACTGTATTCTTGGAGTCGGACTAGAGCAATGACGACGGACTGTGAAGCTTTCACGAAGGAAAAAGAAAATGAAGGGATTGGATTTTGTATGGAATGACCTGTTTTTACAGATGAGGGGGGGAAAAGCGAAGGTGAGCCTTAGGTCAGTTGCTTATATATGATTGAAGCTGACAAAGGGACTCCGCATCCAGCCGTAAAATCAGCACGTGACTTGTTTTTGCCACCCATTGAGAGGATTATTTATCGATTGTCACTTTCCATCGTTTTATCCGAGATTTTGCTGTTGAGAGGTGGTGGACTTGGTCCACCGTGATGCTTTATTTTGAACAGACGATAGATACACTATTGCGACGAAGCTTTTGTTGTTGATTCAGCACTTTTGATCTCAAACACAGCTTGCAGGTAGTACCACAGGCAAGATGAGAAAACAACTCGATCCCCGGATACCGGCACTGATCAACAATGGTGTCAAGTCGAATCATAGGAGCTTTTTCGTCATGGTCGGAGATAGAGGACGAGATCAGGTATGTCAGCCGGCTTGGATCGTCTGTCGCGTTGGTTGGGCACTGACTATCCATCTGATATAGATCGTGAACCTTCATTTCCTGCTCTCCCAAGCCAGGGTATCATCCCGACCGAACGTATTGTGGTGTTACAAGAAGGATCTTGGCTTTACAACGTATGTCCGCTCGAATAACTGTTTCCGTGCACTCAACATGAAATGCTAATGATCACCTGACTAGCCACCGAAAGAAGCGAGAAGCCAAGATCAAGAGGGATGTCAAACGTGGAATAAGAGAAGCGAATGAACAAGACCCCTTCGAGCTGTTCGTAGCGGTCACCGACATCAGATACAACTATTACAAGGACAGTGCCAAGATTCTGGGTCAAACTTTTGGGATGTTGATTTTGCAAGATTACGAAGCTATCACACCGAACCTGTTGGCCAGGACTATCGAGACGGTCGAAGGAGGTGGTGTGGTCTGTTTGTTGTTGAAGACGATGTCCAGTTTGAAACAGCTGTATGCTATGGCGATGGTGAGCTCCATGTGGTCTATTGGGTTGGGCATAGCTAACACGATTCTTGTGCCTAGGACGTTCATTCTCGTTATAGGACAGATGCCCATCAATTCGTTCAACCAAGATTCAACGAACGATTCATCCTCTCTCTCGGATCATGTTCAGACTGTCTCGTGCTCGATGATGAGCTCAATGTCTTGCCGTTGTCGAAGGGGAAAGATATTGTCGTGGGCAAGGGCGACGAGGATGATCGAGGGAGAAAGAAGAAGGCGGAAGAGCTGATGGACATGAAGGCGACTCTGGAAGGCGTTGACATCGTCGGCTCCCTCGCGAAATTAGCGAAGACGGTTGATCAGGTGAGTGCGACTCATATACATCGCTTCTTGAAAAACCGATTGAGCTGATGTTTTCCGGTTCCTTCAGGCCAAAGCACTACTCACTTTCGTCGAAGCAATCTCTGAGAAAACGCTCTCCTCAACTGTCGCCCTCACCGCTGCTCGTGGACGAGGTAAATCTGCCGCTCTTGGTCTTGCTATAGGAGCGGCTCTCGCCCACGATTACTCCAACATCTTCGTCACCTCTCCTGATCCTGAGAACCTGAGAACCCTCTTCGAGTTTGTCTTCAAGGCGTTGGATGCGTTAGGCTATGAGGAACATATTGACTACGACGTGGTTCAGAGTACGAACCCAGATTTCAAGAAAGCTATTGTCAGAGTGAATGTGTTTAGGGGACATCGACAAACTATTCAGGTGAGCCTATCCACCTTTGAGTATTTGTTTGACGTGGCTAACAGGATGCGCCCATCAGTACATTGCACCCGAAGACTCACATGTACTTGGCCAAGCTGAGTTGGTCATCATCGACGAGGCTGCTGCTATCCCGCTCCCCCTCGTTCGAAAGCTCATCGGTCCCTATCTGGTCTTCATGGCTTCCACCATCAATGGATATGAAGGTACGGGTCGATCTCTCTCCATCAAGCTTCTTCAGCAACTACGAGAGCAGACACGCCCTTCTATCACCAAAGATGCCGATCCGTCCACCTCATCAGGAGGTGCTGGTCCTTCCAAAGCCTCCGCAGCCGGTCGATCAGGGGCTGGTCTCGTCCGCTCTCTGCGAGAGATCAAACTTGACGAGCCTATCCGTTATTCGCCTGGTGACCAGGTCGAGAAATGGCTCAATAACCTGCTCTGCTTGGATGCAACCATCGTGTCAAAAAACGTCCAAGGCTGTCCTCATCCATCAAAATGCGAGTTGTATTACGTCGACCGAGATACCCTCTTCTCTTACCATCCTGCTTCCGAGGTCTTCCTTCAACGGATGATGGCACTTTACGTCGCCAGTCATTACAAGAATTCACCAAATGACCTGCAGATGCTATCAGACGCTCCCGCACACCATCTGTTTGTCCTTCTGCCTCCGATCAAGGAGGATGACAACACTCTACCGGATCCTCTTGTGGTTCTTCAGGTAGCGTTGGAGGGAAATATCAGTAAAGACGCCATTTTGAAGGAATTGAGTCAGTCTGGAATGAGAAGTTCAGGTGACATGATCCCGTGGCTTATCTCAACGCAGGTGAGTAGAGCATTCTGTTGAGGAGCTTTACAACGTTGATGACTTGGTATCATAGTTCCAAGACAATGATTTCGCCATGCTTTCCGGTGCTAGAGTGGTCCGAATAGCGACCCATCCCGATTACGCTAGAGTGAGTTGTTTGCAACTACTGAGGGCAAGAACCTGATACTAATTCGACGACAGATGGGCTATGGTAGCCGAGCTGTTGAAGCGCTCAACTCTTTCTACAGTGGAGAATTGTATAACTTCGACGACGCTCCTGCGGATATGGGCGAGTCATTTGAAGACGCAGCTCGTGTCGCACCTGCAAGTATACGTTTCTCGCTATGTTGGATCGCGTCCAGAGCTGATCCTGTTTGGTTCCCACAGGACACAAATCTCCAGAACGACACCATCGCCATCCGTGACGCCAACCGTATGCCTCCGTTGTTGCAACGTCTCTCAGAGCGCAAGCCTGAGCAGCTCGACTATCTGGGTGTTTCGTTTGGTCTTACCAAAGATCTGCTCAGGTTCTGGAAGAGAGCGGGATTCATCCCACTATACGCTAGTCAAAGGGAAAATGACCTGACGGGAGAGCACACCTTTGTAATGCTGAGATCGTTGTTGAGCAATGTCGCTCAAGCTGAGGGATGGTTAACCGCGTTTGCTTCGGGTGAGCTCAATTGCCATGATCATGATTGAGGGTGAGGCTGACGCGAGGTTCACCTCCAGATTTCCGACAACGATTCATGAATCTTCTGTCATACGACGCTTTCAAAAAGTTCGAATCATCCGTTGCTCTTTCCATCATTGAAGCTGCTTCACCTCGACTCCCTTCTGCCACATCCACATCGAACAAACCCATCACGGCTACCGAGTTGAACGCTCTTCTCACTCCCTTCGACATGAAACGACTCGAATCGTATTCCGACAGTATGCTGGACTACCACGTCGTGCTCGATCTGGTCCCCATCATCGCGGGGCTCTATTTCGGAAAGAGACTAAGCGGAGACTGTACGCTTTCAGCTGCTCAACAGGCTATTCTTCTTGCGTTGGGATTGCAGCGAAAATCTGTGGAAGCTTTGGAATCGGAATTGGGTCTGACTTCGACGCAGACGTTGGCTCTTTTCGGGAAGATCTTGAGGAAAATAACGAAACACTTGCAAGACATCCAAAAGGCTTCCATCGCTTCTGAGCTTCCATCAGAATCGCATCATCTAACCAAAGGATCCGCCGGCTCTGAAAACAAATTCCAGGCGTTGACACAGACCGTCGAGGAGGAGCTGAATGCGGATGTCTCTGTGGAAGGCAAAAAACAGTTGTCGGAAGAAGCGAAGAGGGCGAGGATGTTACAGAAGGAACTGATCGATTCGATAGACTTGTCCGAATTCGCAATCGATCAAGAAGGGGATTGGACCAGTGCAGAAAAACAAGTGGAACGTCTGGCTACGGACGGAGACAAAGGTAGATTGTCGACTACCATGACTGTCAAAGTGGGTGTGAAAGAGAAGGAAAAGGAAAGGGAAAAGGACAAAGTAGGCAAGGGGAAGCAAGGGTCTAAGCAACAGTCACAGGGGAAGAGAAAAGAATCTGGGGGTGATAAAGGAGGTAAGGGGAAGAAGATGAGAGTGAACGAGTAGCGTGCTGTAGAGGGCGGTGATATATCGGATTTCTGATTGTGGTTTTCTTGCATGTATGCATTTCCTGCATTGAGATCGTCTCAACCGCTGAGAATGATTGCCTTGTCTTTTGATCTTTCGTCTGCCGCATGGTCCCAGCCAGCGTTCGTTAAAAACAAGAACAAAAGAGGACTCCTCTGCGCATAAGTCTTTTCTCGAGTCGGGCCCTGCAGCAACACTAAAGGTGACAACACAAAGTGCATTTGACAGCCGTCCACTTCTGCAAATCCTCGGTTCGAGTAATTGCGGATAACTCCCGTAGGCATCGCAACAAGGTAGGAGGACAAAAAATGGACCTGCCCGCAGATACGACTACCAATGATGCCAACGAATCAACACAACAGAGTATAACAGTCGACTGCAGGTGACCATTTCCCGCAGAACAACACACAGGTCCCACTGGAAGAGACACGCATTGTCGCATGCATTGTCGTAATAGCATGAGGGACGTCAACCTACTCGTCCATGTCGACATCACTCTCCACCTCTAAGGCTTCTCTCAGCCTTTCTCTCCTCTCTTGCTCTTGTTTCTCTTGCTCCGCGCTCTTCGGCGCACTACTTCTCAAGCTCCTCCTTATTCCCTCGACTGGCTCCGCTTTGAGCTTAGCTTGACTAGCCGTGACTTTTCCTCTTCTGCTTCGCGCCGTTGCTGGCGGAAGTGGTTTATCGATGATTTCAAACTCTTCTTCCCCAATCTTGTCATCTTCGTCTGATATGGCAGTGATTTCCGCCTTGATCTTACTATTTCGTGAGGACGAACGACGGGGCGGAAGTGGCTTGGGTCCAGACGAACCGTTCATCCGTAAGGTGATCTTCGTTCTTCGAACAGAAGGAGGCGCTTCGAGCATCTGAATATCATCGTGATGCGTTTCGGCTGGCGTTTGTATTGCTTGTAGCTCATGATTGTCGATCGGCTTCTCTCCCGCCTCGAATCCCGGGATAGTCTCTTGCTTGACAGTATGGCTTCTCTGAGCTTTCTCCGACAATGGCGGCGAAGGTTGACGTTCGTTCTCGTCCTCATCACTAGTACTCAAAGATCTTTCGCGCATTTGCTCTGCCCAAGCCGCTGTACTCTGCTTATGCGCAGCGGCTAGCACAGACGCTGCAGATTTTTTCCCGCCAGCAACAGTCATTGTGCCAGTTGTCTCAGGGTCGGCCAATGGGTTGAGAATTTGCTCGTGAAGCTGTGACAAGGATTGTCAGCGTGGTTGCTGTCGTCATCGTGAGCTGCCAGAGTACGTACTTCTTCTCCCGTGCCATACTCTGCCTGTAATCTCAGTCTCACTCTCAAGCCGTTAACCAGCTTTGCCCATCGTTTCAGAGCCTTCTCTTCTCGTCTGATCCTCTCCTTCTCTTCTGCCGCTGCCGCTGACTCTTCGTATGCCTGAGACCCGCGTGGTCAGCATTTATCTGATTGGGATCGGAATGAGACACCAACCTCCATAACCATCCTCTCATTTTCCTTCGCAACAACAATTCCAGAGATGACCGGGATTGCTCTTTGCTTCTTGAACTCGAAGCCGGTCTGCGCGGGATAGTAAGCTCTACGACCTGCCCCAATTTGCCTGACATTGTGATTTCGTCACTTACACAAGCATCGGCATAGCTGACATCCAAGCTCTTGGCTACTTTGGCTATGCCCTTGTCTACACAACAGTCAGCATGGTAAATCCGGCACGGAATCATGATGGACATACAAGGCAAATGGACTGCTCCAGCTGGCAACATGGTCGGGGCATACAAGTCGATGTTCCCAAACGAATTTTGCGGTATTTTCCCCTGTGTTGATGTTAGCTATCATTTTCGGTCCATTCGCATATTACCTACATCCCTGATCGGTGGCGGGCGGTAGGTCTCCGTTTGATATTCCGCATATAAGCCCTGCTGTATGGCTTCTCCGCTCTCCTGGACGGCCAGCTCCTGGGCTCGACGTTTCTGTAAAGTCACAGCTCGCTGTTTGACCCATTTTAGAGGTTCTTGTCGGTCCTTCACTCTTCGTCCGACTCGCATCCAGTTCTCGGCCGTTTTGCAGGACAAAACATTGATTCTGCGATACACCGGTTCGCCTCTGAACCGTCCGATCTCTCTTCTTGGCTGAATTACTTCTTCGCGTTTCAGATGCCGTTCAAGGACATAACTGAGCCCACAGGTCAACGCTACGGTTCCACTATCCCAAGCACATGTGCTTACATGGGATGATCCTTGAAGCCACTCATATGCATCGGCATACCCTCCGAAACCTGACTCGTTTCCAGCTCGGCGTCTTCAAGCTCGTCACGGTTCTACAGGAGACGTATACCCTGTAAGCTCTTTCCCGAAGACACATCACGGTAGACTCACCAAACGATATGGTCTTTGCAAAAAGCCCGTAACTGTATCCCACCAATCTGGCTCGTCTTTCCTGGTTGGTACTCGAAGCTTCACAGTCTTGGCACCGAAATTCTTCGTGTAACGCAGGGTGACATCTCGTGCATGACCATCTATACTTATCTCAGCTTCGCCATACTATTGAGGATTTCTGGTACATTCTACTCACCCTCCTCATAAGCCACAACGTAGAGCATCCTGATCGGCCCACTGTCGCTTGTAGGTTCAAAGTGATTCTTCTTCCTAATCGTCCCACGAACAGGGTCGACCGGTGTCCATCTCTGATCGGATCTGCTGAAAATCTCCGCCCAAAATACAGGTGGTTGATCCGTTAAATCTACAGAGTACAGGTATCGTAAGTAAAGCAGTCTATCTGTATACACGATGACCATTCTCACCTTGCTTGACCTTTGCCTTCGGCTTGGATACCGCTGTACCGACCTTCTGAGGTGGAAGCTTCACCTTCCGTAGCCTGTACAGATCCGCTGGATCTTGCAAACGCCTTTGACCAGCTGCGCGGACCGTGTTCTTCGGCTTTTTGGCACTAGCGCCATTTTCCTCAATATCAAGACCCGGTATCGGGACCTCCTCCAACTCCTCGTCGTCTTCATCGTCATCATCCGAAGCC
This sequence comes from Kwoniella newhampshirensis, assembly GCF_039105145.1. Taxonomy (NCBI): domain Eukaryota; kingdom Fungi; phylum Basidiomycota; class Tremellomycetes; order Tremellales; family Cryptococcaceae; genus Kwoniella; species Kwoniella newhampshirensis. The sequence continues at coordinate 1,329,667 of NC_089959.1, read as the reverse complement.
GGGCCATTGCCCTGTCGGCTTGCAACAGTCCGTCCTCCTCGTCCTGCACCAGGTTTTTTCTTCTGTACAATCTTCTCCGCCCTCCAGGGCACTGCCTGTAAAGATACAACGAGTCTCGCGCCTAATCCGCATGCTCGAGCAAGGGCGACGAATAGCTGGGCAGAGACATCTCGGGATCCTTCTTGTTGCAGAGCTTTCTTCATGAGACTGTTGACCGAGCGTAATCTCTCTCCGTTGGCGCCTTGTTCCAGTTTCTCCAAATACTGTGCCTCTTCTTCTTTTGCTTTGCCTTTGCCCTTCCCTTGAGAAGCAAAGGAGCTTGCTGAGAAGTCCGCACGTGTGAGTCGCGGAAGCTGGTCAACAATCTCCTGGACTTCGTCCCATGGTCGTGTACGTAGACCGATAGCAGGATCTGAGATGTCGAAGAATGACTGGGACCACCATGTGACGAGTGCTTGCAGTGCGTCAAAAAACAGACGAGACCGTTGAGCTCGATCTGGGAAACGTGAGGGAGGAATATTGAACGCTGATTGCAGAGGGTGTGGTAAGAGGGACAACAGTCGAGCCTGGATTGTACATCGGAGAATCAGCATCATCGACAAGAAGCAGATCGGAAGAAACTCACCTTCAGCAGGCTGTTATTGCACCAGCGATTGCGTATCGCGGCACTCGCAAGAAGAGCGATAACGTGCATCTTGTGGGCTTCAAGTCTGAGAGCTCGGTCCTTGGAGGTCATGGGCTTCTTCCTCAATGCCAGAGCTATCCTTTTCGCCTTCTCTTCTGCTGTCTCCCCTCCAATTTCCAAGTGTATCACCCCGTCATCTTCTTCCGACCCCTCACCGCTCTCGTCGTCGCCGTATCCGTTGAAGTTGTCGTCAACACTTGGTGCGGTCGTGACGGATCCTCCGGGGGTCGTGCCATGAGTGAGATTTGTACCCGGTGTGGTCGGTGTTCCAGGTCCAGGATAAGGCGATGACGGTCCAGCTGAATCGGGAATGGGAACCTCTTCGAACTCGTCTTCCTCATCGATTGACGTTTCCGACGGAGGCCTTGATGAGCCGGTGACGGACGAGGGTGCATGAGAAACTGCAACCTTGATGAGCTCAGTACTTCGCCGGTATGACACGAAGCACTCACCTCTCCCTTTGCCCTTTTCCGTACTCGAGGTCACCTCGGCTCTGAATGCTTGGGGAACAGCGCTTTTCACTCCGTTCCTAACTCCACCGGTCGCGGTAGGTCTACCGTAAGCACCAGTCGGGCGGTCCTTCTTTGGTGTGACAACCGGTGCAGAGGGTTGTACAAGCGTCGGCGGTTTTCTGATTACTTTCGAGCTCTTAGGTCTTGATGCGCTCATTATGAATCTGATATCATCAAAGTGGGAGACGAGATAGATCATTTATCAACAACAAGGTAATCTTTCGGATGTCCCACTGTCACTGCGTCATCAATCGTTGCTGTCCTCTCCTTTTCAGTGGCGATCGGTTGACTGGATCACGGACATGAACAAGGATCTCCGTTATCGATAAATAGCCGAGCTCAAAGCCTGCTGCTGCTGCTGCTGCTGTTGGTACCGCAGACGTTGAATGGGTTTGACATCGACAAAGGTTCATTCGTATACAAGCTCACAAAGGGTCAGTCGCATCTCATCAAAGGATCTTATGGCCCTCCTACGTCTATCGAGTCGATCCACAACTCGATTCGGCTATTTGATATCCCCTCGACTGACATTGTCGACGCTCTTGTTCAATAATTCACTATCCCAACCAATTCAACGATCCCATCTGGCAACAAATAGACTAGCACCTACGTTTAATACACAGATCGCAAGAATGGTTTCTACTAATCCCGGATTGCCTGCTCCTTCGGACCAAGGCAATTTTAAGCTCTTGCAGTCATTCCCTATCAAGTATGCGCCCATCACCGTCTCAAAGTGGAGGAGTGAAAAGACTGGTTTGACCGTGGTTCTAGGCAGTCACCAAGCTCCTATCGTGAGTCCTGCTGCCTGTTTCCGCTGGAACCTTCTGATCACCAGCGTTATTATCATGAAGACGAATGGTTACTTCGCTGTAGCCTCCGAGAGTGAGCACCACCTCCACCTACTGCTATGTCGAAGCACTCCGTTGACTTGTCCTGTTTCCATTAGTCTTCGATGACACAGGTCGACCACACACTCTTGAGCAGTATGTCCCCTCAAATAGCTTCCCTCGAATAGCTCTGAGACTTCAGCTGACACACTGGCATCGAAGCCTCATCTTTCTCGGGTCCAAGGCATATCCGTATAAGGGTGTTCTTGACCAACTGGCCAACCGAGCTGGAAGCAACGGTACCAACGCTTGGACCGCAAATGATCGTGAGCCGCGACAGAATGGAGTCGACATGCGCTAAAATGGCGGCTGATCATGGTTTCACGTAGACACCGCATACACGATTGCCACAGCAGGCAGCGAGGGCTTCCTGAAGATGTTACCTGGTTCGTTTAGGTCATCGGGTCATTGTTTTCTTAGCTGATGATCGCCCTCATTTAGTCTATGTCGACCATATCCTTCATCCTACGATCACTGACGCCGGCTTCGTGACGGAGGTATATCACATCAACGGAGCCGGTGAAGATGCAGGTGTCGTGTATTCCGAGATGCAAGCTCGAGAGAACACCGCTGGTGATCTCATGGCCTTACAGTAGGTCATGACGCAATAGCCCGGTAGCACGAGTCTGACAAAAACGTCTTGCGCAGAGCTCAACGAACTGTCTACCCTTCGACCTCAGCGTACCGCAGCGAGACAGGCGGTCTCATGCACAAATTGCGAGTTCTCACAGCTCAGCAAAGTGAGTGCTCCTTGAGGTGATTTCTACCAAAGCTGATCCTTTTCGAAGTCCGGGAATATCACGCCAAATACTACCAGCCATACAACGTGAGCACTTGTTCGCATCTGTCGTACGGCGGTACATTGATGCACCCTTACAGCTTTGTCTCGTCATTGACGGATCTGTACCCATTCCTGAGCTCTTCGACATCCTAAACAACCAAGTTGATCCGATGATCTTGGAGCAGCAGAAAGCGTCCTCCGCTCAATCAATACTCCCACCTGACTGGAAGCGTCCTTTTGTCGAGACTGCCACTGCCCAACCCTTCTCCATCACCGAAACGATCACAAAGGTCGTCGAATTCATGGAAGAGGACGAATCTGTTGGCGAAGTTGCCATCACCTATTTAGGCGCTGCGCCTGCAGACTACAGAACGAACACAGCACTCAGTATCCTTGGCACCTACCTTACACATTCTGCTACTTCCCCTCTCTCGAAGGAATTCATCGAGATACCTAAACCTTATTGCACCTCCTTCAGTTTCTACTCCTCTGATAGAGTGAACAAAAATGAGCTGCAGGTCGACATCTCGGATATTCCGGCCAAACACCTCGAGGTCATGGCGGATCTGTTCAAGGAAAGCTTGAAGAAGATTGTGCAGAAGGAAGGCATTGATATGGATCGCATGGGAAGAGTACTGAGACGAGATAAGAGGAAGTTGTTGGACTACATGGAGAGTCGGGTTACTGACGTGTTGGCCGACGCGGTCATTGGAGGTGAGTACACCAGATTCCCCCTGCATTACGCTCACCAGTTGACATATGATATACAGACTTCTTGTATGGCGAAAAGGACGGTGCCGATCTCGCTCCAGCATTCAACGACCTAGAGGATTACGCTGCCCTGGAGGCCAGGAAGGAAGAAGATTGGATCTCGCTTTTGGACAAGTGCGTGATCACCACCTCGAGACCACAAAACGGACACTGACTTGAATCTAGATACTACGCCTCCGCGCCTTCTGTCACGATCATCGGCAAGCCGTCTGCCGCACTCTCTGCCAAAATCGAAAAGGAAGAGAATGACCGCATCGCTCAGCGCAAGAGCGAGCTCGGGGAAGAGAAATTGAAGGAGCTGGAGAAGAAGCTTGAAGATGCGAAAGCGGAGAGCAATATCCCTCCGCCAAAAGAAATGATCTCTGATTTCCCTATCACCGATGTGAGTGATTTGTATCCTATGCCAAGGGCCACAGTGCTGATAGGTCGTAATTGCAGCCTGCTGGCTTGACTTGGGTTCCAGTCGAGACTGCCATCAATAATGTAGCAGGTGAAAAAGTCAGGTCCGACCACGGGGAAGTCCAGCGGCATATCGATGGCGATGCAGTCGAGCTTCCATACCAGGTGCACTTCTCACATGTTAAGGTAAGCACCAGTCCGTGATGGTCTCGTATTCGGTCTAATTTGTATGAAATTCGTGCAGTCAAACTTCGTCGTGGTCAACGCCCTCTTCGACACTATCAACTTGCCAATGCACCTCAGACCGTAAGTGGATGACACCGTCTTCTTGCCCGGTACTGACAACTCTACTTAGCTACCTCACGATCTTCCAAAACGCCTTGTTTAGCCTTGGTATCAAGCGTGCAGACGGGACCGAGCTCTCACACGAGGAAGTGGTCAATCAATTGAATGAGCAAGTTCTTCATTCAGTCAAATTGTCGCCTGCAGCTGACGTGGCACTCCATAGTCTGACGGTTTCCCAGCAAACGCACTTCGAGTTTAAAGGCTCTTTCGCTGAGGTTCTTTGTGTTAGCCTGAAGGTGCAGAAGACACAATACGGAGAAGCTGTAGAGTGGCTTCGTGACCTCATGACGGGTGCTGTCTTCTCTAAGGAGAGGTGAGACACGCACGTGATTGCCCTCTGCCTTTCACTAACGCAGACTGTGCTCACAGATTGGCAGTCATCGTTGCCAAACTTATGCAAGAACTGCCCACCGAGAAGCGAGACGGTAACACTGTCGCTGTGACATGGGCCAACCAATTGGCGTATGACTCGAACAAGTCGTCTTCCCAGTCTTGCGATTTACTCAATAGGCTGGAGTTTATTCCCGCCGCCGCAGATATGCTGGAAAAGGAACCGGAGACGTTGATCATGCATATGGAAGACTTACGCGCCTACTGTGAGCAGCTTTGGCGACGCGCTCAAGACGTGTTACTGACCCGTGACCTAGTAGTGTTAGAGCCGAGCACACTAAGAGTCTCAGTCATTGGTGACATCATGAGCTTGGAAAAGCCTAGATCAACTTTGGCGAAGTCCTTCTTGCCAATCAAGGTAAGTACAGTATTTGTGCCCCCTGGGCAGATTGCTCACTTACGTGGCGTACAGGATGCAACACCTCTGGCACCCCTTTCGACTTCTCGTGAGACACTTAGTGCTCTAGGTCTCAGTCCGTCCAAGAAAGTGAGCGGGATTTTAATTGTAGGAATGACCCCGTTAATGGCTTGCTATTGTGCAGTGTATCGTTGTGCCCATGCCTGCGATAGAAGGCTCCTACTCCACCCACTTCGGGAAAGGTCCAGCGGGCTATGATCACCCCGATCTCCCTGCGCTCCGATTAGCTGCAGCAGTTCTGAATGCCCTCGAAAGCTATTTATGGAAATCGATCCGAGGTTCCGGTCTAGCATATGGTGCTCATGTTATAGTCTACCCCGAGGCGGGACTGGTCGGATTCAACGTCTACCGGGTGAGTCGCGGCGGTCATATAATGCACCATGAAGCTGACCCATGGCAGAGTCCCAACGCCATGCTGGCTTTCGAGGCAGCAGGAAAGATCATGAGAGGCTTAGTGGATGGCTCGGTGAGTACACACGTCATGTAATTTCGCAGAGGAAAGTTGAGTGCAGAGTCGTTTGCAGACCGAGATGGATCAGGACATCGTGGATGGTGCCAGGTCTGCGATGACATATGGCTTGGCGAGGAAATCAGAGACTGTTCTTGAAGCTGCTGGGACTGCGTATCTCAATGAGGTTCTGAAAGGTGTAGGTAAGGACCACGATCAAGAGATGCTGAAGAAGCTTCCGGTGAGTTGTCGTCCTGTGAAAATCTGTGTACAGCTGATTTTCATACTCGACGTAGTCAATCACGATCCAGCAGGTCCGAGATGCCATTGCCAAGTATTTCTCACCGTTATTCAATTCAGATACGGCTATGGGAGCAGTGGCAGTGTCGACGAGCAAGGCTACAGAAGTGGAAGAAGGTTTCAAGAAGCTTGGATTTGAAACGGAGAGGAAGGAGATGCCGATCCTGAAAGGAGATGATGAGAGCGAGATGGGAAGTGAGGATGAAGAGATGGGCAGTGAGAATGAGAGTGATGGGGAGATCGCGAGCGGTAGTGATACGGGGAGGTGATAAAGTGGAGGTGAATGACCTGATTCGCAACCACCACTTCAGAGCAGCAGCAAACGAAGCACAGAACATGTATGCATATAACGACTTGAGAGTTGATCTGTTTGATAGATGAAGTATATACAGCGCCTCGAACCTGAGCTATGTGCCTGATATCTACGAGGTAGCCTGTTCATACCCGTGATATGAGACTGATAAATTGGTTGAGTTCGACATTTTCCGACGCTGCATCGTCCGCTTCACAAAAAGACATTAACGTCTATCTGATCAATGGTGAACAGTCTGTCCCATAGTCGCACGTCACTGCTATCCTGAGATTCATCGGTGTTGATAGCATCTCAGCGGTAGACAGACAGATAAAAATGAAGGGCTCTGCAGGAACAGCTTTGACGGTATTGAAGACCGGTACATCTCGACCTGGTACGTCTTGTTCGCCAAGTCGCTTTGCTACCTCACCAAACCGCACCTGATGCTGTTGTTCAAGGAGGGGCGTCATGCAGTTGAGACGCTGACCTCTGGACATCTGGCATAGCACGCAGACAGCTCTCCATCGCTGCACCTCTTGCGCAAGCCGAAGCCGAAAGCTCTTTCAGACCTGGAAAAGGCGGAGCGTATCCTGGAGAATCGGCGGAAGAAGCTTGGAAGAGGAACTTAAATGAAGCGAGAGAGTGGAGAAGACGTCGTGAAGGGCAACGTGAGTTTGAGTTCAGTCATAACAGTTTCAGCGTGTATGACTTCCCCAACGACCTTGCTGATTAAGTGTATTCTCATTCTCGTCAGGCTCAACACTTCCCCTATTCATTCCTCCTACATCTACACCCCTACCTCGAGGCCGACCAACACCGACACCTACCGAATCGACTCTGTCCACTCTTCTCGCGTCCGGAGCAGCTCTGGGTCATGCCCACACTCTCACTTCTCCCGCTTACGTACCGTACATATACGGTAGACGAGCAGGATTATCCATCATCGATCTCGATCAGACGCTCCCCATCCTACGACGGACCGCAGCGTTGGTGAGGGACGTCGTCAAAGCGGATGGAGTGGTGTTGATAGTGGGCACGAGGGAAGGTCATCAGAAGATGATCAGAAAGGCCAAGGAGAGATTGGAAGATAATGGTTTTGCGGTCGGAGAATGGATGCCTGGTGTTCTGACCAACTCGGAAACCTTGTGAGTGCACAGATTCATCGCGAGTGACAATCCTTGTACCACTTCATCAGACCGGGGTCAGATGTTGCGCGAGGGCGATCTCGTAAATGAAAGAAGCAGGGCGAGAGAGAGGATGTGATTATCAGGCGCAATTGAGAAGAGAAGACAAGGCTGATTGTCCAACTCTTGCTCAGCTTCGGAATCGAACCTATGCTTAACAAGTCGTTCAAACCCGACCTTGTCATCTTCCTCAACCCGTCCGAAAACACTGCTGCTATCAGAGAATGTACCGCTCGACATATCCCCACTGTCGGTGTGGTGGACACCGATACCGATCCTAGGATCGTGACCTATCCAATTCCCGCCAATATGGAGGTGAGTCAGGTTGTTGAGCGACCCTACAAGAAGGACTAGCTCGCTGACAAAATGGCGTCTGTTTTCTCCGCAGAGCATGCGAACGGCGGAATTGATCGTTGGCACACTTAGCATTGCAGGTCAAGAAGGCAGACGACTGAGATTGAAGGAGGCGGAGAGGAAAGCTGTTGAATCGCGGGCGAGAGGTCGACGAGATAGGAGATGAGTAAGACGCAGTATAGAATGGCATGCATGATTATAAGAGATTCAAGGAATATCAATCTGCATCAGGTCCAAGTGAGAACAAGTCATATTAATATTATAGATTCTAGTATTGTATGGATTCTAGTATTATAGAAGCGTAGTGGTGTCGCCATCGGTAGCAACCTCCCTGGAGTTTTATCTGATTATAAGGTCGTTTTGTTTGGGTTTCACGCTTATGAGCCGGTCCTGTATCTTTTTTAAAGGCAATCTAGCTTCTCTACTTTTTCGCCAAGACTCCCAGAGTCATATTTTGCTGTCCTCGAGCAATCTTTTCCATGATGTCCTTCACCACTCGCTCCATCTCTTTGACCTCCTCCTCGATCACCACCGTTCCTTCCCTGAACAATGTGGTGAGTCTCATTCCGCCCTCGTGACCAACTGCATTGATAGCGAGAGGAGGTCCCAATCGCGACGAAGTCTGCGCCCAGACCATATCTGTTGCCCTGGGAGGTAGTCTGGCGTAGCCGACATTGGACACGCTGATTGATTCTTCGAACGGCTTGTCGTCCGAAGTGTCTTCGAGGAGGAATTCTTCCCACTTTGTAGGTTTGTGAGGATCCGGCTTGTCGGAGACGACAAGTCCGTCTGGAATAAAAGAGATCATCCCGATAGCCATCCTGTCATTCCTACGGACGTTTGGATCATTCAGGTCATTCGCGATACGTTGAGCGATGATCCAGAAATCATCGGTCGCATGCAGATCCAGTGTGATCCTGTTCTCGCTGACATAGTTTCCGGTACAGTAAGCGTGGCCCAACGAAGGATCACGCTCAGATCGAGGAGTCGCAGCGATGAACTTGAACGGCGAAATAGTGTATCTCCAAACTGTCCATATCGCGGCGGCATAAGCGGCCTCAATGATAGGGTGCAGGGTTTTGACACCATGGGCCTTTGCCGTGGATTTTACCGAAGAAACAAGGTCGGAGGGGAGGAACAAGATCGATGTGGCTGAATCCACTTGACTTCGCACACCTCGGAACTCTTTTCCAGGCCAACATGGAGTGGTGTGAAAGTAGTTCTGGATGAAAGCGGGGAGTTTGGGAAGAAGCAACTTCTCAAACACGATAGGTAGCAGGTAACGTATTGACGGCTTGACATCGATAGTGTTTTCCAGTGCGCGAACGTTCTCTCGTTTCTCGTATGGCAGGGCCGAGATGTCGTCGGCCAGCAGAGCGCTCACGAGAAGCAAAAGTCCACGACCATCGATGAGAACATGGTCGGTGACCATTGATATATAAGCGGTAGCCGAGTCCGGTTTGGTGGGATGCACGTATCTCGTCACTTTCCACAATGGTTCGGTTTCAAAGTCGAAGTCTTCGCTGGCAGCATCACGTCTTTCCGTATTCAACAGTCTCGTGATTTGCTCCTCCTCGTCTTGCTCGACGGGCTCATAAGTACCATCTCCAAGGATGTCGGAAGGGGACCACAATTGGTCTCGGATCGTGATACGAGGTTTGATCGTACGCTCATCGTCGACACGCGTGTCGAGTGTAGGGAAATGCTCCTGTAATTCTAAAATACGTTTCTCCAGGAATGTGATTGAGGGAAGAGACGATGCTGAAGGATATGCAACGATCATGGACACGTTCGGAGGTGAGCCGCATAGCCGTCGAGCCAACGAGTAACGTTCGTGCAACGACACTGTCATCGGGGAGCTGTCAGTCACCGTGTGCTCTCATCACAGAGCGACAAGAGAACGCCAATGGTCGGACAGATTGGCCGGGAGACGGGAGTTCAGTGACACTCACGTAATCGACTGTGTCCTTCCGACATCGTTTGTGATTGGCGTGGTTGTCGCGAATGAAACGATCAAGATGAGATAGCTGAAACAGAGACGCTGTGTCTCTTCGTCGAGGTCATTTACTGTCTGTATCTATAGTCTGGGATCACCCGAGGATGACCGCGTGGGTGTCCGAAGGAGTGTCCGAGATGAGAAAGGGGGTGTCCACGCGGACTGAGCGGCAGCTCCCTGCAGGACTGCAAGACAGCAGACTCCGAGGCCGCCGGACTGCACCACGGCCATACTCTCGGTCTGAAAGTTCGTCGGACATGTAAAGATTGATCACGGTCAAGATACGGCGATGCTATCCTTTCGACCGTTCCAAGTTCTCACTCTCGGCCTCTTCCATGGTGCAGCTTGTATTTCCCATGCGACCCGTACAATCTTCATCACAAACACTCTCTGTATCACTTGCAATGGTGTCCAAGCAGTTACATTGCCGGCTGTAGCTCCGTTCGTGCACGAAAAGCCAAGTTGACTGTTTTCGCGGATCTCTGTCCGGACCGATGGAGCCGAGGCTCTTCACGTTAGCGACAGGAGCCTGGATTCTGGGTGTACACACATCTCGCAGCCAGTCGTGTGAGAACGGGTATCAAGCACACCTTGGCGTCGTAGCTGGACGTAGACAAAGGTGTCTGCGAGGCAGATCTCTTGGCGATGCACGATACCTGACCATGAACACATGCGGGACGGAGAAAATGTATAGGTGTATATGTATTGCAGATCACCATTGGAGAGCGGGGAAGGTGGAAGATAGGCACAGGGTGATAAACCCTCTTTCGTTCATGTCTCCCAAGATCGTGAGGACCAGAATGCACGTCGTCTCACGAGGGAACAGAGCAGCTGTCGTGAACGAGCAGTAGTGTTGCGTGTATGTTCTCATCATGTACAAAGTGCTGGGGAAACAAGAGCATGACTCGTTGACTGATAGTGTCACTCGAAAAACGATTCTCCGATCATTCCATTCCTCCCTTGAAGCGACTGCGATCCTACCATCTACCACTTGGAATCCGATCAAAATCACTACTAGTATCATCGTCAACCCTGTTTTCTCCCTAACGATAACAAGACCTGTACAACCAACAAAATAAAGAACGCACATCAGCATATATATCTATCAGTACATACTCATAACGACGATTGTGACGACCATCATAACGAGGTAGAAGGTGAGCATTGCTGCATGTCGCCCTGCTTCGTTGCGAGGCGGTAGCAGGTCGGGGTCCGATCAATGGAAGGCTTCCGGCACCTCACATCTCGAGGCGTTCTTGACCACGCAACCCTACCTCTCGTCACTCGCTTTCTTGCACAAGCTGACTCAATCTCAGTCCCCTGTAGCGACATATCGTGGCAACCGCATCGCACGGTATCTATCATCCGTTCTCCGACTCCTCCATCCACTCCAACCGCTCACATAAAGAACACGTCAACCTGGTCAAAGGAACAGTCACATCTCCATCATGGCAGCGCCTGGGCATGGAGGAGGTCAGGCCAGCAGCAGTCACAACAATAACTGGGCGAACAACAAGCAAGCACAAGTGAGTCTTCGAGCCTTTCGCATCAACTCTCGACTGGGATCACAGCTGATCCATCCACGTCTTCATAGCTCACGAACGCTTACCAAGAATTGGCAAGGGAGCTGGGGACGGAGAAGCTGAAAGTAGTTGGTGGATACACGCTTGGCAAGGTGATTGGAGAAGGTGTGTCTGTCAATCAATCACCGCTCCCTAACCACATCGAGTGTACTTACACCACTCCTTTACTCGCTAGGTACATACGGATCAGTGCACATCGCTACGCATCGCCTTACCGGTACTCGCTGTGCCATCAAGAAGATTCCGAAATCCTTCACTGCTCATCTCACACGCGAGATCCACCACCATCGTAGATTGCACCATCCCCACATTGTCCATCTTCACGAGATACTGGCGACAGAAACGCATGTCTGGCTAGTTACGGAACTATGTAGCGGGGGCGAACTATTTGATTATCTGGTGGAACGTGGTCGAATACTGGAAGGAGAGGCTAGGAAGCTGTTCGGTGAACTGGCAGTGGCTGTAGGGTGGATGCATCGACGTGGAGTGGTTCATCGGGACCTCAAGTTGGAGAACGTGCTGTTAGATGGGGAGTTGAGGATCAAGCTCGGAGATCTAGGCTTTGCAAGAGAGTGGCAGAGAGGAAGACTGTGAGTCGTTGGACGTGTGTTATGGATCATGAGCTTATAAGGGTCCAGGATGGAGACATTCTGCGGAACAACTGGTGGGTCGTTGATCATCGCAGCAATCGAAAGGAGAGCCTGACAGATATCGCTACAGGATACGCGAGTCCGGAGATGCTGGCTGGACGAAGATACCTTGGGGTAGAGACAGACATATGGTCGCTCGGCATTATTCTCTACACTTTACTTTGTGGTGGCCTGCCTTTCGATGACGATGATGAGAGGGTAATGACAGACCGCATCTCCAAGGGGGAGTACGAAGAGCCCGAATGGCTCAGTCAAGGTGAGTCTTAACAGCGTTGCGCACCGACCGGGAACCTTCATTCTAACGGTCCGTTTCCAGAGGCACGATCTTTGATCAGAGGGATGCTGCACCAGGCTCCGTCGCAAAGATTGAGTATCGAGGCGATCTTGACCCACCCGTGGTTCAAGATGACCATTATCGACAAGCTTCATTCACAACACGACGATCATCACTCCCTTCCATCCTCTCCGCTACCCAGAAGTCCTGCCACCGGCGAGCCATTCTTTTCCGAACCGCACTTCAAAGACTCGTCTACCTCATCTCGCCTACTGACACCCCATGTCGCCGGCCCATCACCGCTGTCAAAGACTACTGTGACAGAAGCGGAATCCGAACCATCAGAAACTTCATTCGAGAATGTGGACAGTGAACATAGCAAAACGGGAAGCGGTACAAATACTCCACCCACCACTGTCGAGGGGAGCGATGCGTCCGACACGGTGACTCGCAACAACAGTGCCGAGTTCAGCATCACGGAGAAGGCGTTAGAGCTGTTACATCCGAACAGTAGTCAATCCACTATCAGGCGGTTAGGTACCGAGTCACCTGGATCTGCAACCGGCTCTTCGGTGAAGAATAAGGTCGCTTTAAAGACCACCTTGGAAGGTCAAGTGGAGGAGGAGGAAGACGACCACGACGAGGAGAGGGATGTGCACGCAAGTCTGCCAAACATTGATGATCATTCACTCCATCTTCCGGTAGCTTCACATCATCGCACGCCTTCTAGGACGAAACGTCGTTCGGTCTCTTCGACACTTTCATTGGAGAGACGGCACTCACATCACAGCATATCGGGGCAGTGGCAAACATACCAACCGTTGGATTATCTTGCCAAGCTGAACGAAGAACGACCACCGCCCTTCTCGACCCCGTCGGAGAAATACCTCTTGAATCAACTCAACGATATGGGCATGGACATTGGGCAGCTGAGACACTCGGTGGAGACCGACGCGTGTGATGCCAGCGCTGGAATGTGGTGGATTCTACGCGCCAAGCAAGCGGAGAGAGGAGAATCGGACGATGTCATCACCGCCCGACTATCGTCTATAGCCAAGAAACGGGACAAGATGGCTGCATACGCCAGGGAGGAAAGGAGGAAGGCTCGAGAGGCAGAGAAGTCCAAGGAGGTGCAAGATGGCTCGTCACATTCTCAGTCAGAGACAGTCAGCTTTAAAGAGGAGGCCATCTCAATCCCTTCTACGCCTAGCTTGGCTGTGATGAACCTCGGGCCTCCAATAGCCGGGCCTAGCCATAGGCCGACCGACTCCCCCGACGTCTTGTCCTCTGTAGCGACATCACCAACCATTGACAAGATTCCCACCAACTCGCCACCGACTATGGAAATGAACCCATTCCCTGGTATTGGTCCACATGACGCACCTCGAGCACCAGATACTCCTCCAAGAGAGGGGCGAACGACGGACGCATCTGCAATCTCAGACGGATCTCCCGGGCGGAAAACTCGATCGCCGTCAATCACCATGTTGCAACGGGCGACATCCGCCTGGGTCGGAGGAAGTAAAAAAGTGGAAGAAAGGGAGCGAGCAGAAACGGAGTCTCCAGCCGGCCTCAAAGATGAGAAGAGGAGTGGCTCGCCAACAAAATTGCAGAAAGCACCACCTAGAGCTAAGATTATGCCAAGAAGCGAAAGCGAAAATGGGCTCTTAAACGCCATGGCTGCTCGAGTGTCAGCAGGACCGACAACTTCCGGCGCAACCACATCGGCGGACCACTCTCCGCAGCGTGAACTGCCATTACCGCTCAATCGATCACCCTTGGGAAGCGGTGTGATAAGCTTGGATAGTCATGCTGGTCCGTCCATCTCCGCTGAGCAATTGTTTGCCGAGCCGAATAAAGCGAAAGGATCGAAAAGAGATAGCCTATGGACAACGTTCCGACACTTGTTCAACGAGGACAAGCGACGTCGGAAGCGCGAGCTCACTGGTTCACCCCTTGCTGGCGATTCGAAGGTGGCACCAGCAGTAGTGCTCAGTCGAGGGGCCAATAGTCGTGCACCGCATATTCACAGGACAGCTGCAGCACCTGGTTCTAGACGAACTTCGCTAGACGGTCGACCTCCCCTGTATTCACGACGATCGAGCAGTATCAACTCAAGACGATCCTCTTTCAACAGTCTCCATTTGCAAGAACAAGCAGATATCGTAGGGAATCTCGGCCGACGGACCAGTCAACGCAGCCACGGTAGTCAAACACCTACATCTGACAGGGAATACGTCGATTACCCGTCACGGCCGGGATCATCACATTCGATGCAGCGAGGAAACAGTAGAAGATCGTCCATGTCTATGCGTTCACCGACGATGGGTTCCGACATGTCTGGACGTTTCAAGAGTTCTGCTCCCGCTTCACCGTTGCATAACTATCGTCGTCGACCACCAGGAGGTAGTGATTCTACCAGAGTACGACATATCAAAGTCATACCCGAGACTGCTGTACCCCGCCTATCTTCCGCCGCGTCAAGTGTGAGGTCAAACGCTTCCAGTCGAGCGTCTTCAGCCGAAGGCAGAAGAGAAAGCGAATACGATAGTGGACGCGACGACTCTGCTTCATCGTTCAGATCTCAAAGACGGCGCAAGCGAAGTGGTAGTCAACATTCCTTGGCCCAGCAAATCCACCGAACACGATCTCCTTTGGCAGGTCATACTTCAGGTCAAGAGCATCGGCCACATGAAAGGAAGCCACCGATCAGAGATGTTTTCCAGTCGAAAGGGAAGAGCAATGACGACGAATGGGTTTCGGAAGAGGAGGACGAATTTGCTGGTGGGTTGGGCCAGATGGGTGGTGGAGGACCAGGGTCCGGTAAAATGTGGTTAAATGGCAGTCGAGCGGCTGCATTTCCTAATGCCAATACCAGTGCGAAGATCGTGACACCTGTACCAAGGAGAAGATGGGAGAGAGATCCGGGGAGAGAACGAGGGCGAAGGGGCAGTAGAGATGAGGACATCGAGGAAGCGAATGACATCAAAGGTAGAGGAGGTAAAGAAGTGCATGGATTGGGAGCAAGCTCGGAGGGTATGAGTAGTAGGGTCAGAAGGGGTTTGCCAAGTGGGAGATCGGCAGCTCCTAACATAATAGAAGAGGAAGAGGAGGAGGAAGAAGGATGATCACAGGATCTGGAGGAGTATTTGTGTTTGTTCCAACTGTCACGATCCAAGGAGGTTTCATTATGTTCAAACCCCGATGGGAATCCTATTTCACAATACACGACATTTCAGCACAGCATAGCATGACAGGAGAAGCGAGAGATGTATTGGGTTGTATGTGCACAGTCAAGGTGAATACTGTGCATTCGCGATCATGCTTTTCGACGTCGTGCTGCTGTATGAAAGGAGTCATAAGAACAACATCATGAGCTAGTGGTGGAGAAAGGAGTGGTCGTAAAGGAGACATACGCCTCATCGAGTTTTGCGTTTTGTCGATTTAAATGCTTTGACAGGTTCAGCCTTGCTCAATTTCATGATTGATTGTAGCGGCGGCATAACCTCTGCGAAAGTTTGAAGCAAATCATTAGGTGTTCTTGAATTGATATCGCACAGCGAGTGACAAGACAGAGTGACAGCGAGGATGAACAGACTCACTCTTCTCGTAGACGAAGTAATTGACAATCTCCTTGGAGCCCTTTTTCATGGCGGCTTCCACCATATTGGTTCCGATTCTGATTCGATCGTCAAGCTTGACCTTCTTAGCCCTTTTTGCCCCCATCTTGCTCTCCCCGCTCTCTACGCGACTGTCGGAATTTATTGGAGAAGCGACGAGTGTGTCCGTTGGGTCTCTTTCCACAAGTAATCTGACCATCTTGATGTCTTTATTGGAGATAGCCACGTCGACGGCGAGACAACCTTTCAAACTTGGATCCGCACCTTTGCCGAGGAGGTAAGACGCCAAATCGTAATTCGATGTAATGGCAGCTCGACAAAGTGGATAACCCTTGTGTGAGTTCGGCGAGGGAGAGTAATTGTCAAACAAGTATCGTATCAAAGGATATATAGCGGATGGCGATGACGATGAAGGTCGAAATAGACGTCGGGGTAACTCTCGACATGATAACGGTGGTGCAGTAGGTCGGACCGGCGAAGGTGACGACGTGGAGCGAGATCGATGTCGATCATCGTCGGAACGCTTATCCAGGTGCTGTGGATGATCATTCAGGGTCGGAGCGATATACCCTCTCCGTTTATCCCATATCCTTCTGACATCCTTCGCGACCTCGACAGTACACACGGGATGTCTCAGAGCGCGGACGAGTATTTCGTTGGGGCCATAGTCGGAGTACAGCGCCAGCACGTAGGTAGCAACGAAAGAGGGCGAAGGGTGATGGAGAATGGAGTAGATACAAGTTGACGTCTGCGGGAGAAAGGGATTGAGGGCGAGCAGGTGGATCTGTTGGATAAGCTATATCACCAGTCAGCCGTATGGCTCCCTCAAGACATCCGAGGCATGATAGACCTACTTCTACAGGGAGATCGGAGAGGGTGGATCGCATTGTTGAGGCGCCGTAGGAGAATTTTCGGAAAGGAAATGCGCTACACGGGGGTCCGGAGGCGAAGCTGAACGATACTTCCTCGGCGAGACCTACACGAGATATCTACAGCAAGCCATGCCCCAGCTCAGGGCATCGCCTGTCGATCCTCACGTATGTCGAGCTGTTGGTTCGCTGGATATTGACATGAAGAAGAGAGAGACTTTTGGAGAAAAGAATCCTCGCTCGTTGCCGTTTGCCGCTGAAATCTCGTGAAGTGAGTCACGTGATCTGAACAAATGAATGATGATCCACAATCGACTTGCTCCGAGTTCATCTTTCGAAATCTCGACGCTCAACGTTCTGAACACCTCTTCACCTTACCACCTCTCGATCCCAATCGACTGTAATCTCTCAGAGCATGAGATCCTCAGTCAGCAAAGCGGCCATTGGTCGACGACTGAACTCAACGGCCGTGCGACCCACTACCTCACGATCTTCCTCACTTTTACTCGCCTCGCATTCGTCTCACTACGTCACTCCTCTTGTTACTCCATCTCACTTGCCATCCAGGACGTTCTTCTCCATCTTCAAGAAGCCGACACCGACTCCCGCAGCTGATCCGGCGCCTCTCTTGACGCAAGAAGATCTGTTTCACCCCTTGTCACAGTCTCCTTTCCCTGCTTTGCGTGAGAAGGCCGATCGAATAAAATCAGTGTCATTATGTCCGACATCCTTCGAAAAACATCATGAGCGTGTCAGACCTGTTTTCGATTGTCCAGACTGTGGATGGCCGACACACAAGAATATAGAAAGGTGGGAAGAAGGTAAAGAGGAGCACAAGGAGTATTGCGGGAGGTTAAGAGAGGTTAATGAGGATGAACATGATCTGAGAAGCGGTAGGAGAATGAGCGAGTTTGAGAACATGCCTGGTGCGTTACTACTCGTTCTTCTTTCGTATCCACGTCGCGATCTCATGGTTGAGCTTCCATGGCAGAGGAACAGCCATTCGAGTCCGCTGTCAACTTTGCCTCTTGGGATACCCTCTTCTTCACCCGCAATTTCCTTTCAATCGAATCTGATCGTTCTGTTCGACATGTCTCCAAAATCCTCACATACCCTATGACTATCGCCAGTATACTGCATCAAAACGGCCCTTTCACATCTGGTAACGGTAGGATAACAAGACAAGGTCGAAGAAGCATGGCAGGTACGTGATCGAGGCATATCGCATGAAGCCAACATTGGCTAACCTAATGCTCATCCAGCTGTACACTCCGTCTTACATCTCCCTCCTGGTGCGACTGTCGATACAGCGCCCGAAAAACCCCAACCTCCTTTCCGACTGTTCCTCTTAGGTGCTCGAGCCGAGTCAACGCTTCCTCCTCATCTTTGGGCGCAGCTTTGTTGGTTGTTCCCACGAACCAATTTCAACATTTACTTCATCGGTCCCGAAGTTGGCTTACCGCTCGTCAACGCTGTCGATCGGGCCAAGAAGGACTACGCCTTCACAGAAGAAGGTGGCTGGGGAGTACCGAGCTACAGTCACTACTACAACCAGAGGCTATCGTTGACGTCGATCAAGGCGCCTTACGAAGATATCCACGAGCAGTTTGGTCCGTTCGATCCCTATACCGATGTCTTTTTCGCATTCTCCCCTGGCTTTGGGTTCCCTCACCAACCGCTTCTTGAGAAGATCACGAAGGGCGGCAAAGGTCAGGTGCTATTCGATCGTGCAGAGGAGGTCAACAAGTCCGAGACGGGTGCTACAGCGGAAGATGCTGCCAAGTCCTACTCTCCCGCTGAGGTCGACAGTGGAAACTCCCGAGATGTGCCATATGCGCCACCAGAGACTCTTGTCCAAGCACAGACCACTTGGAGACGTCCTCTCCAACAGATCCTAGAAACCAAATGTCCGTTCTTCTTCACCGCTTTCTCCCCTCTCGATCTTCAACGCGACGTGTCCGCCTTGTTTGGAACCAATCCACCATCTGCTTCCTCACCCAACTCGCCTGTTCGAGAATTCCCCGATTATGTCAGCCTGCCGACTGGTCCTATCGAGCCGATCGAGGGTGTCACGGATGAGTTTGAACTGGTGTTGACTCCCGGTGTCAACCCCTTTGGTAGTCTGAAATGGGAGATCGCAGAGTGGGATGTCAGGGTCGGAGTGAAAACCAACTGGGGAACATGGGGTATCAGGGGTAAAAAGTACGACGTGGTCGAAGGTCAATAGGATTGTTATATGCTCTGCATGCAGACCACTCATGGGATTGTGACTGTTGTATTGCTTGCTTGACGCGAGGCTGAGGTCTCTAGGGAAGTGCACTCTTGAGTACTTGATATGCATGCATGATGTCTGTCTCATTAACGGCAAGTCGAGGAGGATAGTCGTCACAGGGATTGACAGGGATCGCGATTATTTTGAACGTCGCAGTCGTTTTCTCCGTTGCTTGGTTCGGTCTTGGCACGGGTCATCTCATCTCAAAAAGCCCCAGGATGATACCGCACACTTTGCGATTTGCGACTTTGGCATCGTTGACTCTTTCGCCTTTACATCTCTTGTATCATTTCATCTCCATCTCTCTCCACAGGTCATACCACCACCCCTTATTCTCGTAGACGACATCGACTCTGAAAGCCTGGCCAACTGTTTCTACTATTTGCATTTCACAACAATCATACTGAACGAACGAACAAACGATCTCCGACCCTGGCGGCAAATCATTCACGACCTCCCTTTGATCGTCGATATCACTCCGCTCCCCACCTCTCACTCAACTGTTATTTCGACGCGATATTCATTACACATACATCTCGCTCAAGATCCAACCTGGTCGTGCGACCTCAACCCAGACAATCTATCTCCCCAAAAAGATTTAGCGTGCAAACACGATTCACGACCCCCCACGACAGTTCCCATCACATCACCCTCCCGCATTCCAGCTGCATTGCCATCTTCCGCACCTTGTCGAGCTCAAGAGGGATGATCTCACCGAGGTGAAACTCCCATATACTCGTCACGGTTCCAGCGGATATCCGTTCCCTCGCTTGCTTCAAGGACCAGTAATCGACAACAATAATGACGGCGTTTCACCCCTTCGAGGTGACGGCCGCCCATTTGGCATACACCTTCCTGGGCGGTTTCGTCGTCATATTCGGTATGCTCAGTTTGTTTCTGAAAGAAAGACTGTATATCGGTGAAGCCCCAATCGCCACTGCACTAGGAATTATCATCGGTCCTCATTGTCTCAAACTGTTCAATCCGGGACATTGGGCAGGAGGAGATGACTCGGTCGTCGATGATATCACATTGGAAGTCACACGAGTGGTCATTGCTATTTCAGTGTTTGCGGTGGGAGTCGAATTGCCAAAGGTAAGTGATAGATAGAGTCTTACCCTTTATCATACAGTCCGCTTGAATGGTTCAATCCTGATGTGCAACTTTCAGGCATACATGAAGCGACATTGGCGTTCCCTATTCTTCCTCCTTGGCCCATGCATGGTCTGGGGCTGGATGGTCTCCTCGCTACTCGTATGGGCTCTCGTGCCGGGCCTCAACTGGCTCGCGGCGCTCGTGGTTTCCGCTCCTGTCACGCCCACAGATCCCATTTTGGCTCAAGCCGTTATCGGTGGTTCTTTCGCCGACAAACACGTTCCAGCGCACGTACGACATCTCTTATCAGCAGAGAGTGGAAGCAACGACGGAGCGGCATTCCCTTTCCTCTACATCGCTCTTTACTTGCTCCTCGATGCCAGTCCTGGACATGCTGTCGGAGAGTGGTTCTACATGACATGGTGCGTGTAACTTGACCGTGGGTCATGATGGCCGGACTCACCATCGCTGTAGGCTGTACGAAATCGTATTGGGTACCATCATCGGTGCTCTGCTTGGCTTCACCGCACGTAAACTCATGAAGCTTGCCGAACGAAAGCGATTGATCGACAGACAGTCTTATGTCGCGCAATATGTCAGTCTGGCAGTGCTTTCAATTGGTGCGTTTGCTTCACGTCTGTGCCATCTCTGGCTATCTCAATCATCTGACTTGAATCACGTAGGTATCACAAGTCTTCTTGGTAGTGATGATCTTCTATCGGCATTTGCATGTGGATGTGCTTTTGCATGGGAGTGAGTGGTAGCTACACCTTGCAGGGCCGGTCCGAGACCATGATCTGACAGCCCTATCTAGTGGTTTCTTCAACAAAGCCACGGAAGACGCCGTGTTTTCCAACGTTATCGATTTGCTATTCAATTGTGCAGCTTTCATCTACATCGGTGCCATCATCCCCTTCGACGGTTTCAATACACCCGATGTGAGTCAGGTGACCCAGCTGAAGCGATGATCGGATCTGATGCGATATACACTAGCTGCGTGTCTGGCGATTGGTCGTCCTCGCCATCTGTATCCTTCTTGTGCGACGACTTCCAGTTATCATCTTATTCTACAAATGGATTCCAGACATCAAAACGTTCCGGGAAGCAGCGTTTACGGGATGGTTCGGTAAGTGAATTTTTGTCCCGACACAACGCAGCTAATGCGCTTTCACTTAGGACCTATGGGTGTCGGGGCTATCTTCATCTCTACCTTGGCACGAGTCAGTTTGCCTGAAGGTGATGCCGAGCAAAATACAGAGTTGGTCGACCGAGTGCGAGAAGTGATCGGACCCATCACTGCCTTTTTGGTGCTGTCTTCCGTTGTTACCCGTGAGTCAGAGGAAACACGAAGATTATTTGCCGGATACTTCTGACGGTGCCTTCAGACGGAATGTCCATCCCCTTCTTCTCTCTCGGTCGTCGAGTGCACAGTATCACATACACCCGTTCTCGACAACTCTCGATGGACGCTCGAGGTGACGAGCCAGCCTGGACGACGCACGCTAGGAGGATCCAACCTGGACAAGAAATTACCATCAACCGAGACGACGATCCAGAAGAGGGTGACTTGTCAATCAGGCGCAGGGACACTTTGGACGGGTCCGCGCATGGAGAGAAGCTTGTAGAGGAAGACAGCGGTGGAAGCTCCAGTTCTCGAACTCGACATGGCGATGATATTGAAATGCAAGAAAAACGACCTGCTCATGGCGGCGACAAGGAAGGAGGCGTTCACCATGGCGGTGAAGGCAACGGTG
This sequence comes from Kwoniella newhampshirensis, assembly GCF_039105145.1. Classification (NCBI taxonomy): domain Eukaryota; kingdom Fungi; phylum Basidiomycota; class Tremellomycetes; order Tremellales; family Cryptococcaceae; genus Kwoniella; species Kwoniella newhampshirensis. Next base: position 1,307,788 of record NC_089959.1, on the reverse strand, counting down.
GTGCTGACGGTGAAAGGACGTCGTTGCACTCTGACTCGGAGAGAGCTGAGGAAGAGGAAGGTGATGACGAGATCGACGACACACGAGGAGGAGGAAGAAATACCCCGCCTTTGGCGGAATTCAGAGAAGGTCATCATTTGATCATAGAGCGCAGGCGCAAAGGTAGCGATGAGGTGGGTAGGCGGTTATGGACTTCGCGAACGTTGGCTGACAACGTTTACAGGTCGAGGTCGAGGTGATCAGGAATCATTTCCACGACGAGGAACCGAGCGAGTCGGAAAAGTTTACCCATCCGCACCGATTAAAACATAGGGAGTTGGATCGTATGCTCGGCATGCTGCCCAAGTCTCTTGAACATGCTACTTCGCATGTTCGCGATGAAGGGAAAGACGCGATAGACCGACTGGGTCTGGGGTTAATGGACCCCCTTCCCGAACACGGAGAAACACTCTCGCCCTCCACGTCTCGTGTAGCTGAAGGTGATCGGGCAGAAGATGAAACAGAATACGAGGACGTACCTTCGGACAACGAGGACAACTCAGAATCAGGGCGGGGGCGGAACGGGTCTGATCCTCCATCTGCTCGAGTTGGAAGAGGATGGCACAAAAGACGGTCAATCCGGGCTCGTCTTTTTGGACGTCGGAAGCACTCGTCGACCAGTTCATCAAGAGCGGAAGAAGGGCGCGGACATTCCAACCCCAATTTGTCATCACCACCTTCGCGATCCATTAGTCGACCTATCCCTATTGTGGCTGAACCTGAGCAACTGTCACCGCAAGAAAGTCGCGGTATACCCCTCACGCGCACGCTTTCCGCTAGCAGAAGTCCTGCTGTTCGGTTCGCTCCAGACAGTCAGCCTTCTTCCGATACGGCTCCTGGCAATTACGGGAACAACATCCCTGGCTTCAAACGCAATCCAAACTTATCAATGTACCGATCAACATCCATCCAGTCTTCACATTCCAACAAAGGAGAAGGACCCAGTGTATCATTCAAAGAACCGGAGCGAAGAAGATGAGGTCGTCAATTCTTGTCTGAGAGTCTGGGTTAAAATTCAGGAGGGGACACTATTGTAAGAGCTCAATAAAAGCCCCTATGCATGATCCATAAAGTCGCCCGTACGGCAGACTCTCGGGTGGATATCTTCCTCGGGCAAGTCGATAGGCATGCTGCCCAAAGAGCCAATCATGTCCCGGAGATAGGTACAGCCTGCATCATGATCTGGCGAGCGCTTGACAGAGTGATGAATGATGAGAGAGCCAAGCGCGACGTCATCGGTGGTGTGAACCTCGATCATGTAGTATCGTGAGCAGTCAATTCAGAGAAGAGAACCCGCGTAATTGCAGCGTCATTGTTGGGCCGTTCGCGCTCGACGAATCTGTATCTAGGTGCTTGAGTGAGCAGAGATATGCCATATCCGTGGCGTGCAACGAACGATACGAGCAAAGATCATACTCCCAAGATAGCAACAGAGTTGGACTTTGTATGCAACAATACTTGCATCACAATTGCCTATCAGGGTTTTTGTTGCCTAGGTGGGTAGGTAAATAGATATCTTGAGGCACCGCATCCCATCGGGGCATCTCTTTGTCTACTACATATCGTCTCTCTCTCGTATCGTTCTCTACCACTGATATCTCGAACAACAACACTTCTGTATCTCACACACACGCACACACACACACACACACACACACACACACACACACACACACACACACACACACACACATACACACGCGACAAGGATATAGGATTTCACACCGGCCATGCCTGTCACGCCCAAGGGAGAGTTGGTCGATCAATTGAAACAACTCGGAATATCGGAACGGTCCGCGTATTATGCTTTGAAAGTGAGTTGGGGGGACAGGACTACACAGGAAGAATGGAAACAGCGTGTCCTGTCCCACAGAAGACAAGTTAGGAGGGGCTCAAGCAGGTAGCTGATCGTCGATGGATGCGATCGAGCAGAAAAGCAAGAACGATGTCACGAAAGCAGCCAACTATGGTGAGTCCAAGCTCTGCTTCTTCCCCTTCGACATTCAGATCGCGGGGGTCACTGTTTCATCGTTCCGCCCCTCTTTTCATTTCGCTGTTCACTCCCCCGCATCGTGCCCCAGTGGATCGAGTCAATGTGCTCGGCCATCCATACGAATCCTGCCTGCTTTCAACACATTGCCTCCTTTCATGGGACACATCTCGTCGGAGACAATCCGACGTTTCATGGGATCGGGCCGTGCAGCACGCCCGGCAGGCCTACGGAGAAGGTAGAAGCAGCGCATCCCACAAAGCCAAAGGACTAGTCCGATTCCCCTCCTCTCTTTCTCGCGCACGTTTCGCACCGGGCGACCGCCTCATGATACTTGACATTCCTCTGTTTCATTCATGTCCTGTTGTCTTTTATGTTCTGTAGTTTCTTTTCTTCAGTCCCAGTCCAAACGCCAAGTAATGACAATCGCTGACTGGAATCTACCTTTTGACTTTGCCACCTATCTTGGCGATCTCTACATCCACTCCTATCTCATTTCTCCTCCCTTCGCATCATAACATCGATATCGCATTATCGGCCGCCCTTTCGCCTTCCCTCATATCGCTTTCGAATATGGCACCTCTCTCTCGGTCCTTCTCGTTACCCGTCTCCCTGTCCAACCATGTCTCCCGTCTCAAAGCCTTGAGTGGAGCAGCGGACAAAGACGAGGTGAGTTGTCAATTCAGTACTGAGCCTTCCTGAACGATGACTGACCTAGTGGTGATTGGTGTAGGTAAGCGCTAGCAAAGTCGCGAAATCTTCACAAGATTCTTCCCTGCCCAGTCCTTCCCTCGCTGTCATCCCAGAGGCTACACTGCCTGAATCCACATTCCGGCGTCCCTCCTTATCGTTCTCTGTAAGCAATGGGTCGGAGGGAGGGACGACCGTCAAAACGTCTCCTGCTACACCTCCCTCCAGGCTATGGAGCAGGAGCTCCATCACCTCTCTTCCTTCTCGTTTCAGAAAGGTCCGGCACACGGATGATCCTACCAAAGATCAAGCGAATGGTCTAGGTTTGGAAGGGATGATGACTGAGAGTAACGAAGTCAGAGGGAGGACGAGATCGTGGCGCTCGAAAGGAGATAAATCGCAAATACAACCGAAAGATGAAGTACTGACACAGACTGTCACACCCCCTTCCCCTGCACCCGAATTTTCCCCTGACACCACACCCGTTCCTCTCCATGATCAGGCGCATAACCTATTACTCGGTGCTATCGACCGCGGACGCCCGAGCCCTCCACCTTCAAGCAATGGCTCCTCTAGCGACATGAAACGAACCGGTAGTGCTTTGGCTGCACTGGGTCTACGTGCCGCGGCTCTCGGTGGGGCTGCTGCAGCAGCTCCGGCTCCACCAAAGTCGCCCGACAAACTTCCAGAGGCATCGCAACCAGCCAAGGCCAGTTTCCTACAACCCTCAAAACCGGTTGGATTTTCTGGCTCAGGAGCCAAACAGCCTCGTGCACCCTCTCCTTTCTTCAGAGCTCGACGTTCTCGAGATCAAGCCAGGGCTCGAGACAAGAGTCCGGAGGTCGGAGCTCTGAGAAAGGATAACTATCCTGAATCTGAACCGGAGTCAGTCGGCGCACCCAAGACGTATCGGCCCCAGGCCTCCGCGTACGAGGATGACAGTGGCTCGGATGCGGACGTAGAACATGACACAGCACCCGATGCCGATGCCGAGGAAGAGACAGAGGCGGAAGTGGAAGATAACAGCTCAGTTGGCAGTGCGGATGAGGACGGGATTCTGGATGAAGACGGCGAAGTCATATTCGATGAGGAGACTGAGAAGAATACCGAAGCAAACGCAGTGTTCTATGAAGGAGATGCAGCAGGTCTGGGCGGAAGAGCAGCGGAGAGCGTCTTCCATGAGCCCGGGGAAAGTGGGAACGAATCCGAGACTCGAAGCGAGCTCGACTTCTTTGGTGAAGAAGTGGAGCAAGACCCTCTTGGCGAGGGTCCCAACGTCATTGTCCCTCCTCAATCCCTCTTCGCTCAACCGAGTTCAAGCCTGCCACGCCGTCAAAAGTCGCTCAAAAACGATATGGAGCTCATCACATCTCGTCCTGCTTTTGCGAGAGACCGATGTACCATTACATTGACTCATGGAGATCCAGATGGAGCTCTGGAGGAGAGCGGGAAGCGTATGAGAAGATACGTCGTACTTAGCGATCTGAGTGAGGAAAGTCGATATGCTGTGGAATGGGCCATTGGAACTGTAGCTCGAGATGGTGACGAGTTGTTTCTCATCTCGGTCAAAGAAGATGAAAGTAAAAGTGAGTGCACTAAATCGCTGCAATGCTGATTGTTGTAGTCGACCCTAAGACCTGGTCGAACTCGGACAAAGCGCAGAAACTTCGTGTACAGAAAGAGGTCGGTGATACCTACAGCCAGGTTGAGTGCAGGCGAGACATGCTGATGAAGAAACAGCGCCAAACCAGTGCTCTTCTGCTTGTCAGACAAGTGACTGGGCTGCTTCAGCGAACACGCCTTCATATCACCGTTACATGCCAATTCTTGCATGCTAAGAACTCTCGTCATATGCTTCTCGGTACGTCTGAGCTGGATTTTTCCCATGGTGGTGTGGATGGCTAACCCCTCATCAGATCTGATTGACTTCCTGGAACCTTCGATGGTCATCGTGGGTTCGCGAGGTCTTGGCAAACTTCAAGGGTGAGTGTGTGGTAACAGGAATTAGCTAATTGAGGCGCAGTATCCTTCTCGGTTCTACCTCCCATTACCTGGTGCAGAAGTCATCGGTGCCTGTCATGGTGAGTCATCTATCTAATGGTACACATATGTTTCTTGCTGATGCCTCTCCTTGCCTGAATAGGTGGCGCGACGACGCCTCCTCCGACCTCTGAGGAAGACGAACCCTGCCAATCTTCGGCACTCACCTCGTGTCAGTCTGGCCTCGGCTAGTATTGAGAAGGCGGCGTCAAGTAGGCAAGAGGACGATGTCATGGATGTGGCTGAGGAAGAAGGAACGACGGACGATGCGGCGATCGCCAAGAGCAAAGAGCCTGCAAAGGCGTAGGTGTTATGCTTTCTGCAGAGTGTACATGTATAATTGTAGTCAAGAGGAAAGAGGATCGACTATCCCGTTGTACACCGTGTTTCCGGGAATCACAATGCACCTCCTATTTGAAGCGAGCATTCGAGCGTCGTATCGATTGATGCGTGACTGGACCTGGACGGGGTTTCACTTCGTCAGTGCATCGACAGCATGCAGCCATGCACACATGGCTGCCCGGACAGACATACAGAACACAAGCATACACAATACACAGTCATCCTTTCATCAACCAATCACTCCATAAATCGATTCAGGGAGCCTTTTACTCTCGAAATCTCCGTTCGGAACACAAGCCACAGTCTGCAACAAGATGTTCCTGTCCTTCTATCGGACGTCTGCGAATGATGGTTTGGTGAGATGAGACGGATCACAGAGTGAAGTAAGGTCTGTCCGAACATGCATATAAGGAAATGTAATGAGTCGCTCCATCTGGAAAAAAAAGAGCCATGTTCTCCACTCTTCGTTTCTTCGCCTATCCTGTGTCGCTGTACTGTCCAGTAGTTTACCAGAGTAATTCACTTGAAACAAGCCTGAGATGTCTGCGTCAAGCGATACGAACATGTTGACCGTCGCCATTCTTGGCGGAACGGTGAGTGGTGATTCCGAGGGAATCTAACGCCCTTACTGACCTCCAATCCCACATCTCAATGTAGACTCTGACCTTTACAGCTCACCACACTTACCGATTCGACAGGTGGCGATGTCTTGTCCCTCGAAAGAAGGAGTGGTTCCGAGTACTCCTCACGGTGAGCCACAACATCATTGAGGAACTGGTAGGATAGACTCGTGACGCTCATACCACATTTATGACATAGTGGATGCTGCTCGGTTCGACAATGGGCATGTTTGTTTGGGCAGCTGGCTGGTGCTGTGCGTCTCCGATATCCCCTTGAGTCATTGTTCCTGCCTGTAAACCTTACCCCTTGAGACCAGATGTCAAATACGAGCTTGGCTGGATCACCCTACCAGGCTACGGACCGATACCTGTTCCTCCAGAGATGTTCGCACAGAAATACGTCCACCTCAACATCCCTTTGACGATAGTCTTCAGCAGTAAGTCTTCATATCCGAGAAGGTTCCCGATCGGGATAGCTCTGAGGTAGGATTCCGACATCGCAGTTGGGTTCTCCTTGCAATCATCGCTTAACGCGGAGGAAGGACTTTACTGGTATTCTCTCATGCGAGCCGTTCGACGACCCAAATTGGGACGAGCATGGCTCAAGTCGTCCTTCTTCTACGCTTGGATAGTCATCTCTCTCATCTGTACCTTCTTGCAATGCTCTTTATGCTGGATTCACAAGGGACACTTGGATCTGGGTCATCAGATGGCCATCTTGATGATGGTGGATGGAGTCGTTGAGATGGTGTGAGTGTTTCAGGAGCGTCCAATCGGGGAAAGCTGATTGAGGCTGAGGTCTGATTTTCCAGAGTCATGTTGTCGTCCTCGATTGTCATCTGGAAATTTCCTGCCTTCCTCGACAACGTAGTGAGTGAGGGGAAAAGTCACTGTTCGTAAAGCTTTTGCTAAAACCCAACCCGCAGAAAACATCAGGCGCTGGACCAGAAGTTCGCTCTCGTCTTCATTTCTACCACGGTAAATACAGCGGGGTCCAAAACAATCTCACTCCGATTCACACATTGATCTGACATTTTGTCGACTGCAGAGGCTAACAAAGTCCGAACCTTCTTCCGATTCTTGTATGCCGCTTGTTTGATGGCTCTTGGCGCCGATGCCTTGACCACGGTGCAGAGGATCAACGATACCCCGTGAGTGAGCCGAGAACGCAGATCCCTCCTGGTCCCGTCGCGGTCTGCAGCTGACCAGTTATGCTTTGAGGCTCTAGTCTTGCCAACGGTGAGTATTTGCTGATCCGGTCTGCGGATCAGTCAACTGATGACCCCGTCTCCTCGCAGACCTGCTGCAACAAATCGCCTTTGGCTCGTTCTTCTTCGTTCTCCTCATCTCGACCTATCTGTACCTACCCCGCAATTGGTCTCCAGAGAAGATCGATCGGAACTTGATCATGGTCGGCGGTCAAGCTAGAGCTGGGGGTGCAGTCCATCCTGCCATTGCTCAAGCCGCCAGTGGTGTCGCTCTCATGTCGCTTCTTCGCGAAGGTGGCCAGTGGGACGGCGACGACGATGTGATTGGTCATAAGAGTAACCGGAACGAACGCCCTTTCAATATGTATGAGCTTCACAAATGGGACGACAAGTCTTCGTCCATCAAGGAATCAGGTTGGGATTCGGAGAGGAACTCGGGGGTGAACAACATGCCATCAGCGGTAAGTGAATAAATAGCAGAATGCCACCAAAAGCTGACTGAAAGATTGTCTCGATAATACAGTTGGAACACTTTGTCTCGCCTTTCGACGTCCAAACCAGGGACAATGCTGCTCCCACTGAGCTCCGAGTCCATGTAGAACATGAAGTCCGTCTCGATGTTGCGCTAGGTAGATAGTGGTGAGAGCGTTGGCAGGAGATGGAACAACGGTAGATAGTCGGGTGTCATGAATAGCCGATGGGATCACCACGATCACATCACCACTGCTCCGTCACGCCATCCATATCATCATCATTTGGAGCTGCTCAACTCGTCAATATCATCATTCTACATTGCTTCACTAAAGCACTCTTGAAAGACCTTGACACAGCATGTCAGTGTCTCAACCAAAGCGTCACGATCACTTCTCGACCAGAGCCATCCATGTCGGATCAGACCCAGATCCTTCCACAGGTGCCGTCGTTCCCAGTCTAAGCGTAGCGACGACGTTCAAACAGGATGGCGTGGGCAAGCCTCGTGTGGGTCATAGTAGACGTATAGCCTGGCATCGTGTGGCTGACAAAATATCAACAGGGTTATGACTACTCTCGCAGTGCGAATCCTACTCGTTCCGCGCTCGAAGCATTGCTCACTTCCCTTGAGACGAGCCCTTCGTCTCTGACCTCTGAGGACGCACGGGATGACGCATCTGGCGGCGAGTCACTGGTCTTTGCTTCTGGATCAGCGGTCACAGCGGCGGTCGCCCACTGGGTGACCCTAGCTGAGGCCGAAGGTGGAGCTGGTGGCAAAGACGGACAGGGTGGAGGTGGTCATGTCTTGTCGGTCAACGATGTAGTATGTCACATCTTATCATTTGACACACATGCTTCATGGCCTAAGGTGACCATAGTACGGCAGGACGGCGCGATACTTTTCAAAAACTAGCAAACCGACTGGTCTTGAGGTGACATACCTTGACCTGGAGAAAGCCGGAGGAGAAGGGATGAGAGATGCCATCCGTTCAGACACTAGGGTAGGTATATCAATCGGAGGGCATCTAGCTGATCTGCTAGCTCATTTGGCTCGAGGTGCCCACAAACCCCTCGCTCCTCGTGCCACCGCTTCGACTCATCGCCTCCGTCATCAACAGCTTGCCAGAAGCCACCCGTCCTCTCATCCTGGTCGACACCACTTTCCTTTCCCCCTTCTACATTACCCCTCTCATCAGCGCGTCGCCTGGAAGTCCTCCTCTTGCTGACATCGCTTACTCATCTCTTTCCAAATACGCCTCTGGCCATTCGGATATCATCCTTGGATCCGTGACAGTGTCGCCCCAGACGGCTAAGTTGCGCCCGAATCTCGTCAAAGGTCTGCGATTCTTGCAGAACTCGCTGGGTGCCTCGCCTTCACCTCGCGACTGTCACCTCCTGATCCGAAGTCTCAAGACTCTGAGCGTCAGGATGCTCAAGCACGGTCTCAACGCACTGCGATTAGCCAACTATCTCGCGTCTCATCCAGATGTGGAGCGGGTGAGGTACCCAGGTTTCAAGGAGGACGACGCGTTCAAATCGATCGAACAGCTCCTATCCCCCAACGCTAGACGTGAACTTGAATTCCTTGGATGGACCTTCCCCTACTCTCCTTCTACCAACGACGTGGGTCAGCTCGACAGAAACTCTGTCGCCTATACAAGAACGCTTGGGATTCCTTTCGGCGGTATGATCACGTTCGCTCTGAAAGATGCGGGTGCCGAGCAGACCGAAAAGTTTTGTACATCTTTGAGAGTCGCCGCTCTGGCGGAGAGTCTTGGTGGGGTGGAAACTCTCATAGAGGTCCCACTCGGTATGACCCATTCTGTGAGTAGTGGAGTCGTTCTCGAGGGTATAAGTGGCCATATACTGAGGGCATCCCTTCTTTCCAGCATCTGCCAAAAGCCACCCTTGACGAACTGGGTATCACTCCCAACCTGGTCCGCTTATCCGTCGGGATCGAGGATTTTGACGACTTGGTCGATGATCTCGAACTGGGGTTCAATGCATTGAAGGGATAGAGTGTACATGTTTGTTTTCGATAGGAGGACGTTTATGATGACAGCGCCAGTTGATGTCACATGTAACTTGGCTTTGTATTGATGGCGACAGCATCCGAAATGGGATCCCAGTGAACGGAATCAAAATATAAAACATGCGACGCCACACTGGATCATGATAAACACCGAGAAACTCCGATGATGCAGAAGATCTGGGTGTAAATGTGGCACTCTGACGATTTTCGAAAGCGTTGTTACACCCCCGGGCACGGTGCGACCACTCTCAACGGCGACCGACACCATCCCATTCCTCTCACACCTTCAATCACTCTTCGACCCAATCTCATCAATCCTTCTCCCCCTTTTCATCCATCAAACAGGCTACCTGCCCCTCGCATCCGATAAACAATGGTCAGTACTCACACGTTCAACAAGGTGGAAAAGGGATGGGTTGGCGATGAGAGGGAAGAAGAGAACGACGGAGAGAGCATGTCATTCTGCAGAGGATAGGAGCTGACCATTTGACGCACCACCTTCACACACTCAAACTCCCAACCCATCGACCATCACCCAATACGATACGTTACCTCATCCCGCAAACAGGTTCGATACGCCTCCGCCCACATCTCCAACGGTAACCCCGAGAAGTGTACGTTGAGAGTCCAAAGAATGGACATGGAGAGAGCAAGGGAACTGAACGTGATTGTTTCATTCGCAGTCGCTCAGGCCCGTGGCGAGTATGTCCGAACCCACTTCAAGAACATGCGAGAAGTCGCCGCCGCTCTCTCTGGTGAGTTGGAAGCGCAACAGATAGGAAGGCAGGATGAGGCATTGACAGCAACACCGTCACGTATAGGCATGAACTTGAAGAAGGCTTACACCTACCTCGCCGACGTCCAGGACCACAAGCAGGTCATCCCTTTCCGACGGTTCGCTGGTGGTATTGGCCGAGCTTCTCAGGCCAAGCAATTCAAGACTACCAAGGGTGAGGAATCGCACTCAGGTCTGAAGGTCGTTTGTGTGCTCATGACGTCCTCCAGGTCGATGGCCCGAAAAGTCTGTCAAATTCATCCTTGCTCTCCTCAAGAACGCCGAGTCCAACGCCGACGCCAAGGACCTTGACGTTGAGGAGTTGATCATCAAGAACATCGTTGTTCAACAGGCTCCCAAGACCAGGAGGAGGACTTACCGAGCTCACGGTCGAATGTGGGTTTTGGACAAGGAATTTGTGGAAGGGACAATCTGGATGGAATGCTGATATCTTGACCTCGCAGCAACCCCTACCAGGGCCACCCTTGCCACATCGAGATCATCCTTTCCACTCCTTCCTCCGAGGTCCCCCGTGCCAAGGACCTCGACGTCTCCAGCTCCAAGAAGGGAAAGACCATTGCTGCCATCGAGGCTTAAGCGGAGGGTAGATTTTTGGTAGTTGGGCACAGGCAGTGCTGTGTATGAGATGGATTGCATACTTCACGCTACGAACATGTCTGAGCGAGTCGTGTTTTCGTGCTGCAACATTTGTCATCTCCACTTCTGCATCTCATCACCATATGCACCCGCGACAGACACCACTGCCTATCACTACCTACCAGGAGAACAGCGGCGTTAATATTGGTCGTATATTACGTAACGATCACCCCCTCAGCCTCATTGCGTCGCCTAGTCACTTGTCCTGGTTCATCATTTGCTTGCACCAAAGCGATTTTCATTCCGTACGTGACATCCAGACAAACGCGATGAGCAACTCTGGACCTCCCGCAGATGCCAAACAGGCTCAGGCTGCTGCCTTGCAGGAGCTTGAAGCTGCACAGAGGAGAAAGCGAACCGTTGACACCTCCTTGGTATGTGTTCGATGCTGAATGTCGTCGACTGCTGAGACGCGCTGACCCAGCTGCACTCAGGCCAATCTCGAGCACTCCATTTATGCTTTCGAGGGCAGTTATCTAGATGAGACGGCGGCGTCGGGAGGGAACATCATCAAAGTGAGTGTTGTGCGCTTCTCATATAGATCGTATAGACAGCGCTGACTTAACATATACAGGGCTTCGACAACTATCTCAAGCCGCCCACCGCCAACATCAATAAGAAGAAGCTCGAGGTGACAGAGGGCGATCGTTTGTTCAGTACCAGCAGTGGGACTTATCAACAGGTTCGTGATACATTGTGCAACTCCTCCAATGTCTGATCAGGTACTTACGGTCAGCAGCCGATCTCTTCACACTACAAATAAAATCCTTCTGCAACCACCCACCCACCCACACCTTGATCAGAGCATCGCTGCGAAACAACAGCATGAAGCCGAATTGTTGGCGTACGTCTCCAAGCGTTCTTCGTCCAAATAAAGTATACCCAACACGTATATGTTCCCTCCTTTCCCCCTTGACCCAACCTGTGGATATAATTACCTGCGCTTCTCGGTCCTGGCCTATGTCCAACACCCGTCGTCACATACACCATGACTGGATGCGCTCACGTTGCAGTGCGAGACGAGCTCAACACGCTTTCTACCAATCCGCCTATCAGATCCTCCCTCCCTTTCCACCTACATCTATCCCACCCGAATCGTCAGCTACGTGGCCCAATATGCGACTGGGCGCCCTGCTTCCTCCGATTCCTAGCGACTACCGCCCTATGGGAGAAGCTCTCATCTACACTGAGAACGCGACGCAAATTGTAGCAGGTCCGACTAGCTTCTCGGACCCGACTGCTAATTACTACTTGGCGGGCACTGCTAGCCGAGCTGCATCGAGGATTGGACAAGAAAGGAGGCTGCTCAGTCGCAAAGACTCATCTTCCAGCGCGAGGAGGCGAAAGTAAACCTGGCAGGAGCGTATTGGAAGTGGGCGCCATACATTGTGCATTATGAGATACGTATGAACCACCATGTGAGAATGCGTGCTCGTCAAAAGCCTTCTACTCAGACACCTCGGGTACCACATCGTACCCGGCTCGACCTTGTCCAGCAGCAGCAGGAACTTCGCCGGTCTCCTCCAACGCCGGTTCGTGGGGGAGATGAAGGCTGGGAGGGGGCGGGAAAAGTATAGGAGAGACAAGTCCGTTGAAGACAAATGTCCCGTAACTGCGTGGTGAGCGAGGTATCCAATCTAGGCAGAACTCACACGAGCATGGCAAACCCCCCGATCTGAAGCAAGGAGAAGGGCCAAGCGAGATGTTCCCAGCCTAATCCTAGACTGACAACCCAGATACCAAGCGTCCTACACGTATCCACCGTACTTCTCGTCGTGGCGCTGACGCGGTGTGTGACGCTCAAACCGAAGAAGTTGAAAGCGCCAATGCTGAGCATGATGGCGAAACACGTCCACAGCACAGTTGGTGTGGAGATGATTTGGTGCCATCCCCGAGGGATGTCGAAGTAAGGGGATCGGTGACGGAAGAATGTATGGAGCAAGGGCATGCCAACGAGGGTGGTGATCATGCCAAAGAAGCCTTCAAGTGTGACAGCGGCCTACATCATCATCAATACGTGGACAGTTTAGTTGTAACTCACCAAAGGCTCGACCTTGTATCGTGACATGATTTTTTCTTCTACCACCTGTCAAGATTTTAGCTTCAGCCGTGGGGAGAAGTCAGCCAGACTCACATATTGACTTGCTGTGAACACCTGAGCAAACAGGATGAGCATGACACCCAAGGCGACTCTCGCTGGGTCATCATCAGGTCGCTCGGCCATTGTCACCAGAAAGTCAACAGGATCGACGACTGCCTTCTTCATCAAGCTTCCGGAAAGACCGACCAAACAGACGCCCAGTGTGACAATGACCAGAGCCGCCCATTGGTAAAGCCATAGACGCCTCCTCAAGAAGATGACGGACAAGATGCCTACCCAGAGGACGAGAGCACCCCTCGACATCTGGTAGATCGAGACCGGCGTCAAAATGAGTCCAACATTCATCAGAGTGGTGCCGCAGACTGTCGCGGTATGCATTATTGACTGACTCGTTGCAATTGAAACTCACTGTCAAAGAAAGCTGGGAACCACATCCAGCACACTCTCCAACCCGTCAACGCGTCGCCCCTTCCGACGACCAGTTCCGCCCCGTCGTCCTCATCCTCCCCTTCATCTGTCACAAAGGTATAGCCTTCAGGTGCCGCCGTGGAGGCTTGACCGAGAGGCAGGCGATTCAAAATACGAGTGAACATCGAGGCCTGAGGAGTTGCGGGAAGGGGTTCATATGACTTCTGGTGGAGAGTCCAAAGAAGCGGCAATACGCAAAGGAATTCACCGGCAAACATGCTGCCGCAAACCGAGTCAGCCCGGATCATGCGTGGGCGCACTCACTTGAGGGTTTGCCATACCTGTGCAGCGTCAGCTATCAATGAAACGTGTAGCGTCACTCACCGGTTGCTCAAAAGCAATAGGGGGTCTCGTCGAATCAGGATGACAACTCTCGACACATTCCATATCCTGATATTTCGTTCTGGAGGGACCGCATCAGCAGGAGTGTATGAATTGAGTGATCGGGCAATCTCACAACAGACTATTGGCACATCCCGTGAGGAACATGCCAACCACAAGAGTGGTGACACCGGTCTTTGATGTCATCTCAGCTGTATCTGGTGTCGATGAGACGAGATGCGATGAGATGAGATGACAAGAGTGGTTCAAATGAAAGCGGCAAAAGGATCGTCATGTTGATGAATGGTTAGCCGGGTATTGATCCCGTCACCAGCCTCTCAGCTTGTTCTCAATGGATCGATTGTTAGCGGCGGAGGAAGACCAAGGTGACCAGGATGCATGCGTGTATGTTGATCCAACAAGTAGTGAACAAGTCCAAATGAAATATATGTATGCAAGGAGAGCTTGAATAGAACAACAAAATGCGTGTACGTGTTGTGGAGAGCGAGAAACGATGATGATGATAAAAGTGTAACTATATGCACTAGTGTGGAAATCCTGGCGATTTGGGTGCGAAACGTGGGACTGCCTCGGCCTTGTCCCACTCTGCCATGAGCTGGGAGCCAACATCTGAAGAAGACAGCATCAGCCTTCCACTTGGCATACTCACAGCAATCGCTACTCACTCGGTTCAACCTCTGTCCCATCGCGCGAAACTTTGACCTCCCTGTCTGTGTTCCAAGGATTGCGAAGGTGTCGGGTACGTGTGAAAGGTAAGGGGGCAACTTTGACCCATTCGACTCTGAAAGTATGACCGGTTTGATCCTCTGCGAATTCGTCTTTTGCTTCTTCTTTTTCCCGTTCCGCCTTCTCTTCTGGCGACAGGATGGTGTCTTTACGCAAGACTCCCTGTCCATCGTTTTCTGCAGGGCGCTGAGATGTGCCCAGAGCCTCTTGCTGTTGAACATTACCGTCGCCTGCTTGCACCGCGGCGACGGGAACTGGAGGGAAATATTCAGTTTGTAGCGCTTTGGGATCGAGCGTTTGGGCTCGATAAGCATCTGGCGCAGATTGGACGGACTTGTCGTTCCCAACTCGATTTCTGATATGGGAAGGGTCGGTCTTGCGGGAACCGGTAGCATGCTCCGAACTCGATTCCTCGAAGGGGGTAATCTCACCCGGAGAAGAGCTTGCGATGCGAGCTTGCGAAGGGGATAGAAAGTACGCGGGGCGGGTAGGGTTTTCGGACTCGGGCCTCTTCTGCATCGAACCCGACGACCAGTGATTTTTTTTCGCCCTCTCTTTGTCAATAGGCTCAATCATCTTGGCATAACCGAAGAATTCGCCGGCTCGATTGGCTCCGAATATGAGGAAGACCTCTTGTGATGTCCTGAACGCTTGGTCTGTACCAGAATTAGCGCAAGCAACTTCATCAAAACTCACCAAGGACAGGCTCATTATGTTGCTGTGTTCTCCATGTCCCAGTCTTGACACTATCTTCCAGCTCGGCCTGACGTTAGCTCTGAGTTGAACGGACTCGACTCACTGTGGTCAAGCTTTTCAGTATGAAAATACGCCGCGGGAAATGCTTGGCCAGAAAGCTCGAGTTCGTACTGGCAAAACTGCCCGTCGATTTATGCTTGACGCTACTTCCGACGATCGAGTCTCGGCGCCGGCCTTCGCCATCTGGAGGGTGCTCCAAGACGGCAGGGCTCGGTGGAACAGAGTTGGTGCTGCTGGTAGAAGCTGTGCTGGTTTGACGAGGCAGCGTTTGCTCCTGATCCTTGACCCATTCCCTGTGCATCCCTGTCCCTCGTTGAGCCCCCACGCCGGCGCGAAGATCATCGTCCTTGCGTCGTACGCGGCACACCATACGAGGGCATCGTGGATCCCATGGTCGAAGCGGACGACCATTGAAGAATTTGACTGCTCTATCCAAATCGGCCTGGGAAGATAGATTGACAAAAGCGCACGACGATCGCGATATGAGGAAGATGGATGAGGGACCTCGCCAAGGCTCCGCATCCGCGTCGGTACCAAGGACCGGGGCAGTCATGTTGAAATATCGCCAAAGCTCCTCGTGAGTAGTATTACTCGGACTAAAGGTCAGCAAAGACAGACGTGAGGGTGGACTCACACGTTGCCAACCCACATGACCCAGTCGCTCCGACGTGAGGGTGCTTGAGGGTGATACGCTTTCCGCTCACGCTCCTTGTCTGGCGAGACGTCCCTCACTGGCCGAGAAGGTCCACTCCAAGACATTCTGTTCGTCTTGCGGAGGGGAGGTGCCACGGGCGAGCCATTCCAATCAGAGGGCGGCCGTGTGGATTCCATGGTTGAAGGTTGCTGTTGGAAGGGGGTGTAGTAGGTAAATGGGGATAGGTTCGATGGGGAGGTCCAGCCCGATGCGGGTCCAGGATAGGAGGGGACTGGTCTGCCAGAAGTATTGTAATATCCTCTTCCTCCTTGCAAATTCCCAAATTCGTCAAACGAGCCATGTCTGGAGTGCGGAGCCCGGAACGGCGTGGAAGCGACAACTGGACTCATGGGTGGACTGGCCCATAGACCGAAGGGTTGACTGTGAACTGGGTGGGACGGATTGATTGGCGAAGGCTGATCAGATCGCTGAGGGCGCCATGGCACGGTGTCTTGGTAAGAAGGATAAGGTCCATAAGGCTGATATGTTGGACGATACTGCTGTTGAGGAAATGGGGTATACGCCTGAGCGTAGGGTTGGTACGGGACCTCGTTCTGAAGAGGTTGAGGAGAATAGTCAAATCGGTACGAAGACTGGTCAATCTGAAGGTTTTGCATACTCTGACTGACATCGGTGTCGACTTGATCCCCAAGAGAAAGAGAGCTTAGTTCGGTTTCTGATCGAAATAAATGTCAGCTTCTTTTGCAAGGGGGAATCGAAGCGGAAGGCTGGGAAGGAAGAGAGCTCCATCACTCACTTTGATGATCCCCATGCTCTGCCTCACTCGATAAATTGCCTTGCGACGATGTTCTATTGTGAACCTCCTTGATCGGATGAGGTGGGGGATGTGACTGAGAATGGGGGGTTCGATGAGAGACATGCGTGAATTCGGATTGCGGAAGAGGATGCGAGCGAGAAGGAGGGCGATGATGGGGCGGGGGCCTGCCCCCAGCCGACGCTTCCATGCTCTGTGTCGATGAGCTCTGTCCGCGAAGTCGGAGTTACCAAGAAATACCACCTCACAGACAAGTTGGGCGGTTGAAAGCCCAACCAAAAAAAAATGAGGATGTTCTGGCGAAGGCCGAAGCGTAGGTCGTAGGTATCACCAAACGAGTCACAACTCAAAGTGGTTCTGCTCGAGAAGGGTGATGCTGCACAGGAATCATCGATCGGTGGCTAACAGGGAAACCGGAGTAGCTCGGAGAGGCGTACGTTGCCTGAGGGGGGATGGTAAGAAAGGGGCAATTATCGAAGTGGGAGGCCAGAGAAAGAGGAGTGACGGACGGGCAGAGTAATATTAGTCAAGGGCAAGAAGCAGTCCAGATTCCTATACGACCCGGCAACTACTCAAAGTCAATCGAAACACCAATGTGAAGGAAGGGAAAGCTTTCACCAAGAGGAGAAGATGTGATGGTGCATGATCATGAAGAGTTGCGAAAGTGGAGAGATATAGAGCTACCGTAGCTCATTGACTAACGCTAGTATGAAGATCTTTTTTATTCCTTTTTATATTTTTTATCTTTCTTTCTTCTCCTCCCCCTGATCCCTTTTCCTCTCTACTGGTCGTGACTCAACACCGGCTATGACTACTGCTATTATCGACGAGATGACGGGATCCTTACGAGGCCAGACGGGTCGAGACGCATCATTCCTTGAGGAAGATGAAGGGTGTGTGATGCGCACCATACAGGAACGAGGGGAGGGGGGTCGGTATGCAGCCAGACATCTCCTCTCGACCCTCTCATCCCTCTCCTTCCGTCCAGAACACTCCTCCCATCCTGAACCCTGGCTTTGGTCTCTTATTACCCCTTAGGAACCAAATCTCGGACAATTTCCAGTACGAGTAGCGTGGTGACGGTATATATGTTGTAATCTGTACAGACAATAGAGAAGAGCAGGCAGAAAATCTTAGTGTGCGTGCTCGATATATGCATACAAACAGTCGACCGCCTGTTGGATCATCTATGACGACTCTGCACCACGTCGATCCTGTCCGATCCACCGGCGCCTCTTCGTACCAACCATCTCATCATTCGCCCTTCTCCTCCCCTTCTCGTCTCTTCCTCTCGTCTTGCCACCGGAATTAATGAACTCATGCAGTTCACTGTCCATGCGGTAACCAACCGCTTTCATCTCATCCATCACTAATCTCCATCTGGAGTCCTGAAGTGTGACGCACTTGCGCATCAACGCTTCGTAAACTGCATACGAGGGTTTGAAGCCATCCGATTTGGTCTTCTCGAGGTAATAGAATGCATCCTCGTACGTAGCTTGGGTGAGACAGAGAAGGACCATGTTCTCATACGATGTCGAATTGGGGGCAATGTCATGGGCGACCATCTCGGACAGGACTGTATCGCCAAGCGGTCGATATCGAGTCGTGATACAGCACGAAAGTACCAGATTGAAGGTATCAATATTGGGGCTCAAGCCCAAATCCCCCGCAGCCATCTGCGTAGCTCTGACCCGTTGCAGATCGCCCGACCGAGCACTGGCTTCGATCAGAGCGTTTAAGGCTGCGATATCTACGGGCTGTCCAGCCTTGTGCATGTCCTCAAGGGCATAGAATGCTTGGTCGATGACTTCGGCGTTCTTCAGCACGGCGACGATGGGTTGGACCGTGGCCAAAGTAGGAGTGAGACCCGCATCCCGTATGGAGGAAAGGACGTGAAAGGCGTTGGGGACTTGGCCAGCATTGCAAAAGGCTTCGAGAAGTGGGGCGAGGTGCTGCTCCTGAGGAGCTGTCGGCAAAGACTCCAACAGAGTTGAAGCAAGATCTGGTCTACCCCATCGGCCTGCCGCATTGAGCATCGCTAGGATTAGGCCTTCATCAGGTGTGTAGCTCGATTTGACTCGATTCCAAGCGGTTTCCATACCGTGCAGCTGTCGGTGAGCAAGGCTTTATGATATTGAACTCACATAATGGCTGTCCGCGCTGGAGATCAATATATAGACCCAGGACTCTCGTTCGATCCTCTGTCCGGTAAGCGACTCTGACTCGACCTTTTGAGCCAATTGCAATGCCAAACGTGGGCACCCCCACTCACACGCCAGGCGTATTGACGTTTTCACAGCAGTAGGGGGAGGTGTCATGTCTTTGATGAGCATTTCGACGAGAAGTAATATCGTCTGCTCCGGGTTGGAGGATGAGGAAGCCGCTCTGACCCTTGCCTGGTAGCTCGAAGGACTATGAGAATCGGAGTAGAGGAGGAGGGAAGGGAGCAGATGAGGGTAGACGACGGAAAACTACAGGTCAGCAAGCGCTAAACGACACCAGACTTACCCTCATGAGAGACTCGTATCCTTCGGCGCCTAAATCCAACCCACCGCGCTTCGCGTCCTCCCATGCTGCCATCGCTACTTGCCAGCCCAAGCTGTCGGTCTCATCTCCGTCTGTCGCGCTGCGACCCAGGGCATAATCCCCCGCAGATTTGATGATCGTGATGTAGGCGGACGGTGTCGGACGACGTGACTTTGATTTTAGCTCAGCGAGGGTTTTGAGTAGGGATGGAAGTGATTGGGTGGCTGGGGTTCGACGTCCAAGCCTTGGGAGAGAGGACCGAGGTCGTTTTGGGGGTAATTCTACGACCTGTGGATCAGCCTATCGGCCGTCGAGGGTAGGTTGAAAAGGGCTGTAGGACGAGGAACGGGACTGACCGGTAGAGACAGATGCTGTTGCAAAGGACCGCCTTGAGGCGAATGTCAGAGAGCGACATGTCTGGCATAACCTTGACATGACGTTGTGTTAGGCCTGAGAGAGATCGGCAGGTGTGGGGGTTAGAGCTATATTAGGGAAGAGCGCAGAGTATACAGTCACATAGCGTTATGCAGATGACTGTCGAAATGATGGAGAAGGGTGGATGGAAGAATGATGACGTGTGTTTATCTTTTGTTTCAAGGAAAACCAGCAGTGATAAGCAGCCAGCATCGCCCACGACGTGTTTTGGGTGAATTGGGATCCTAAGTTACTAACACCTACTTACACACACACTCACACACACACATCATCAACAACAATCCTTCTCTCTTCCATTCATCCCCTCTCTCTCTCTGCCCCCGCCGCGCCCCAACCATATCTCTCCCCACCTCGCATCACCAGATCCCCCCTTCTTCACCATATAGGGACCATATCCTCTCACGATGTCACCTCCTTCCGTCACCCTCACTGCTCCACCTCACTCTCCTTCTCGTTCAAGGTCAGTATCTCAACCCATACCTGAGGATTCTCTCGACACCCTTTCCCCTCTTAACCCTCCCAAACGAGTGTCCGCTACCCGATCGCACTCTTCCAATTCGGTACAGCGTGGAGCAAACACGTCGCCAAACGGTGCTTCATCTGGGACCACCACGTTTCGGGCCAGCAAAGGTCGCGCCAGGAGTTCCAGTTTGGTCACTGTCACCGAGGTCGGTGGTGACGATCCGGATAATGTCGTGGATAGACTTGGAGTTGGAAACAATGAGAATGCTGCATGGGTCAATGCACCAGGTGAGCGCCGCTGCATCTGCAATATCGTACTGATTCGGTTTACTGACATCGCCACCCAGGCGCTTGGCTGATCCATCCCGTGCTCATACTCGCCGGCAAAATGCTCATCGATGTGATACCCG
The DNA here is from genome assembly GCF_039105145.1 of Kwoniella newhampshirensis. Taxonomy (NCBI): domain Eukaryota; kingdom Fungi; phylum Basidiomycota; class Tremellomycetes; order Tremellales; family Cryptococcaceae; genus Kwoniella; species Kwoniella newhampshirensis. The sequence continues at coordinate 1,287,229 of NC_089959.1, read as the reverse complement.
GAATGACTCAAGACGTCAGCTGGACGATCGTCAACCTCGGTTATATGGCTGTGAGTGCTCGAGGATGCGGCCATGGCCTGGTGGAGATTGGCTTATCATGTCGATAGCTTTCTTTCATCATGTTTCACCATGTTACCGGTGTTCCGTTCGAATCAACAATGACCACTGGTGGCGCATATGACGAACTCACTTTATGGGAACAGATAGATTCGGGTGCGCAGTATACGCCAGCGAAGAAGTGGTTGACAAGTGTTCCAATAGGATTGTGAGTGGTGTACATTTGTGACTCGTGCTCATGGTAGATTTCTCATTTCCACACATTACACACGGTACGACTATACGTTGTTTGCGCTCAACTTTGCCGCTTTGGTCTGCGTGCTGTTTCCGAAGCTCCCATTGGTAAGTCACACTCAAATGGACTCTGCTGACGTGTAGTTACATCGTTTGAGATTTCATTTCGCTGTGCCCGAAACAGATGCAACACCCACTCCCCTAGCTTCTCGACCCCCATCGCCCTTCACAGAGATACCGTCGAGGAATTTATGATGTGTAGATTAGGAATGATTGATGATACATGGTTCAGCAGCACTATCTACTCCAAGTTGTCAACCGCCGCATCCACCTCCTCCTCTGCCTGCATTGGCTTGGCGTCTTGGTTTGAAGAACGAGTGTAACCCTCAGAGTCGTTCAAGGCTTCACCCTCACTCAACGAGTCCTTGAGGCCAGCCACCTCGTCTGGGATCGTCAGCGTTGCCAGACTTGTGGAAGACATGCCTTGAGAGATTTTGCCTGTTGCTTCGCTCTCCTCTGCAATTCGGTCCTCCTTGGAAGCGTCGATGTTGGTCTCGGCGATATCAGCCTGGTTGTCGACAAAGTTTGCATCAGACATTTTGGATTGGTTGTTATTGATGGGTGGGCAATATGAAGTGAGATAATGAGCTTGGGTGACGGGTGGTTCGGTGGTTGTGAGACTCAATGTGGGGGATAACAACACTTATTTGGAGCCGGTATATATAATCACAATACCAACATTGTTGACGGCTGGTCAAGGTGGGACCGGATCGATGACGCAGATTGGCATGACGCAACGATGCGGTAAACATATGATTGTCGCGCCAGACATGAACATCGGGGACCCATCCAGCACGGGGGCTGGCAGGATGTAATGCAAGTTTCGATCGATCGGTGCCAATCTGTCGGGAGATCACACATCTGTCGAAAGAGATCGTGCCTTGTCATCGTCTGATATAACTTGCGGATCTCCCCATCATCGAGAACATCACATCAATTTGTATCAATCAGGGCCAAGGCTGTATACATGGCTCGATTTCGAGCGATACAGTACTTCCAGAAGAGCTAATGTTCACAATACTACTATTACTACGGCCACTTCTACTACTACTGCTACTGCTACCGCTGATCATCGCACGGGTTCCTACATGACATTAACGATGCTGAGATTGAGACTTTTTCATCAGTCTCTGTTTTTCCGCTTTTGGCATCTTTGTCTTCCGCTTCTCCCGATTCTCCTCTTTGACCGCCTTCTTTCGCTCCTGATCGGTTGGTGTCCTCGTCAGCTGAAGATCCTGCCGTGTACGTACGTCATCACACACACACACCTTTTTAGCATCCTTATCTTCGTGCCGGAAACCTCTGGGTTTACGTTCATCCGATTCAGATAATGTCCCGTCCTCCTGATCGCTGTCCCTAGCTTTATTCTCATCGTCTCGATCGTCGAATCGTACCGTTTTCGAGGCGATTTTCGGAGATGCTTCAGTCGGATGTGATAGCTTTAATCCAGTCACTCCAGCATAGATGAGATCGTCTCCATCGCCTCGCTTCAAGACATCCACGTCTCTTTCCGGATCATACACATCGGCAAGAGTCCGTGGGATGTAGGACGCCATGAAGACGGCGTCATCTGTTTGATTGGAAGGGCTTTTGAACCACTCGTCCACGATCGCTGCCAATTTCTTGTCGCCGTCTGGCCCTAATTCCTCGTCCTTACTCAAGCCTAAGTTTTCGGTCACAACAAACTCCCAAGCTTTCCGCAGACCGAGTGTCCTACTGCCTCGACGGGAGAAGAACTCCTCTACGTTAGACAGGTCGGCACGAAGAAAGTCGAAGGCACGGGGATGATCGTGTTCCACAGATTGAGACACGTCAATGATGTATAGATGACCGTGGTGCAGCCTAAAACGTCAGCTGAGCGAAGTGCCCGCGGACTCACAAGATGTTGTATTCGCTAAGATCGGCGTGAACCAGGTGACAATGCTGATACATCCTCCTCACAGCGATCATCATCTCATGATATATATTGGCGATGAGTCCGGGGTTGATGTCAGCGTCCTTCAGTCGGGGCGAAGCTCTTTGCGTCAGCAGACGATCACCGCTTCAAATACTCACTCGTCCCCTTTACCAAGAAACTCCATGACTAGCACGTTCTCCTTGCATTCGTGCACTTTAGGAGCACGTACACCACCTTGGGACAGTCGCCTCAGATTCCGCAGCTCCTTCTCAGCCCACACTCTTATCATCTTCCTAGGGTTCTTCGACGAGGTATACTCTCCGCGGAACCGTTGCTCCCCTTCGATGTACGTTTGACGCGACCGGAAATTGAGAATGGAAGTACGATAGATTTTCACAGCGACACCAGGTGAGGCGAAATATACATTGGCCTGAAATCAGCTCATGACCCCGAGTCAAATGCCTACCTCTTTTCCTGTGCTGACACAACGCTCAATCTTGCCAATGAGATCACGATTCACCAGACCAGCTAGTACCAGTCGCGTACGAGCGTCAAGGACTTGATCTTGGGTTGCTCTATCACTTTTGTCCTTCTCTTGCCGTTCATGCGCTACCTTCGGATTCGTTGTGACGCCCATCCCCGCAAGGGGGTTAGGTTTTGACGATTTCGGAGCAGTCTGCTTAGGAGGATTTCTGGCGGGAAGGGGAGCGGCCCCAGATGTCGCTGCCTGTTGTTGTCGAACACGATTGTACTGCTTGGTAAAATCTGGTCATCAGCGTTGGCGAAAGGCTGGGCAGGCTTACCTCCGTTCGCAAGCTCCCAGTCCTCGTCATCGACATCCCAGTCCTCTTCTCGCTCGTCCGCGTCTACCTGATCCTCCGCACGTCTTTGAGTCGAAGACGACGATGTAGAGGCCGCGTCTGATCCGTCTTCCGCTATGTCAAAAGGCTCCCCGTCCGATTCTTCCTCTATGCTGGATCCACTGATTTCTGCATCGTCGAATTGATGATCGGCCACGATGTCTTGAACTCCTTCAGAAGGTGGTACTCCAACAGACAACGACAACGTCTGATTGTCCTCTTCCTCTACGCTCTGATCGATATATCCGTGAGCAGGACGCCGCGGCATGTCGCTCCGTGTCGACAGAGACGCTGTTGGTATCTGTTGATGTTGCGTGGTGGACCGAGAAATGGAGATGGAAAAGAGGAGAGAGGACGGTGCAAGTGGAGGTCTTTTGACAGAAGAAATATTTTGGGATTTACCGGCCTTGGTTTACGTAATGAGATAGAGGGTGGAGGTGGTACACTGTTCACAGTTCGATCAATCAATCGATCAACCTTTTCCCTCCATCTCTTTGCTTTCCTCTTCTCTTCTCTCACCCTCCTCTACTCCGACTCGACACTTACAGTGAAGACTACTCAAGGCTGCCTCTCTAACCTACCATCAGCGATCATGACAGACCCCAAGCTTTCATCCTTCTCGGCAGAGGAAAGCTCAAATGACCAGAAGCGAGAAAGCAGGGGCCATACAGACTCGGTTTCCAATGCGAACGACCACCTTCATCCACTTTCCCCATCACTCCCCTTCAAATCTATCCAATCGTACTCTGACTGGTCAGGTCACGGCGTGTGGTTAGACATCCCCAATACGCCCAGCCCTCCAACAGCAGGTATGTCATGCGACGTGTACTCTCCTTGATCTGTCTCCTAAGGTTACATGTCTCACAGCTTCCTACGACATGCGGCATCTCTCACTTATCCCCATGGATAGGCCTTCCCTACCCATTGACGTGGATCTGAGTGATCGTGAAGAGATCAGGAGAAGGAAGAAACGCGAACAGAACCAGCCTAGAAGCCGAAACGAAGGTACAACTATCTTCCGACTGGAGAGAGAAGACTGCTGGAGGATCGGTGATCCAAGCATGTCGTGGGAAGAGCCGGAAGGAACGAGTCTCTCTGACTATAACCCGTGAGCTTTCTTGACGGCTGCCTGGTGAATCTTCGAGGGCTCATCCTTCTCGTATTTTATATATAGTGCCATTCCTCCTTTCACTCGACGTGAGGCGCTACAACTGCTTCGAGACAAAATCACGTGCTTAGCTAATACCCTTGCCCTTCTCAGTTCTCTCAGCTACTAGAGATTTCATACAGTCAAGAGATGCGGGGTTTCAGTTTCAGAGGGATAAGCGACTGTTCAATCTGGTCAGTGAAGACTGTGAGGTCGATGTTCCACAGAGCGGGATCCAGCTGACATAATCAACACCAGCTCAGGAATACTTTAGGCCTTCGCAGCGACTTCGCAGGAAACCACTGGAACGGTCGAGGGCCAGCTGGAATGCCTTACAATCCTCCAAGATCGACCGGAGACGATCGTCGAGGCCGACAACAGAACGTCCCCATTCGATGTGACAAGTCGGATAACGATGCCATGAACGAGGTTTGCGTTCTACTCAGGCTGCCAGAGACTAGCATACGGGGCTTCCTGGCTCTTGCTCGGAAGGAAGCAGAAGCGGGATGGTAAGTCCACGAGCTGGCGGGAAAATACAAGCTGACGCATCCTGATTAGGGATTTCGGCCCAGCGTTGAAGCTCTCTCGTGCGTCCTATCATCTTATTTGTGTCATTACTACTTGCGCTTACTTGCTTTGATGGCGTATCGTCCGCCAAGATAGAAATCACGGCGGCGTTCATGTCTTTCTTGGCTCACTACGATGTGATTTCTGAACCCCAACTCAAGCCAGCATTTCAAAAAGCAACGAATATCGCTCGATCCGCTCCTCAACAACTCGTTGATGCGAAGTACTTGGAGGAGGCCATAGCCCGCGGTACCGGATGGAATAGAGCTTGCTGGACTGTCTGGGGTGGATCATATGGCGGAGCAGAACGTGGGGGACTCGAGAAAGAGGATTCTGCTTGGGCGACACGATCTGTTGGAGGTGAAGACATCAGCGACGACGGAGGATGGACCGTCGACCGGAGCGAGCTACTTTCTGTGGTTGCGATGCATCAGCCTTTACTGACAGATACCCACAGTTATCGATGATCGTCCTGAACCTATGAGCAAGGGAAAAGGTGAATCAAGTCGTCCGCCGCGTACTGAAACAGAACAATTCAGCTCTTCCCCATCTTACTCCTCTCATCCATCCCATGTATCTGTCCGAGATATCCCTCATCCATTACATACCGTATTCTCGGCGTCGGATCGTCGCAGTTCTGCCTCCAGTCGTAGATACAGCAGCGCCTCCATATTCCACCCGTTGTCATCGCTTAGTCACTGTCCCAGCACCCTGGACGGCAGAGGAGAAGTGGCGGGTCCATCCGGCTCATTTCGAAGACGAATCCCTTGATGATGACGCCGATGCTTCTGCAAACTTCGATTTGGATGACGAACACGCGACAATCGACGAACCAGATGAGATCATAATTTGGGTGGAAAGCTCCCTTCTCTCCCAGAATTTTCCCACCGTTGGCAAACTCATCGGCATGGGCCTCAGAGGTCGTTGGGGTTTGATGGGAGCAAAAAGTGTTGGCCACACGGAGTACCATCAATGGTGGACCTTCAAAGCCAAAGATTGTGAGTGTGCCAAAGTGAGCATCGCTTACAAAAGTAGTCGTTCTGCCTTCGTTCTGGGAACAGTAGCTCTGTATTTTAATTCAGTATAAAATCATGACGAATGCATCTCTAACATGGAAACTGAAGTTCTCCAGTTACTTCATCGTCAGCAAGGGTTCCCTCACGCAAATGAACTTTATCAAGCCAGGTGTCATAGTGCTATGCCCACCAACGATGTTCAGCAGTTAGGACCTGAGTCGTTCGTCGAAGTTTGTGCTCTATGGATATTGTGCGGCTAGTCTTTGTCTAACTTGAGGAATTCCTGTTAACGATAGCCAAGTACGCGTTGGTCGGTTTAGCTTATGCGACTGGTCAAAGGTACTAGGAGAGGATTATAAAATAGAATCAACAAGGGGATCTCACTACCTTTCTACATCATCTACTAAATATCTAACTTCTTGGCCTGATTTCCCCAACATTCACAAACTTACGGGAAATTTTGCGAGGATAGCTGAAATAACGAGGATAACGAAGAACTTAACACGGATATCTAGAAGGGCTTGTAGCAGTTCTAGATAGACTGAGGTACCACAGTGATATCGTTGAACGACGAGCAAGGTACTAGGTATGACTTTCAATCAAAAAATCGCTAGAGAAAGACTAGAACAACAAGAACTAAGACGATGTACATAGATATATCTCCACTAACGCATCCACCAGGATGCGTAGAACATCGATCAACTTCCTTCTGTTTCTATCGGTCACCTGCAGCGCCCTTTAGCTCGGTCTTTGGTGAGTATATTGAGTTGTACTCGAAGATATCGAAGATGTCAAAGAGATCGAGAGGGTTTACATAATGATGGCTTATTTGGGGTTGTGGCGGAAGGGCCGTCATGACAGGGGTGTAACTACTCTGGTATCACTAATAGGTGTCTTCCTAGTAAGAGGTATGACAACTGTTGATACTTTTGTAAGATATGCAGATACTCTTGATCCTTGGAGGAAGGTGCCCAGAAGAGCTGCTTAAGCGTACAAAGATTCAAGGAAGATCTAGGAAGCAAACCAAGTTTTTAGCGCTGAAATTGTCGGAACTGAATGATCAGTTGCTTATGTAACAGCTACGACGCTACACAGGGCTGCTGCAGTATTATACTTAGCTAGATTTACTTTCTCTTCTTCTCTCTCTTTCTCTGAGCATGCAATTATTATCTCAACAATCTCTGGCTTAAATCTCAAGACTCAGTACACACTCGAGCGGATCCCTGCTTCTATGTCCGAAGGCGTGAAGGGAAAGTACTCATGCTGTTGGTACATGTGGACCATTAACACATTGCTTGCAATGCTCAATCTGCCTTGGACAACTTCAAAAGGGTGCTCAATGCAAAATTCAAGTGCACTGATTCTGGACCCGCTGGTTACTTCCTTGACTTCAACACACACCGCAAACGAGATCAGGACAAGCTGGTCCATACCTCCCAAGACTTTTACACGGACACCATTCTTGTCCCATTTGAAATGTCAACTTGTAATCCAAGAATCCTCTGCCTAGCAACTATAAAGAAACTGATTTTGAACATGAGGATGCACACCATTGTCCATTCCCACAGGTGGTACAATCCATCCTCTGGGCCTCTTCTGTCTCAACTTTGTCGATCATATCCAAAGCAAAGGACCCATCAGCAATTGTAGGCTTTTCTTCTTTTGTCGTGTGTGCTGAACGACAGATATCCTTGTTGGTCGGTTCAGCCTCGTGACATAATTTGTAGACTTGTGTAGCCGGGCAGGTGGTGTGTAGTTAGGAAGGATCGCGGGCTAGCTAAGAGGACAACTCGTGCATCACTGATAGGTGTCTTCCTAGCAAAAGGGATGACGAATGTCGATACTTTTGTAGAGGGAGAGTATTTTGGTAAGATATGCAGATATATTGATCCTTGGTGGGATTGTCATAAAGCTGCCCCAAAGGCCTGCTCAAAAGTACAAAGATTTGAGGAGGATTTAGGGAGCAAACCGATTTTTCAGAGCTGAGATTATGACCTGAAAAGTAGCGCTAAGATATTGTACGAAATATCATCAAGGGTGTCACAATGATCAGTGTAGCTTCAGTTAACAAGCCCTATCACACAACAGGACAGCACGATATGTAGGATAATGAGAATAATGGGGATAACAAGGCACTTAACACAGATATCTAACCGGGCTTGGCGCAGTTTTAGTTAGACTGAGGTACCACAGTGATATTGTTGAACGGAGAGCCAGGTACTAGGTATGACTTTCAGTCGAGAAATTACTAAGGAAAGGCTAAAACAACAAGAGCTGAGTCCATGCATATACATCTCTTCCGCTGTACTCCATCCACCAGAATGGGTAGAGCTTCAATCAACTTCGTCCTGATTCCATTGTTCAATTATATCAAATGTGACCCCCTTTCCCCTGGCCTTCAAGTATATCAACTTGAGATATTGAAGATGTCGAAGATATTGAGAGGGTTTTACATAATGATGCACTATTTGTGTTTCTGGCGGAATGACCGTCATGACAAAAGGTCAGGCAGAAGTCTGAAGTGCCACAGATATAACAGAGACAGTGTTTCACTGCTTGCCAGTGTTTTTGTGTCCACTTGGTAGTGAATGTTCATAAGACTCTGACGAGGCAAAGCTTGGACTAGGTCGTGTTCTGTTTTGTAGGTCCACTGATGAGAACAGCCAAGTACGCGCTGGTCAATGTATCAAGGTTATTACAAAATGATAATATCCAATCATATACCAGTAATGCCAACTCTCGACAAAGTTCCCAGGAGTTTGATAAACAATTGAACAAAACGGCATTCATCGGAGAAAGAACCAAAATGTCGGCAAACTTATCAATCCTATTCACCACATACGGTAAATAAACAAATTGTTCAGCCACTTGAGGTTTCTTTCTGCATCCGGCGAAAATGTCGCTACACATGCAAGGTTTGGCGAACTTGTGCTAAGAAAGGGATATATACATGAATGTAGTAGAAGGAGAAAGGAGTTCCCCGTCGATTCTAGATTTTTGTTTTACCGTAGTACCTTTGAATATTATCATCTTGAATAACCTCGATACATCGACCAACATTTACTTGGCTGTTCTTGACAGAGAACCCTCAAGTTAGAATACGATTTAGTCCAAGTCTCACCAACATCGCGTATCTTGTCCCAAGTCGGGAGCATATCAACAATAGTAGGCGTCTCATTGTTTACCTTGTAAGCTGAACGACGGACATCCCCGTTGGTCGGTGTAGCCCCGTGACACAAGAACAGCCAAGTGCGTGTTGGTCGATGTATCAGTGTTATTCAAGATGTTAATATTCAAAGGTACTACAATATGACAAAAATCTAGAATAGATGGGGAACTCCTTTCTCCTTCTACTACATTCATGTATATATCCCTTTCTTAGCACAAGTTCGCCAAACCTTGCATGCGTAGCGACATTTTCGCCGGATGCAGAAAGAAACCTCAAGTGGCTGAACAATTTGTTTATTTACCGTATGTGGTGAATAGGATTGATAAGTTTTGCCGACATTTTGGTTCTTTCTCTGATGAATGCCGTTTTGTTCAACTGTTTGTCAAACTCCTGGGAACTTTGTCGGGAGTTGGCTTTACTGGTATATGATCATGACAATTCCCCTTTGTATCTTTACGTTCTTAAGAAGCCCTTATGGCGCTTCGAACAGTTCTTTTCCACCGGTGGATTTTGATCTGTGCGTCGAAAGATCATACAGTTTGGGCTTAACCTGCTCATTGGGTCACAGTCCTATTTCTAGTTCCTCAGTGGGTATCCATAGTCGTATGACCTGTTTTACGACTCGGTGAGCCGACTCGTGACACCAAGCCGACTCGTAACACCAAGCTCACACACTACATACTGAACATTTTCAACCCTTCAACGAGCCCAACGCAAGCAGAACGCCTACAATGACACCTATAGTGTCACAAATCGGGCGAAGAAAAAAATGCGCCTCTGGCTCGTCACGAGAGGAGAGGGAGCATCAAAAGGTTCACATTGTCTTGATTTTGGTCAATAGCCGGATCCTTGCCTGACAACTTGGACCGATATCGACGAAACAATGTGACATAACCCGCAACCAAATACCATACATATCAGATGGACAGTGTCTGCATTCAGACCGTGCCTGGTTTATTCAGTAAAACGGAGGCGATCACAAAGGGTATCTGATGTTGGCATTCAGCTTTCATGTATCATTGGTTGTTTCGGACAGCTTACCTGAAATGACGCTGTTGGAAATCTGTCAGATCCATGAATTCTTCGTTCTCAATCACCGGATGTACCACCCCTCGCTTGGAATCCTCGGCATCTTGAGCATCTCGCGTCCGATTCCAACGTAGATGTATACCCTCGAGTACTCCAATCAGCACGCCGGATACCAGAATAAATGCCAACATGACATATTTTGCGGGATAATAGTTTGGCGCATCTTTGCCTCTGAACGTCTGCGGACCAATACTGTCGTCCCCACAAGTCAGTGAACAGCATGTCGTGGAATATAACACGGCACCCACAGATTCCCGACGGCGAAGCCAGCTTGATACAGGCAGTTGAATGCAAACTTTTTGGTGGTGCCACTGACCCCGCTTGTGATGTACGTGATGACGAAAATAATGCAGATTGGATATTGCAAAGTCAGGACGTAACCAGCGTACCTAGCACCGTAAGCGTGTTCGGGAATGGTCAACATCACTGAGACCACTTGCTGATCAGCCTTCAGATGACGAGAGACTGCAATCGAGACGAACTTATGGCTCCCACAACTCCGATGAGTGTCGCAATGATGCCGGCAACGCCCCGAGTGATCTTGCGAGCGAGTAGGATGAATATCGGAATGATACAGGTCTCGAATGCACCGGGCACCATGCCGAGAAGAGTGGTTTGAGCGGTCTTGAAGCCGAAACCCTAATAATCGAGCGATGTGAGTCAGATTCCAAGCTGCACCTCGATTCGAAACTTGCCTTGATGATCGTTGGTCCGAAGGCTGTCAATCCTCCATTGGGCAGTCCCGTTGTCACAAGCAGCGCGAAGATGAGATATATTCGAGGGTCTTTGAAAGCTTCTTTTAGCTGCTCGTTGTTGAAACCCCACACCTCGGATCCAACCTTGGTATCACGCAACCTTTCGAGAGCGATGATTTTCTCATCCTCAGTCAACCACCGAGCAGCCGAAGGAGTGGCATCGAGGAATAGGAACATCACCACGCCGCAAAGTATGGTCAAGCCGCCGTACAAGATGACTGACGATGCTCATTAGCGTCGCATCATCCATTTCAGAGTGTGGGGCAGAAGTCAGCTTACATATTGCTCTCCAACCGAAAGACCCCGAAAAGTACAGACACCAGGCGAAGAAGCCTCCAAAACAGCCCGCAAGCGCACTCGAGGTATACCATAAGCCAACACGAGCGATTTGTTCACTAGCGGTGTAATAGGAAGCCGTGCTGATGCATGGCGCCGTTGTCAGACCTTGAAAACACAGCATTCCACTAGGAACACGCTCCCAAGTATACTACGCGAACTCACATCATGAATACAGCAGGTACGGTGCAGACTTCAATCCACCCAAGGAGGAACCGACAAACTGCCAATCCAGCGAAGTCGGAACAAGCTGCTTGGCAGGCAACTACGATTCCCCAGCATATGGTCATGAGAGAGAAGTACTTCACCAGAGGAAACTTCTGCAAAAAGTATGAAGCCGGAATGTCTCCCCCGAGGTAGCCGAAATAAACGATCGAGCCAAGCCATGAATATTGGGAGGCGGTCAAGTGAGTCGCTTCCCTAATGCCCTCCACAGCAGCGTATGACAGCGAGTTCTTATCCATGAGCTGAAGGCAATATACCGAGAACACCATCGTCATGATGTGCCAATCGATTTTGCGGAGAACACGCTTGGCTTCCGGTGAGTTTGGGTCGAATGATACGACATGGTGAGCTGACAGGAGATTCAAGGTGGCATCTCGCCTTGCAGCTTCGATATCAACATGGACGTCAAGAACCCCGGCGTGAGCAGAGTCGCCCTGTTCCGAAAGGGAAGACAATCGAAATTAGGGTGAGTGGTTTTGATTGTCGTCAAATCAGCCTGCTCACCTTCTCTTCATCGATAACTAGATCTTGGTTGGACATTGAGTCGCAGTAGCTTTTGGAACAATGGGTGCCAACGTTGCGGAATCGCCTCGCCAGTTTCAATGATCCTTTTATGTTATATCGCTTCCTATTATCTGCGGAAGGATCTGTTCCGCTTCCCGAAACAGGGATCGAGACGATAACGGTGTCCTCAGTCGGTGTAAAAATGCATGTCGGCCGAAAATAAAGCTCTTCATTCTAGAATCAGTCACTCTGCTGTCGAGTTGGCAAGTCTTGTGGCTGGATTCCTGCTGCACCTATAGCACGCAGCAGTATATTGACGTGGTGTTTTGGCCCTGGGGATGGCAGTGGACCTTGTGATTGTAGCACTGAGCACTATTCGACCGCCATTGGCATCTCGCGCTCGCGTGCCCTGAATTTTTGGACTTCATGAGAAGCTTCAACACGCTATCAGTCTACGACATGAGGGAGGAACGACTGGTCGCACATGAAAATACCAGGTCACTAGCTGATACATCGTCACCGATCCCGAAGGTTCCGTGGAGAACCCGTACAACTATGTTTGATCTATGTGCAAAACCTAGTAACAAGTCATATCCGCTTCGTTGTGATCGGCGAGACTCAAACTAAAAAAGTCCGATCGCCTGTGAGCGAAAGCATAGCAACACAAAGCATGAAGATGGGTCTGCTCACTGGTGTAACGATATGCAGGATGGTGCCTACCCAAAAGCTCCGGGTTGGGTTCTTCCAGCCTATAATCCCGTCCACCAGCGTCCCTCAGAGCATTTTCTTTCTTTTGATACCATATTAAAGCCGAGCACACCACCACAACAGTCACGCCCATGGCGATGTTCAGAGCATTGCCGATTCTGTAACCGGTATGAGCATCGGTTGCAATGTATGACCACGTAGCAGCGATGGACCCAAAAGAACCAATACCGGTGACCAAAGCACCAGTGATCGACCTCATAGTGTCTGGGGACGCGTTTGACAGAGCCCAAGCAAGGATACAAGGGCCGTACAGGTAGCCACCACCGGTGCCGATGAACAGTGCAAAGAATCTGACATTGGCGTATTTTGCACCAGAGTGGGGCGTAGCGATCAAAATGATATCTATCAAGAAAACGGTTAAACTCCCAAGATCGACACTGAGCAGAAGACCTACAGGCGATGAGACATAGCATAGCGCCAAAGATGACACCATAACCCTGCCGCCTATAGCGTCCTGCTAGCCAGCAGCCGATTATACCGATGACGGCGCCGACCCTGGGGCGACATGGAACGATGTCAATTAGGTCTCGTTTATGTCGTGGAAGCAATAACTTACGCCTGTGGCCCGACAGAAAGGAATTGAATGTGTTCGGTGGAGGCTTTAGGATAAATGATTTGAAGGATACTGGTAGTAAATATACCCAAACCTTGCACTGTCATGGAGTCTGCAATACGATTCGATCACCAACTCTTGCACGTTTAGTGCACGCAATTCCAACTTACTGGTGATATACATGAAGCAGTAAGCAGCCATGTTCAGGTTGATCAGAGACTGTTTGATAGACGGCCAGTTGATGGGCTCTTTCTGATTGCTGTCCGGAGGAGAGTCTGCCTCGATTCGAGTTCGGGCCAATTCTTTTTCAGCTTGATTGAACAAGCGGGTGGTGGTCGGGTCACTGGGAAACATGACTAGTAGTACCACCGCCACCCCCAAGGTGATGATCCCTTCGACGAGAAAGATCAATCTCCAAGACGTGACAGAACCGATATGACCGAGCTTTACAAGTGCGCCACTGAGTAGACCTCCAACTGGATGACAAAACGACGACATGAGCGTTGAGCCTTATGTAAATAATTTCCTTGACATACAAGCTTGAGAGAAGCCCGCGGCAACTAGCATGAAGATTCCAAATCGAACAGCAAGCTCGTGTCGTCGGTAGTACTAAAGTGTTTCATTACTGACGTTGATCTGGGGATCCCAGCTTCCAAACGGGAGCCCACTCACTCTAGACAGCATGTAGCTCAAACCAGGCATAGTGAAAGCTTCCACCAGTCCGAGAAGGCAGCGCACCGCGAAAAACTGGCTTTTGTTTTGTATCCATGTTGTACCCAAGGTGATGCTACTGAAAGCGAATATACTGTTGTAATAAGGACGAAGAACGCCATAAGCAACCTACGTCGTTTCACCATGCGGGTAGGACTCACGAGATTGGAACCAAGATGAATCCATACTTCTTGATCAAAAGCCCGGCGAATGGCTCGCAGCACATATAGACAACATAATACAGGCAAGCGCCAATGTTGAAGTCATACGTGCCCAGCTTGAGACTGGTGACCATTCCAGCAGCTCTGGCGTTGCTGATATTTGACCGATCCAAAAAAGACACCCAGTACACCAGAGTGACTGGGATTTGGGAGTTGTAAGCGTTAGCCATAGACTCAAAAGACAACTGCTTCCGGCTCCAGCTCACCCAGTGGAAGCACATAACAATCTATCTTGCGCAAAAGCCTTGTCTCAGCGGCACGCTCTATGCTGGACGAATCCACTACTTCGACGTCATACGTGTTCACAGCCTTCTCGTCCACTGACGGGGAATGTGAGGTGTGCTCCATATCGAGGATGCGATCTCAGATCGAACTATGGGATACGTCGTAGAGGCTTTGAACAGCGATATGTATTCGAATCGGGCAGTAGCTGTGACAGCAAGACGACTGAGGCATGTTACCACGGACAGACTGGCTTTATATTCGAGAGGCTGATATAGGTCGAGACGATCAGAGAGCGATTGAGTGGAGAAGGGAAACGATAACCGCACTCTCTCGTGTTCCAAAGATAAAACATCTGTCCCCACACGGAAGGATCAACGGGAGACGGAGGGTGAAAGATAAGGAAAGCTTCCGAGTGCACCGATAAGGTCACGTGATGCTTCGATGCTATCAAGTCAATCATGTTCAGCTATCACAACGATATTAGATCTGAATCAATCTGCATCGCAAGGACACGTTCGTGCACATGGACGCATGAGAGGATGATCCGTCCGATAGATATATATATCAGTCCTTGGCGAACATGCATCGAGTCCACTTATATTGTACCAGTGCTTTCGTCGCATCGTGGCGTGGTGATGGGACCGGAGCCACAGCTGTGTTTCAACCAGTGAATCGAATCTCCAGTCTAGTGTGCCATATCACCAGTTTGCTTGCTTGTACGAAATGGACAAAGGCAGGTCAGAGCTGCACATCGGTATCATTGGAGCTGGCATAAGTAAGCGTCTCATAGCCGTGTTGACTGCGAGAGAGCGAGCGAGTGTACCTGACAACCCGTTTCTTTGTTGACCAACCCACAGGTGGCTTGGGGGTCAGTTATCACTTGCTGAAAACCGCTAAGCGTATTGGGCGGGCAATCACGGTAGATATTTACGATAAGAACTCTGGTCCAGGTGGAACATGGCAAGGATCCATTCAGTACAGGGTGATTGCGATAAAGCTCACTTGAAGACCGGCTTTCATTAGGTCTCGCGACAGTGTCTATCAAGGGCTCATGACCAATAATTCTTGGACACAGATGCTGTTCGATGACAATGGTCATTGTGAGGACATCTTCGCAGCCAATCCAGCTTTCTGCGCAGGTCCAGGCGGGTTCCGAGCAAGTGGCGAAGGCATGAGCCGGGTCATGGACCACGTCGAGAAAGAAGCCAAAAGCTTGGGCGCCGTCATACACTACGAAACTGAAGCGATCACTGTCCGTCAGTCCGAAAATCGCAATTGGATCGTACAGGTACGACTTCGGTCAGGTCTCTCCTCGCAGACTTTTGACAAAATCGTCATCGCTACCGGTGCATTCTCTCGACCTGCTGTTCCCGCCTTCGCCGTACCTTTCATACAACCTTTCCGCACGCCTGTCCGACCAGAGGAGATGAAGCGACGAATCGCGATACATACTTCGCATCTGTCCGATCATACCGTTCAAGAAGCCTTAAATTGTACGAGAAGACACATCGTCATTGTTGGGGCATCTAAGAGCGCTCTAGATGCATCCGAGCGCTTTTCTTCACTAGGTCACTCTGTTACTTTAGTCATCCGGAATCCACCCTATCTTGCACCGCCGGCGCTTCTATCTGCAGAAGGACCAAAAGACGCTGTGGCCATGGTGGGGACCAGGGAGAAAGCCATCGGAGTGCCGTTCCCTCCCGATGTAGTTAGCGGACAGTCTGCCAGTGGCGGGCTTTGGGCCAGGGTTTATCGTTGGCTAGTACATTCGTCCTGGCTGTCAAGCAGACTTCACGCTCAGATCATCAGCAGATCGGTGGCCGGCTTCGCTCGTTGGGGACGGTGGGCGGACTCGGCACTGCGACCTATGATACCTACCGTCGGACTCATGTGGTCGGAATTCTCCATTTTTCCTGGACCTGAGCAGTAAGATATAGATTTCTCCTCGTGTCGTCAGACGTCAGATTTAACTTCGCCAATTGCCTTCTCCTCGTCCTAGGTTTGCCAATCTGGTGCACAGCGGGGACATAGCGATTGTGAAAGGCGCCGTCGTGGACATGATCGAGTCATCGACGGAGGGTAAAGAAGGATTCGAACTCGTCGTCCAAGGGGACAACGCGGAACCGATTGTCCTGTTCGCAACTTCTGTCATCTTTGGTACCGGGTGGTCCACTGGAGAATATCCATTCTTCGACGATGCGGAGTCGAATCGTCTCGGTCTGCCCATGCCTGTCAAAGAGAGTCGGCCGGAAAGGGAAGAGCAGTATGAGCAGTTGGACAGAAGTAGTATGAGAACCATACTTAATACCCTGCGGACCATGCGGATCATGCCCTCGGATTGGAGCTTGAATGGTTTCGCCGCCAGATTCGGGCCTGGCAAGCCGCCAGCTTGGGCTCCATACCGTTTGTTCAGACTCATGGTACCGTTGAGCTCATTATACGATCGAGATATCGTTTTCGCTGGGGTACCTACCTGTAAAGGTAAGTCGAAGCTCGGCTCTCCTGTGAGAATTACGCACGCTCGTCTCACCCTGTCGTGTTGCACCTCAGCCAACCACGTCCTGTTCACATGTCAAGCCCACTGGATTGCCGATTATTTCTTGGATCTTTTACCACATCTGCCAACACTCAGTGTCGCTCGGCGGGAGATCTCCACTCAAACCGTTTGGGCTCAACGTCTTTTCGGACCGAGCCACGGGCGACTAGGCCAATGGTTAGGCGCCATGTGGATCGAATACTGTTCGCGACTGTGTTGGGGTGAGTGTGTTCACCATGCCGAGAAGGCTAGATCCCACGCCTCGATATGATGTTCAGCAGCTGACTGAACCAATGCATGAGATAGATATGGGAGTGCAAGATGATGGCAAGGGATGGAGAGGAGTGGTTCGCAGCGATAGCTATGATCTTGACAATAAGCGGAGGATGAGAGATGAAGCGATCGTGAGAGAGTACAGCTCTGAAATGCGACCCTGAATAGATAGATACCGTACAAGGTCAACCCATCAATGATCATGCATGCCTGATGTGTGTCTTTCGGATCGTTCACCAGCTGCGACGACAGATCACATGCATAAGCAGACCCTCGCTGCACCCAACCGCTATCGTCAAATGAGTGTTTCCCCCACAAGGTGAGTAGAGAAAAAGAAAACATAACGGATGCTTTCGTACATCAAGCGCACTGATTGATCGTCGACAAAGCAGGGTCGCCAAAGCAGCTCGTCCAAGAGTGTGGAGAGCCTGTGAAGTGTGCAGGAAGAGAAAGGTGATTTCATACCCTTTCATCTGGTCATACGGTAGTCAGCTGAATAATTCCTTGTCCTTGTAATCAGATCCGATGCGATGGACAAGTGAGTCTTAGCTTATGAGGCGAGGACAGGACATCTAAATCTGCGTTGTGAAATAGGATCCTTGCAAATTCTGTGTGACGAACAACAGAGAATGTTCCTGTAGGTGATGATTCAGGCTGTCTGGTCGATTGTTGACTTCGGCTGACTGTAGTCTTGCAGTCGAACGGGTCCAGGATCACGCGTCGCTCTCTCGGCAGCGGGACAATGACACGCAGGACCGCTTGCAAAGATTAGAAGACCGGCTTGATAGCCTGATACCTTTGATTGAAACGACTCATACGTGGGTTTTGCATCTGGGCGGCGGTTCCGTAGATCCTGCGATGGTCAATAGCGTGATTGCAGGTAGGTGCCATCAAAGACGATCCCCTGACCAACGTCCTTGTCTCGCTCAATCTTGTTTTGTTCAGATCCGATTCACGACTCCGGTCCTTCGTCTGAGGACGCTTCGACTTCTTTCATCGCTAGCTCCCGAATACCTAGCGACTCGACATTCACAGGAGTTGACCGGGCAGACAGGAACATGATCGCCGGACCCTCACACGAAGGACTTTCTGGAAAGTCCACAGAAGTGGCGGCTGACAGTGATGACCAGTTGCTGAACGGTCACTCCGCTGCACAAGACCCAGTCGCGGAGCTTCTTCGCCCTGACTCTTGGGCAGACCGTCTGGCCGGTCAGTTCGCTCGCGATTCAACTGGCAACATGAGGTAAGTTTTTGCATTCAAAAAGATACTGTAACTTTACGCCTGATTCCTTCCTTCATATGCAGATATCTAGGTGGTACGCCGACTTTCGTCCTCACAGAGGCCGTTGATTCCGTCCGTCAGGCCAAACTGAACTTCACAACGGATCATTCTTCATCCACCAAGCAAGATCGCCCAACGGTGGATCACTTGTATTTCCGGCCAAATGTTCTGTACCGCCCACTCAATGGATTGCCGGCCCCAGAAACAGTTGTCTATCCTCCCATGGCGCTCAGTGATGCTCTGGTACACATGTACTTTAGCAAGATCCATCATACGTGCGTGCTTGAAAGGGGAAATCTCTACATGCAAACGCTCGAGCACTTCCCAGTGTACCATACTCATTGCTTGGTGTCCAGGTTCCCAATAGTAGACAAACCTCGGTTCCTGCAACAATACCAAACGGCTATGGACGGTCTCCGGCAGGGGCGCCCATCGAAAGACTCACACTTCCTCTGCGTGCTTTTCGCTGTGTATGCTTCTGCTGCCAGCTTGACCAAGAAGGTCTTTCATGACAGAACTGAGTTCGAATTCAGCAGTCCAAGTAAGTTGCACATCAGTGGCCCAGCGATGTTTCGAGACTGAATGTCCATAATCTGCAGAGGAATACATTGGGCTAGAATTCTACGAGAAGGCGCTGTATATGTATTGGATAGGTTTTCGAACCATGAAGTTAGAGAAGTAAGTATATCTGCGATTTTTCGCCACCACACACAACCGCTTCGCTCGCTGATACAGTTTTGGTTTCACCAGTATCGTATGCATGGCGTTGCTCTCGGCCTGTCTGGCAGGATGGAACAGTGCGTTTCAATGAGCTGGAAGGTGTTGAAACTGATGAATTGTACCTACCAAGCCCTGTCACAATCATGGGTCCTAGCTGGACAAGCCGTCAGGGGCGCACAAGATCTTGGTCTGCATCGATCGCCCAAGAAAGCCGAGGTGGACCCCATTGCGAAAGAATACCGGAGAAGAGTGTGGTGGTGTGTTTACGGCTTAGACAAAATTCTGTCCGTGAGCTTGGGTCGACCAAGTGGAGTCAACGACGATGACTGGTAAGTGAGCTCCGAACGTGAGGGACAAGCAGTGACTGATATCCTGATAGTGATGTTGAACTCCGTGTGTTATCTAGATGTCTATAAAAGACCAGAACTGATCCAGATCCGACTCTGCGTCCCCGGGCCGTAGCTTCCGATCAATACTGTTGCGAGGGATCCGACCTACGGCGAGAAGCTCCGGGAAACAATCCAATGACCGGCTTCAAAAGCTTGCTCGAAATTTATGCCATTGCGGGGAGAATCGAGCGGGATGCGCATAACATCAGCTTCTTGAAGAAATATGACAACTGTGCGGATTCCCCGGAGGTTCAGGAGACCATAAATAAGCTAGACAGCATGCTTGATGAGTGGAGCGACACGTTACCTGACTCTGTGAGTTACACAACGTGGCATCGCTCGATGAGCCCCAGATACATTGAAAGAACCTGTACAAAACGCAGGTCCGATACGCTGCCAACGATCCACAACGCACCGACATGTTTGCTCTGTGTCTGCTGGGTCATTTCGCTTTATACGCCTGTACTCTGAATCTCCGTGAGTGACAGTTTGTCAGCCTGATAAAGCGCTTTGAAGAGTTGATGAATCACAATGAACAGACCGCCCATTCATGCCGGACCTCAACACATCAAGTCCCACGTACACATCCAGAGCTCTGAAAAAATGTGTCGATGCCGCTCGAGGATGTATTCGCGTGGGAGAAGAGGTTAAAAAGGTAACACGCTCCACACCTCTACAGGCGCTTTGTCAAACTTACTATTCACCTGCCACAACAGTTGTTACCCACATCCCACCATTGTCAGTTCTGTGTACAATATCTCACAATCAGCGGAGTTACACTCCTGCGTTGCCTCCCATTTGTGCGCAGTGAGTGACTGCTCAAAGGGTCCGCGCGGCGAATGTTGCTCACCGACGTGACTTCAAGATGTCCAAGAGCTGATTACCGATGCTATACGCTGTCGACATCTGCTCGCCAAGCTCGAGGATACTTGGCCAGGTAGCAAGCGGTGCGGTGCACTGGTGCAGGACTTGTTGGATATCTGCAAAAACACATGGCCCGGCAGTAGTGGGCATCACAGAGCTGGAAATCCGTGAGTGCAAAAATCATGGCTGCAGTTTGTATAGATCATGATATCCTGAGTGGATTCACAGACCCACGCAGGCCACTGTCGAAGGCGTTCTCACTCCACCTGCACCGGCTCGAGGGAGGAAAAGAACACACGATCAAGCCCTCTCCTCTGGTAGCAATATACAGGGTGAGGCGGCGCGAAAGGATGTCAACGCCGATCTTGAGCTTCCCCATCACGATGGCTTAGCTGTGGACGTCCCGCTACAACTGGATGGTCTCGACGCCATAACCGTTGCTCCCCTGTCCGAAGAACAGACTGGACATGAGATGACGCTTCCGCCAAGCCAAACCTTTGATCCGGATAGCTCAACGAACCAAGAGGTCTCTTGGGATTATCCGGCCGATCCTCTGGATTATACGTACCTGACTAGCGAAGCACCATTCGACCTCGCTGATGAGATAGGTGCGCTCTTGGACACTTTTCAGACCTCGTCTGCTTTGACTACAGATCTTGAGCCGTGGCCGGAATAAGGCGGACTGGAATGCATGACATGTGAGACTTTTTGATTTCGCATAATAAAGATATACGTATGAGTGCAGCGGGCGACAATCATCATCATCATCAAGATGAGAGGGCACTACTCCTGATTCATAACGACTACCTTGATCTCACTTCCTTCTCGCACTGCTTCGAACGCTTCTATTGATTTAGTCAAAGGGTAGGTCTTAGTGATTAGAGGTTTGAGGTCCACTGCTCCGCTAGCCATCATGCCAATGGCAGTTTCGAAACAATCACCCGTGTACCGAACGGTCCCGACTACCGTGAGCTCCTTTGATGTGATCTTGAGCGTTGGGAAGGAGGTAATGGGTTTGCCAAGCCCGGCTTGAACATCTGAGTTGTTCGAAAAGTATGGATGTATGTCAGCATCCATGCATGCCTTTGTCGATTCGCCCTTGACTTACACGTCCCACCTGTGTGCAATATCTCGATACCTGCGTGCATACATGGTTCTGCTCCGCTCGCCTCGACGACTACATCGACTCCCTTTGGATCGATACCCGCCGCTGCTAGCATTTCCTGTTTGAGAGAAATCGACCAGGAAGTCAAGTCTTGACCGTCACTCAGAGGAGGAGAGACCGCCGTGAAGTCGGCAATGTAATCCTTGGCAAATTTGACGCGCTATGGCACTCAATTAGTCAGCTCCTCTTCATGTTGAAAGAAACAGTTTCAGAGATAGTCCACGCCTGCTCACCTTGCCGGAAATGTCGAAGGCCAGAATCTTACTGACTCCAAAGGCTCTAGCTACGGCCATGACGAGAAGTCCAAGGGGGCCACAACCGCTGGAGTTTCCAGTAAATGAGGACCGCTCAGCTCCCCCGGACCCCATAGCAGTGTTCCCCATACTTACAAGACTGCCACAGTTTGTCCCGCCGTGAAGTGGGCTCGACGGGCAAGCTGGACTGCAACGGCAAGAGGCTGGATAGATCCTGCCTCTTCCCAAGAGATTCCCTCGGGGATGGGCACGAGATGAGACTGATGTGTGGCGTAATATTGACAGAGACCTGAGGTCATTCAGGGGTGTATCAGCTATGGGGATTGCGAGACTCGCTTGACAAGCCGACTCACTGCCGTGAGTCGGAGGCAGGGAAGCATGCTTCAAGTTGTAACACAGATTAGTCCTCCCGTGCTTGCAATGAGCACACCTGTCAGGATCGTCAGAAGGGTTGTTACAATACACTCAATGAGTGCCTCTTACAGGCGACACTGCGGTACCAATTCTTGTCAGAATTCCTGAATCTCGTTTGATAGCCATCAGCGGGTCCACATACCGGTATTCCTGGTTCGATTGCCACCTTTTGGCCCAATACAAAATCCTTGACATTGCTGCCGACTTGAGCGACAAGTCCTGCTGTCTCGTGACCGAGGCAAAGAGGAGCTTTTACGAGGTCCGTCCCGATTCCACCGTTGGTGTAATTGTGCACCTGGATTCGTCGACCAAAGCATCAGTCTAGGGTTCTGTAATACTATCACCAATAAGAGTATGTGCGGGACTCACGTCACTTCCACAGATTCCAGTGCTGATGCACTGGACTAAGACCTCATCCGGACCAATCTGTGGCACCCCAATATCCTGGATTTCGATTGTCTTTGGCTTGAGGAGCATGCATCCCCTGTTTGTTATAGCAACGGACGGCATGGTGAACGATGAGGTAGATGACAGCTTTGCGCGTTCCAGCTTGACGTTCAGGCTTATTACAGCTTTCGATATATCCCAGACGCGCAAATCCAGGTGGACGAGCAATCGGTCCGAGATCGGAACTGATCCGTCCGCCGTTGTAGATAAACATTAATTGACAATCTCGCTGCAGATCTTCCGATAGCCCACCGTCCCACCGATAACCCCTACGGTGCATGGTGGGTGCAGAACTTGGTACATTGCCAGTGAACATGCTTCAAAAGTCTTCACAACGATGTTGACAATCTTCTGATCGAGCATCACTTGTCCTTCTAATCATGTCTTACGCCAATCACGCCGTAGATGTCAAGGAAGAGGACGGATTGTTCGGTCTTCACAAGTTGCTGGCCAGAACCAAAAATGTTGCTGTGGGAGACAAAAAGAAGCCTGTTATTGGTGAGTCTTGCGCGCTCACCGAGCAAAACTGATATTAATTGCAGGGTCCTGGATGCAACTGCCTGGAGCCAACCTTGCTAGGATGATTGCGTCGATGGGCTACGACTTCGTTCTGGTGGACGCAGTGAGTCCACCTTGGGCATTTCATTTCACATTCAGCCCTGATGACCAGCTACCTGTGTGTCCACAGGAACACGGCGATATCGATGATGGAGAGATGCACCGACTGGTCGCAGCCATCGGTAATCATGATTGCAGCCCTATTGTGAGGATTCCCGCCCCAGAGAACTTCATCGTCAAAAGGGCACTTGATACCGGAGGTCAGTTCTGCGCCCTTGTATTGAAATCGGGTGGCAAGCTGACATTGTATACAGCCCATGGCTTGCTGTGCCCCATGATGTCAACAGCGGTGAGTTTTCTGTGACCATATCTGTGCAAGCACCAAGATCGAGCTATTGCTCAAACGTTATCTTGCAGGAGGAAGCGCGCCGATTTGTGTCCTACTGCCGATTCCCGTTCCCTCGCGCTTCTCGTCCCACAGCAGAGTCCATCCATTCGTCTCCCTACTCCCCATTGAATGGAGTGCGAGGTGCTGGTTCTTCCATTGCTCCAGCTCTTTTCAAGCAGAGTATGGGTGATTATCTTGCTACCGCAAACAAGAACATCTTTCTAGCAGTGCAAATCGAAACGGAGGAAGGTCTGGAGAACTGTGAAGAGATCGCTAAAGTGGATGGCATCGGTGAGTGGGGATCCGCTTTGTTGCTGCAGTATCTCTGATTGCCCTCATCTGTAGATATGCTCTTTGTAGGGCCCAATGACCTGTGCAGCTCCATGGGTCTACCACCGCTGAATCATCCCAATGAGCCCGAAGTGCAGGCCGCTATCGCTCGTGTGTTAAAGGCCGCTCATGACGCTGGGAAATACGCGGGAATGTTTTGCATCACACCTGAACAGGTCTTACAGAGAGCAGAGCAAGGCTTTGACTTCATGAATCTTGGCGCAGATACCGTCGCCGTAGGAGTGTGGAATGGTCAAGCTTTAGGCGCTATCAACGAGATTAGATAGATTTCCGTCATGAAAACGATACATGCAATTGTGAGAGACAAAGTACACTGTCATTTGCGAACTCTTACGCCTTGGGAGCTAGATTCTGTACCATAAACTATTGCTCTAGGCCCCAGCCCATCATCTCATTGCTCTTCACTGTACCGACCGTCATCAACATCCTGGCAGCATCGTTACCATCACTTGTAGGTAGTCTCAGCGGTTGTGGCTGGGTCATATCTGAATTCTGGAATGGCACATGTGAGGGCAGAAGTCCGACTTGTCGGTACGCCGTCGCTTGATCCCTGATATGATTGTCAGATAAGATCCAGCGAGAAAGGTGACAAGAGATTGTCCACTCACCAAGAGATGTGCTCGTGATACAACCGATCCCCACGGATGCTCACGAATGCATTCATTGGGATGTCGATTTTTTTCCCGGTGGCAGGCACTCCAGGGAGCAGCCAATCTACCATCTGGTCGTGAGTGAAGGAAAATGTAAATTCTTCGGCTATCCGATCGAGTCCAACGCAGCGGGACACCATGGTCTGAAGCGTGTCGCGAGGGTTGGAACTGGCGCGGTACTGTCAGCAAGCAAGGGAGTGGCTTTGCTAGACTCACAAGATGAAATGGTCACGATAGAACGCAGTCAGGTCGCGTCGACCAACTCCGCCAGTAATGGTAGGGATATGCTGAGTAGAGTTCAACATTCGGTGAGACTAGAGCATCTCCGAGCCAGATTGATGCACTCACGTTGACGTAAGGTTGGGCCACCATAGTCTACGTGTGAGGGCTCGTCAGCGCACGACGTGATGGTTTCGCGGGAACAGCTCACCCCCATAGTCTTGGCGACACTTCGAGTGACGAACTCGTGACCTGACCCATAACCGTGAGCAAGCTTGAAGCAGTCACTGCTTTCTACCACTCACCAGTGTGCTCGTCCCATATCGCCTCCAAGTCAAACCAAGGTCCATCCATCCTCTTCTTGATCCAGCTCAGACTTCGAGCATGAGAGATGTCGGCGTGATGATGATTGTAGCCTGGCCCTCCGGGGAAGCTGACAAAGTGATCATACGCAGCCTCATATGAATACGACATGTGCGGACGAGCAACTGGGAGAGTGATTGGTCGCGAAGAGGTCGAACAGACATGGACCAGTGTGGGGATGGTCAGATGGGATCTGAGCGATTCTGCTGTATCCGGACCATAAACGACCAAGACGTGAACAGGAAGTGAAAAAGTAAAGAAGTCGTTAGGAAGTATTGTGTGGTCGTACACTGCGTAGAAGTGACCAGAGACCTCAGCTTACACTCTACACGGCTGGAATGGTGCGACATACCAATCATCGCAGCTTTGTCCTTCACTACATCGTAGTCGCCCGAATCTTGCCATTCCTTCAATAGCGGTAGCCCTCCATCTAGCGCTTTGGCGAACGACCACTCTTCAGGATGACCTTTGCTGGCGAAGATGGCCAATATAGCAAATCCTTCTTCGGCCCATTTCTGTACGGGTTCCGGATCTAATTGCTCGGTGGTCGGGGTTGCATCACTGATTGGTGGAGGGCCATCGATGTTTGGTAGCAGCAGGACAAGAGGGGGGCCGCAACCACGACGAGTTAAAGGTGGTTGTATGAGGACGTTGGGAGCGACTGGGATCCTGGGAGCGGATGGTAAAGGGACTTGCAGCTCATTCTCGGACGAGGGGTCATAGTACATCGGTCCCTCGAAGCTAGTCGTGGACATTTTGTGAGGTGAAGAGGAGCAGATTGTCGATGTGACGCGGATACGATCGATGTTCTAACCATTGATTATGCTGCAGGCGATCTCACACACCTCTAGCATTCCATTGCCGCCGGGCGATGTTGGCTCGATCATTCGTGGTTCGTTACTTCTCACACGGAAGGAACCCTTCCGGTTCACGAACGTCAGGACTGGACGGAAATCTCCGGGGTCGAAGAAGTGGAGTGATGAAGATGGATTGCAATCGTTCAGCAAGCTGAGGGACGATGTGGAGGTTTGGGCGACATGGCATCGATCCGTCTGGCCCGGCCGAGGAGTGCTGGCCAAGTGCATCGATCCGGCTGGCAACAGTATCAGACACAACGGTGAACGAAGAACCGAAATCCATAACTCAAAGTGTACTGGTATTACATGTATGTGGGTATGTATGGACGATTACGCTCTCCACTCGGTCGGAACAGTAGCATCAATGTCTGCTCTCATGTCGTAACCGTTGATCTCCTCGATCGTCAGACGGACATGACCCTCCTGGGTCTTGACAGCACCTTGAGTCTTTGAACCAGGCTGTACCAAGGCAAAGATGACAAGTCAACGATAGTCCGGTTGGCCTGTGGTCTTTCTTGATTTCGACTCACCAATGAGCTGAAACCGATTCGTTCTCGGATGTCTTCGGTGGCCAAGAAGCTGCAGTATTGCACCCGCTCCGCTCGGGGTTTACGGATCTTCTCATACATCTTCAAGCCTTCCTCGATGTTCTGGGTGTATTTGAAGTCCTTGCTGAAAAGAAGACCTAGTGCAGCAGCGTCTTCAATACCTTGACAAGCTCCTCTGCAATGCATCGGGCAACAATAAGCTCATGGATTTCTGGGCAGGGTCAGCGCGACTCACTGGCTTTGATGAGGCATCATGGCGTGACAAGCATCTCCCAATAAAGCCACCTTCTTGTCAGTCCACTTGGTCAAAGGCGAGTGCTTGTACAATCGCCACGGTTTTCGGTCAACCGAGTGCTTGAGAGCGAGAACACAGTCGGGATCAAGTTGACCGTATGGTGCAACCAATTCCTCGATTGAGATGTCATCGACCAAGAATCCTTCCTTCTTAGTCTTTGCCATCTCAGCGGGGAAGAAGACGTAGAAGGAGATGATGTCACCGCCGTTACAAGGACTCATAACGATCTTGCTGTGGATTGCGATCATATACGCTGTTAGCCAGCTGCGATGTTTTTCCCAAGGAATTGTAGACTCACAGGTATTTGTTGATGTCAGGGGTTTCCATACCACCCCAGTATTGGATTGCAGGTCTTGAGTCGCTATTAGCCCGTGTACGACCTATGCTCGAGTCAATGGACTCACTCGGTGAACTTGTGAAGGCCCAGCTCCTCAATTTTCTCCTTGTACACATTGCATCGGTAGCACGAAGACGTCGCACTGGTAATCGTGGGATCCAGATCCATGAGTTTTCTGACAGTGGACTGTTCAGACATTCCTTGGTCAGCACGGCAAAACGAAACCTTTGCCATTGTAACTCACCACTACACCGTCGGAACCGACGATCATGTCGAACTGACCGGTATTACCGTCTGTGAAGGTGATGGTATTTGTTGCAAAGTCGATCTCTTGTGCACCAGCGAGACAGACCAGCTTGGCTGGAGGTCCCTCTCCCTCGTCCGAAAGAGCACAGTTCATGAGCATGGTGTGCATGTCCTGTCGATGGCTAAGATTCTGTATCAATACCCCTTGCGAGCTCCCGGTGAGATACTACTCACAACATGTAGTAAGGGAAACCCCATTTCTCTTTGTAGCTACTCAAATCGTAAACCATATCGGCATCTCCAGACTTGTAGTCTCGGAGTGTCAGGTGCTGCAAGTCGATAGGGAGTCCGGAAGGCACGTCTACGCCCCACTCGTGAAGCCACTGGCCACCGTCTACACGCATGCATTAGCGGGCAGTCTTCGAGCTCTTTGGGCCGGAGCCCTTTGCATTGTCACTCACTCTTGGCACACGAGATGGAGTTGCCCACTTCGGCTGCAAGGTCACGGCGTTCATAGACGGTACAAGTGTGACCTGATCGACGAAGAGCGATGGCGGTCGCGAAACCGGTGAGACCGCCACCGATGATGGCGACGTTGAGAGGTGTGAATGTGGGAGCGGGCATTGTCGATGTAGAGTCGATGAGATGATGGTGAACAACGTATGCAAATGTTCTTCTGTCTCGTCGATGCATTCACTCTTAAATTCGCTGCCTCATCATGTAGCGTTGTGCTCACGGAGAGCCTGTCGGCCGGACTTTGTGGAAGAGAGGCGAGAAGATAAGGGTCGGACGATGTGTCCGTCTTCCCCCGCCGGCCGGACCTGCTCCGTGGGTTTTATCTATCTTACAGCGTGCTTCCAGGTAACTTTGACGGAAATCGCTTGCCCCCAAAACAACGATAAAAACGGACGCCTCTGGATCGTCGTCTGCGCGGTCAGCGACCTCATGCCTTGACCCATGTCCAGCTATGAGCGCTATACCTCAAATCTCGCTGGGAGACGGACGTAAAATCCCCGTTGTGGCTTACGGCTTCGGGACTGGTGGGTTATCAGTCCGCTACACGCCACTTACATGATTGTGTTCTCTGCTGATGCATTGTCTGCGTTTCAGCAAACTTGGGCAAGGACTCGACAGACGCGACTGTCCTCGCATTGAGTCAAGGCTATCGGTACGTTTTTGCAATCAAGAAGAAGAACATGTAGATCAATATCTATCCGCACAGTAATCTTGACGGCGCCGAATACTACGCCAACGATGTATCCATTGGTCTTGGCCTTGAGAGGGCCAAGATCCCCCGTGAAGAGATCTTCTACAGTACCAAATGCTGCTCGCAAGACCCGAGAGCAGCTCTGCATAAGGCCCTGAAAGCTGTAAGCGGTGTTGATAAGGCGAAGATGAGTGGTGAATAACATGGCGGTCCTGGTTGCAGCTGAAACTCGAATGTGTTGACTTGTATCTCCTTCACAGTCCACTGGTGGGTCTTCTCTCATCCCCCTCCCCGCGGCCCCACACGCAGGTCAAGGTGTCAAAACTGACCGCAGCACAGTTCTTCCCTGATATTGGCGTCTCGAGGGCGTGGGAGATCTGCGAGGAGCTCCAACAAGAAGGATTGTGCAAATCCATCGGGGTGTCAAATTTCAGGATCAAGGATCTGCAAGCGTTGTTGAAGACAGCCAAAGTCAAGCCTGCCATCAATCAGGTAGGTTTCCAAATGTAATCGATGGAGGAGATTCTGAGTGACTCGATGATGTCTCCAGTTCGAACTTCATCCCTACCTTTACAAGCAGGAAGCTCCTCTCGTTGACTACTGCAAGCGCAACGGCATTATCATCGCGACTTTCGGATCACTCACACCACTCACTGCAGCCAAGGATGGACCTTTGGACGATACACTGCACAAAGTGGCTGGGGAGACGGGTTATACCCCTGGTCAAGTTCTGTTGAAATGGACGTTTCAAGTGACTGGAGGGGTAGTCGTGACGTGAGCCCTATCAAGACGCTCTGTCCAAGGCATCGAACCTGACACAGGATCATAGCACCTCGGCAAAAGCGGCTAGGTTACAAGAACAGCTCGT
Organism: Kwoniella newhampshirensis; assembly: GCF_039105145.1. NCBI lineage: Eukaryota > Fungi > Basidiomycota > Tremellomycetes > Tremellales > Cryptococcaceae > Kwoniella > Kwoniella newhampshirensis. Next base: position 1,257,604 of record NC_089959.1, on the reverse strand, counting down.
GCCGTTCATAAGCATGCCAGACTTGACTCAGTATCAAATCGATGCTATCGTTCAGAACAGCAGATCGAGACATTACAGAGGATTTGTGCGTTGCCAGGAGGTCGACCAAAGCGATATGCAGTATACTGATCATCGGTTCTTCCAGTTCCCCCACATGGACGAATAGTCGGAGCAGATAGTACATAGTACAAGTCATGCATTGCGCATCAAACCAGATACTGCCTATGCCAAAATGACCGAGAAGGTCTGTCCTAAGGACGACTGGCTGCAGCTAGAATGTTAAATGTGTACCGAGCCCGAACGTCCTCATAGTCGGGCTGCTCATCTTTCCCATCCAGAAGGCCGTAGTAGAAAGTCGTATCTAGGTTGATGCACAGGTTGCTTGAGCAGGAGGATTACACCCTCAACCGTTGCCGTGCACTCACCTCTACCATCGAGCTCTCGCATGGTGAACCCATTTCCCATGTAGCCGAATCGATTACCCGCGTAACCATACGTATAATTCCAATCTTCCCATCTCGGGTTGGTGAGAAGCTCGATGATTAGAACACGATTGCCGGGGAACATGACTGGAGACGCATATGGTCCAGGCTTGAACCAAGAGCTGCAAGTGCCAGACCAGGCTGTGCGCTTGAGGTACAACTCCCGATGCTCGTTGAAGTCTTTGACGGCGTCTGCTGATATCTCCATTTTGGTGATGTTCTCCCTTTGCATCTTCTTCAACATCTGCATGAAACAGCGAGTCACTGTGATGGACACAGATTCTTCTTCAGCACCAAGGGAAGTACAACATTGTCAAGAATCAAACTCACTAGCCTCAATCATAGGTGCACCTGAACCATGGCCTGTTGGACCATGAGGTCCGTAGTACATAAAGTACTGCAATATCCGAATCAACGTTATCGATCAAAAGGGGAATCACCGAAATTTGGATGAACTCACGTTAGGAGTATCTTTGATAGCTATGGAGAGATAAGAGTCCACTGGATAATCATTCCACATGTCTTGGATGTTTACGCCTTTGCCATTTATGACTGGGAACCTTGGCTTGAAGCTTGTGTCGAAGCCCCTTTGAAGGCGGATCACGAAGTTTAGTCCCCCGAGACTCCCGCAATACCAAGTTTGTGACATGACTCACGTCGCGCACACAAAAACGTCGACTTCGACTTCGCTCCCTTCGTGATCTATGAACCCTTTCTCGGTCACCTCCTGGAACATTTGGGTGTAGACTTGGATGTTGGGCTCATTCAGCGCTTCGAGATAACCGTTTCCAGGGGTAGGTCTTCGACATCCTACCAGGAATTTGGTAGGCACGATGGCGTCTATCAAGCGTTGATTGCCTTTCAGCCTGGTCTTCATGTCACGTTCTGCAAACTGAGATAGCCGTGAGCATCATGAGTACGGTGACCAAGACTCTGCGAAGAACTTACTTCCAACGCGGCATTTTGCTCTGGAGTCCCTTTGATCAAGAAGCGGAATCGTTGGTTCAGTTCAGACTCGATCATCTTCCGATACTTCAAGCTCTCTTTTGGGTTCTCGGCAAATCGTTGTTTCTGTTCTTCCGTGTAAAGGAAGTTCTTGCCCCCGGGTCCAGCATACTTCTCTGCGAATGCCGAAGTGATCCAGGTGGGTGATCCTGAGAAAGTCCAAGCATTCAGCTGACCTTGCAAAAAAGAAGTGAGAATATCTCGCTCACGAATCCAATGGTATATCTTCTGACAGTCTGGTTGGACTGTGGCAAGAAGCTGAATGCCGGAACTGCCGCTGCCGACAATCGCTACACGCTTCCCTTTGAGATCTAGATTGTCCGGCCATCTCGCTGTGTGACACAACGTGCCCCTGAAAGAGTGTAGACCTTTGATATCTGGCCATTTCCAGGCATTCAGAACCCCACCAGCATTGATGAAAACGTCACAACGGTCGGTGAACTCTGCCCCGTCGTCAGATCGGATGTTGAGCTCCCACTGGTTTACTTCGGGTAGCCATTGTGCATGGACGACCTCATGGTGGAGCTTAAAGTACCTGGACAGATTGTACCTGTTCAAGAGGTAGAAACTGAGTGATCCGCTCTTCAGTGTTTGGGAACGGTATACTCACTTCTCAACCAGTCCACGGTAGTATTCATGTATCTCAGTTGCAGTGGCGTAGAACTCCTTCCAGTATGGGTTGGGAGACCAAGACACTACGACTCGCTGTCTCAGTTGGTCTCCTTTGCCAGCGTGGGGACTAACTCACTCTGATAATTTATGGAAGGGATGTCGCACCGACAACCAGGGTATTTGTTCCAGTACCATGTACCACCATACTGCCAGTCCAAAGCAGAGTGTCAGTCGTGGAGCTGCATCCAAGCTTGAAATATGTATTCTTGCTTCTTGCTTACATCACCACCTAGCTCATAGATCTGCAGCTCGATCTGATCACCATCCGTGTCGACACTGTGGGCCAAAGAGATTCCCGAGATACCGGCACCTATTGCGATGACTTTCAAGGGTCGTAACTGGTCGTTCACAGAACAAGTTAGCGATAATTCTAACAACCTCGCTAGGTTTGTCAGTACTCAACTCACCGATCCGAACGGTTTGTTGGGAATTTCGTAGCCTCGATCATTCCGGAATGGCCAGGGGGACCCCGGCTCTTCGATGGGGACTCGAGTGGGCATCCGAATGAGTGTATTTGCCATTCAGTAAAACCAGACCGATCTTCAGTGAACGAAGCGAGATGAAACGCCATCATACATAGGTTTCTGACTTATGTACGATGCATGAGCATGCACGATAAGTCATGCAAAACTAGCATGATAAGAACAAAAGATACATGGAACAGCAGAGATCCGCCGGAAAGATACGGTCATCGATCCGAGATCCGATCCGTGGCTTCTCCTCCTAGTCTTCTTGTCGTGACTGATTTGGGATTCATTTAGACCTCTGACATGAATAGAGAACACGTACCAGATTCTTCCATGCGCCTGTTTGGAGTTGAAAAGGCATCATGACCGCTGCACTCACCAACTCGCGTCCCAATGGAGAGGCAGTCTCACTCACCCTCTACCTGTTGTCTCAATATCCCCAGCGACCTATGTCGTTTGCGCCTCATGGATGGAAAGCTGTTTTGCCCCTTCGAGCTCTGGGTGTACCCTACACTACAGTGTTTATCACCCTTCATGAGCTGCGTGAAATCCTTCCCAAAGAGCTTGGCCTCCCTAAAGTGACCGTACCCGTGAGTCAATCCAGCCTGTGCGGCTTGGATGGAGTCGGGTAGCTGATGCAGGCGACGACTCCCTCATCCAGGCGCTGGAGATTAGAAGAGCCGGTGAAGCTACACAGATACTTCTTGACTCATACAACATATCACAATACGTAGGTGTGTCTTGATCTTGGTCTCAGATGAAGGTCTCGCGCTCACCTCGCATACATAGCTTGAAGCAAACCATGGCACTTCGGACAGGTCCATCTACGCCGGAACTGGAGAAGTGGGACGCCACTTCTCTCGTTTTGTGGAGCAATGGGTGGACAGGAGTCTGGCGGCAGCAATTCGACCCTGCGTCCTGCATACTGTGAGTCTGGAGAGGGTCTTGAAAACGACTGTAAGGATTGCTCGGCTCATGTCCAATGTAGAGCTATGCTTGTTTTCCGGCTGAAGGGCCAAATGCTGACGTCGCATCCCGGAAAGCCTTCTTGGCTAAATGTGGACAGAGCAAAATGAACGAGATGACGGCGTTAAACTCTGATCCAGATTGGACGATGTTGCAATATGCTGCTATACGCCAGGAGCTGGGAACGATAGAGATCTTACTGAGCGAACGGCATGAGCGAGGGGAATCAGGGGTATTTTTGGGAGGAGGAAAACCCATTCATGCTGACTTTTGCGTCTTCGCGTGAGTTTCGCGGTGGCTGAATGACTGATGGCTGATCAATGGCAAAATCTTCCACAGGTTTTACCCTTACTCTCGGACTAATCGGCAGCTTGTAGAGCAGACCTGGCACCACGAGTCATTACCCTATGTTGGAAAATGGTTACAAGCAATGCAGACCCAAGGTCTGGTCAGTGAAACGGAGCTTTTGCCATTATAGACCTTGTGTCAGCCTTTTCTTGCGTGCTCTGGAACCGCATATGGAAACAAACCTGCGCGGTGTTGCTTTCGGGTTTATGCGCGAGACAATCACAGTGCACCAAGAGGTTGTGTCTTCACCATAGTTATATGATTAGTCGCAGGGTTATATTTGCGGCAAGAGGAGTGGTCGAGATAAGTCGATAGATATCTGACCAAGGTGGACGGGAATGTCGGGTAGCAATACGTGTACTATGCAGCCATACATCACTGGACAGCAGCGGAGAAGTCTGCTTTCGAGTCCCATGTAGTACCGGCCAATCCATCTTGACTACGCAACGGATGTTCTTCTCTGGCTTGCTCAAGCAGAGTAGATAAGCTTTCGTTTTGCGCGATTGCTTTCTGCAATTTATCTGTCAGTCCACCTGTCCAGGCGATAAAGTATAACTTGCCTTGAGGCAGGCTTGGTACTCGATCCACGCCTTGCCGCACGCTCTCTCATATTCCTCAGCTTTGATCTGAGCTCTCGTTTTCCCTGAAGTGTCGATTGGCTCCACATCGATCTCCTCGTCTGGATAGTCTGGCGTGTGGGCGACGTGCGTTCTCGCCCCAGATATTTGGGCGGGAGCTTTCGCGCGGGTACGAGACGGGAAGGCATTTGCCCAGCTGGTTATGAGGGGTCGCTTCGTTTGTTGTGTGCTCGGTGTGGTGGAAACATGATGGTGATTGGCGACAGGAGCAGAGTCCGATCCGGTGACGAAAGTCGAAGATGAGGCGGAGGAAGATGGCGTCGAGGATGAGTTGGCGCGAGAAGCATCGAGCGCAGGCTGGAGATATCCTTCAAACCATAGGTTGAAGCACGAGTCGTAACGATGCTTCATGGGCGTACATTCCGGGGAGAGCGATCTACACAAAGAGTGAAAGGAGGAAGTTGAGCTATGCGGTTGGAGGATTGCAGTCTACCGATCACTCACTCCATGATGAGATGCGGTTCCCAGGAGTCGATGACCGAGATGGCTTACTTGTGTTGAGGCGGCCTTTTGAGTTGTATTGACTTATGGAGAGAAGTGAATGACAGACATACGTTGAATATAAAACGACGTGGTTGCCGAAGGAAGTCAGTCAGAGAGGGGGCAGTGGGAGGAGGTCACGTGACCTTGCTCAAAACCCACCCAGTCTCGTCCTCTCCCTTCGGTTCGACTTCACTCGTTGTATATCTATCAAAGCTAATGGGAGGCAGCACCTCTGATCATCCGTTCCTCACCCATATACCTACCAGACACAGGCAACATGGCAGAAGACTTGGCAGACAACGACGTGGACGATCTCCTTTCGCAACTCACACAAATACTTGTGGATCTGGAGAAGAATCCTGACAGTGTCCAGCTGCTCCGTCGGCAAATTCGGCTGATGGACCAACTGGGCATGACAGCGGAGGTCCTCGATGCATACGGAAGGTTGTCATCCCTCATCATGCTGAATGATGGTGAGTGATCCTTGCTATCTTGGAAGTCTCGTGCTGAAGTTTTCCAGAATCTTGGCTCGCATACATCAACACGACCATCGACAACGCTCGACAACTCAGTCTCGATTCGTTCGTTGACGTCCTTGAGAAGTTTGACCAAGCTGAGAAGGATTACCTCTGTGAGCCAGGCCGACAGCATGTTCGAATGCCTTCTGACCATCCTTCAGCTCTTCCAATACTGGTCCGTCATGCCGAATTTGTCATCTCGTCACATCAAGCGGCCCGATCTACCTTGACAGTGGGCGGCGAAGAACCGACGTTGACGGTAAGCGAGGAGGTGGCCGAATTCCTCACTTCAGATACGGTTCGAAGCATGTTACAAGCGGTTTCACAAAGAAGTCAGGGGTTACTGAGTGAGAGTCAGGCTGTCTGGCAGCCTTGGCTAGACTGGGAAGTCAGTCAGTTGAAGGTATCCACAGATAGGTGAGTTGTCTGCCCTGCGATCGCGCTAATCGTACCTAGACAGACCACATTAGAACACATACATGAAATGTACCTTGAACGCATGGGTGTGCCGCACCTGAGTAAGTCACAGGTCGATTGCACTGGCTGACGAACAGGCATCGAGGCCACTTCGAGCGCATATTCGACATTCTGCTCGGAGCATTGTCCACAAGAATACGAGCAGCGTTTGGTGCGAGCTACACAAGCTGCTCAAGGCGCCAAGACAAAGCTCTCATTGGAGAAGCGATATGGCAAGACAAGGGAGGATTTTGAGTCACAGATTGTAGGTCGGGCGTCACTTGACGTAATGCTGATGAACCAGGCCTATTCGTCGGACCTTCCTTCTCGAGCTCAGGTCTTGACCGAATACTCCCAGTGGGAAGCTGACCAACGACTGAAACCTGGAGGTACCGGAAGGGCTCCCACGGCTGATCACGACCTCACTCGAGCAGTGTATGAGAGGACGGTAGCCCAATATGCGAGAATCACTGCTGGAACCGAAACAACATTGATAGCTACGAACGAATCGATCCGCAAGGCGAAGAAAGATAGCAAGGGCAAGGGCAAGCAGAAGCCTAGGGAGGAGATTGCAGAGGTGGATGGTCTGATGGACCAGAGGAGAGCATTGGAGGAAGCGATCCGAGCATATAAAGACGCGGAAGCCACTATATGGGTGCGATATGCGTCATGGGCGGTGAGTGCGTCGGTCTGTAGACCATGCTGATGCTTAGGAGGATGCCTTGGGAGTTCTCGAGTCTAGTGCTTTACGAAGTAGAGCTATCAGAGCTTGTCCCCATAACGGTGATGCCTGGTGTCGACAGTTGCTCGATCTGGTGGGTCATACAGCGATAAAATCTGTACTGATATCGTAGGAACGGAACGGCGCGGAACTAAAGGCCCTCACTACCACCTTCGAACGAGCGCTGGCGCTTGGACTGTTAGAATTCCCGATAGGGCGTTCTATAGATTTAGTCGAGCTGTTTGTGTGTCGCGCAGCTTACGAGAGTCGGGTGGAACTTGTCGAGGCAGTACAAGGTGGGTGGTCAATGTCATAATGGTTGACTGACCATCCAGGTGCGTACCACCCTGTCATGGCGACGATTATGCGAGGGCTCGAAATGGTCGCAAAAGGTGAGTTTGAATACAATCGGCATTGCTGATATATCCAGCGAATAAGCCTGGAGACACGACGTTCAAGCTCGAAAAATTCCTGCTAGAATGGGTACGTCCTGTAAACAGATCTGGCGTCTTACTGATGACGGTTCAGTCGGAGACAAAAGCACCAGAATTTCTCGATCAAGCTCTCATGATTCTTGACAAACCGAGCAAAGCCAGGTCATCCGCATACCAAATGGTCCTCCTGCGTACATCTGTCAATACGTGAGTCTCTATTATTTGCGATCAGCACTAATCCCTAGTCGTCGTGGATCTCTCGATCAAGCCCGAGACTTATTTGTCAAGTCAATACAGCGACACGATCTTGACTGGCCAGAGGCTGTTTACGAAGCATTCGTACAGTTTGAGAACGTTCACGGCGAATTAGGCACTGTGCTAGAAGCTAAACAGCACATCGAGAGAGAACAGGAGAAAGTGGCAAAGCGAAGAGAGAAGGCCGCCTTCGAAGCCCAATCATACCAACAGTATGTGGCTCTCGCCCCACCGGTAGATGCACTCGCCGAGCAACCAATGATCGTCGACGGTCCGGAGCCGACATCACAGCCTGCACCAAGTGCTGCTCCAGCTATCGAAGAAGAAGACACTCGTTTGAAACGGTAAGTGGTTCTCATTGTATGGGTTCTGATCTTTGGCAGGGATCGAGAACACACAACTGTTCTAGTCAGTGGCTTGCCCAAAAGCATCAATGTAGATCGGATTGAAGCGTTCTTCTCAGAGGTGAGCCTTGGATGACGAGCAGAGCTGATCAGCAGTGTGGGAGGACTCGGGAGATTATGGTCCTTTCAGACGACAGTGCAACTTCTGATTCGGCATTGGTCGAATTCAGACAGGCGGAAGCGATTCCCTTAGTGCTAGCGAAAGACCATAGGAAATTCGAAGGGAGCGAGATATCTATATCAATGCTTTGGCGCTCGACTCTGTTTGTTACTAATTTCCCAAGAGAGATGGATGACGAAGGTATTCGAAACCTTTTCGGACAGGTAAGCAGTCGTGTTCGGAGCGGTGCTGAGATGTCAGTATGGACGTATCTTGCAGACACGATGGCCAAGTCGCAAGTATGCAGACTCGCGTCGATTCTGCTACATTACCATGGAATCTCCGGTCAGTGCATGGCCTGTGCCGCTTTGAGATGGAACTCGTCAGCTCACTTGAATTTCCAGGCCGTTGCACAAGAGGCTACTGTTTTACACGGTTACAAGACAGACGATGGTTTTGGTCTCACAGTCCTGATATCAGATCCTTCCGTCAAGACGAAGCGAAGCGACGCAACCAACTCAACACTGTTTGTTGGTGGCCTGAATCCCAAAACCACCGAAGCGGACGTGCGCGGCATTTTCCAGGAGGTGAGTGACAATGTATGCTTGCAGCTAATCAAGCAGCATGGGATCATACGCCAACTCAAACTTGGTTGGAATGCAGCGAAACGTGAATGCAGGGGATTCGCATTTGTGGAAATGGCAACAGAGGTGAGTTTTGCCTTGCTTGGGACTGACTGACCATAGTAGGCCGAGGCAAAGGCGTGTTTATCGTTGCACGGAACTCAATACCAAGGCAGATATCTGAAAGTGACAATGAGTGATCCCAATCATGCGAATAAGAAACCTCAAGCACGGTGAGTCCAGCCGGATATCCGAAGCTGACAAGCAGTAAACCGGACGAAGCTGCTGATAAGCGATCGCGTTCCGTCCGTCTGTCCAACTTACCGGACAACGCGCAAGAAGGCCTACTTCAACAAGCTTTGGAAAAGTTTGTCCCGGTCAAGCGTTTGGAAATGTTTGCTAGAAGTCGCGAGGCTGTTGCAGAACTTGAATCCCAGGCGGTAAGTCATCCGTCAGTGTGGTTTGTGCTGATGTGTAGGATGCTGGAAAACTCTTACTACGCACGGAGCCGTTCGTCTTCGAAGGACAAGAGATTACGATCGCGGAGAAAGACAGACGGGCACCGCCTGCACCGCCTGCTCCAGCCGCATCGGCCGCGGCAGTCACCGAGTCGTCGACGATGTTTGCACCCAGAACAGCCAGAAAAGGCAAGGTGATCGCTAAGCCTCGACCGACAGCGGCGGTGGCAGCTCTCAAACCAAATCAAACGCAAGCGGGCCAAGACGATTTCAGGGCTCTGGTAGCGGCTAAGAACAAGCAGAGGGAGGACAAGCTGACGGGCGCAAAAGGTGACAATGTAGGCGAGAAGCGCAAATCAGAGCACGAAGAAGAGCAGGACGCGAAAAGAGCTCGTCAATGACGAAAGAAATGATGCATGACACTGTCAAAGTGGATCATCCCACACCAAAGAGTCTGCGCCACCACCTTTTGAACCTGAACCATCCTCCACCTTGCCATCCACTACTTCTAGGTTCTGTACCCACCCACATCCTGCCGGTCCCGCACCTGACGACTCCCTCTTCGTCCTCTACTTCAACTTTGGGAACTCTAATCGCTTGGTCATTCACGCCAACGGCGATAGCTTCCCATCTGGCCTCCTCCATTGCCTTGACTCCTCGGCCAGGTCTCACGATGGGAAATCGGACGTCTGCCTTCCTGGTGATGAAGCGAGGGAAAAGGCTCATGAGAGACTCCGCCTCTTGGTCGCTGATGTGAGCAGGGAATACCCATAGTCTGAAGCGAGGCTTGTTGAGGTCGGCTTCTTCTAACGCGATGTCATCTTCTGTCGGATCGTCTTCGTCATCTTCCACCAGAGCTGAAACTGATCGTCCTGCATTCGCGTATGCAGAATTCTGTTTACTGTTCTCACTCATGGTGCTCTGGCTCAGGAGATGAACCCTGTCGTCAGACACTCGTTCCGAGTGGATGTATGGTCGGAAACTATTTGCGATCACTTCAGATTTGTCGTCGATTGTCCTTGAAGAGAGGAAAGGTTCATCGGGATCGTTTGGTGTTGGAGGTCCGTCCGAACCCTCTCTAGACGTTTGTAGCGGATTTGGAATCGTTGGAGGAGCTCGACGTGATCGTGGAGGTGGTGGAGCTGGTCCACGTTTAGTTGTGTTATTGTTCTTGTTGCGAGGGTCTATGAAAGGATCTGAAATGGCTCGAGATCTCGAATCAATCTTGCGCGGGGGTAGTGTCGGGATCGCCATCAATTCTTCTTGTGGGTCTGTAGTAGCCAACCTTTGAGGAGACGGCTGCGTCCGTCGTGGACGAGATCCGGAGTATGATCTGGGGATAGTACGTATACGTCGTAGTTTCGGTGGCGACGTGAGAGGTTGATCTTCGAAACCGAGGATGCCTTTGAGCATGGTCACAGCCTCGTGCATGAATTCGGGGCCGCTGTGTACGATCAGTTCATCGAAACGACAATCGACAAGGGGGATATGACTCACCCGGATTCGAGAAATACGGCATCATCAATCTCCCAAACGACTCTACTTCCTCCGGCGCCTCCATGCTTTTGTTCTCCTCGACTCTGGGCGCGTAGAGAACCCCACAAACCTCGAAAGAAAGGTTCGACTCCACCCGTGTTACTCGTACACCAGGTCGAGACAAATTTGCTCATTTTTTCCCGTCGTTCTGTTTTCGCTCTCACCCCTGACGAATCCTGTCGAGCTAATGGCGAGATGGAAGCGGACGCTATTGTACTGGAGATCAGAGCGTGGAAGGACGATATACGAACGCGGAGGTGATGCAAGTGAGCTAAGGATCGGAGCGAGGATTGGAGTCTGGTGTACGCTGCGCGATGTGAGGGTGGAAGAGCGGCCAGAGTCGATGAGATGTACGATGATGACTCTTGTGGTGGTGAAGGAGAAAAGTAGAACTGCCGACAGTGATGCGCGAACAGCCGTAGATCCTGGATTGAGTGCTTGTCAGCATGTTCTGCCATGCGTCAGGTAGACACTCACTTCGGGACTGGGATTGCTGACACCTTCAACTCTGGGGTGACCAGATCCTTCACGTCCACTGTATATGCTTCCCAGCGGAGGACTATTAGTTGATCCATCTCGTCTTGACCGAGTCTGACTGTGTTCCGAGCCCCGTCTGATCGTCGGTGGCTGCAAAGCCGGATCATTGGAATTACGACGCGTCCATTGACTATGTCTCGATGGTGCTCTAGATCCTGGAGTCACCGGAGGTGATCTCATACGAGAGGGACCTTCGCCTGTACTGCTTGCTGCTATCCCCGCTAGCCCGCCGGGACGCGCTCGTGATGGGACGATACTGGTCGGGGAATCCAGTGATGGAGGGAGATTGTAGGCGAAGCCGGGTCGAGCGGGAGAATGACCAGCTGAGCGTATTGACGAGCTTGATGGAAGGGTGTGGGTATTCACACGAAGAGGTGGTGGACGGGGGGCTCTTGATGAAGACGGTCGCGAAGGCGGAGGGGAAGGAGGGTAGTTTGAGTGGGGATCAAAGGTTGACTTGGACATTTTGGTTCATCGATTTCGTCTCTCTTTGCAGGAACCAATCTACCAAACACGTCCACGAAGGTATCATGCCTCATGGACCTGCGATAGATGTGATTTGAGTGGTGCAAAAGGTCGTGATGGATGGTAAGTTAAGTGAAAAGTGATAAAAATCCAACTCGAAATCATGTCGGTCACCCACTTTCAGGGATTTAGGGGTTAGACACCGTACAACATGACGCGGCGGTACCCGTGATGTGTGTCCTGGGACCGACATTTGCTCCTCTCATCCAGTTAGGATTCATGACACTATTCTCAGACACATGTACATATAGCTACATACTCCTTGGCTCTGCACTACCTCCGAAGCTCGTCCTTGGCGAGACGGCGCGCGTTTACTTGCGGTCACTGGAAACAGTGATGATTTTGACATTAGTGGCAGACCTTCCGTCTTCTTTTGTTCACGCTGGCGACTTACCGGTTGAGGAAGACGTAGCCGCCGTTCAGGTAGGTGGCTGGAGAAGTGCATGTCAGCCTTGTAACATGAGGGAGATACCACCCAGAACTCACCGTAACCGAGCCAAGCACAGTAAGGGGCCAAGAACCAAGTGGTCGAGAAGGGGGTGCTCAACCCGTGCATCTTGACCGTCATCGCGGTGACCGTCCCGGTCAAGGCGAGAAGGTGTGCAAGGCCAGCTTCTTTTTGCTTTGCGACGAAGAAGACGGGCATATACAAGATGTTGATCAACAGCTGGCCGTAGTAGAGCTGGAGAGCTTGGTCGGCTTGGGCTCTGAAGATAGGCGGGAGTTAGCAATGTCCTTGGTGACCAAAAGCGGTCAGAGACTTACGTTCCGCCGGGGGTGACAGCGGCGTCAAAGGCTCGGACGGTCAAGTGAGACGCATAACCCATGAGACCGTAGAGGATGGTCCAGACCTAGATTTGTCAGCCATGGTTTCGACGTGGCCATTGACTCACGGGTCCGAATGCCTCTCGAGGAGGGTTTCCGGGAGGCGGGGTCAAGGTCTTTGGGGAGGGGGGTGGAGGTTTGTCAGTGACGCGTGAAAGTGCCAGCATGTGCCACACCCACCTTGAACCAGTTGCTCTTTGTGCTCTGACCTGTGACATAGCCACTGAGAGCTCCGAGACCGATAGGGAGACCGACTGAATAGGTATGCATGAGTACAGGTGCCGGAACAACGATCAAAAGCGGGAGGCCAAGAGCAGGGACAGGGGGCTGGCCAGCTTGACTTACCTGCAAGGAAGGGGTTCCTGGCGACGTCGAAGAGGACCTCGGGTAAAGGAGACATGTCTAGTGTGATGTGCTGTTGTTGTTGTTATCGTTGTGATGGTAGATAAGCGTATGGTGAAGACAAAGAAGGGGGAATGTATTCACTTCTGCAGACTTTTGCCTCCTGTTTATATGACACAGACACACACACACACACTCTCTCTCTCTTTCTCTGTGTGTCTCTCTACTCTGGCGCCGGTTTCTCGATTACATCAGGTGATGGCATACTTTCCCTCCCCTCTCCCCCCTTCCCCCTTCCCCTGTCCCATAATCTCACCCTTACAGCCGAGAAGAGCAATACAGGAGCAGAGTTTGACAATGACGTAGCTGAGGGTTGTCCACAAAATGAGAGAAACATTCAAAGAGTGGCATCAAAAAAGCCAAAGCATCCCCGGTTACGTGGCTGTTTTTCCACACTCATCTTTTGTTTGGCTCAGAGGAAGAAGGGCTATTACGTAAATGATCACACAAAGTCAAAAGGTGTAAACATCCCTCTAGCATCCATCTACTTTGGTACCAAGCCAGCCCTAGAACAGACTGCGACATGACATCTTTTGCTCTGCTACCATCACACATCTTTTCACTCAGCTTTCCAACTCGTCCGTGACATATCCCCATCATCCTCTCCCTGTGTATAGTCATATCCCTTCCATCCCCTCGGCCCATCTACCATCATTGGAAAAAGCAGTGTTTGAGACATAGCCCTTGTTTCCTCCCCGACTCCGACAGTATCGTGGACCCGTTACAATGCCAGTCTCATCACGCAAACCACCTCCCAGTCCTCACGCCTACTCCTGTCTCGCTCCGACAACAGCTCCTGGGTCAGCTTCCGATCATCAACCATCTTCGTACACTCCTTATCCTGGCCAAACATCACGACAAAATTCCCCTGCTCCTCCTTATGACACACAAAGATCTCCCGACCCATTCGCCAATGCTCGCGCCTTGTCCTATGGACCATCAGGGCCGGCCTCGACCGTCATGTATACTCCTGCCTACGATCCGCCATACGCATCACCTCCTCCTACTCGGATCAACGCCCCCGTAGCTCAGCCACTACCCACACCATCGCGCTTGCCATTCTTCGAGGCCGCCCTTGCTCGGTCAAGAGGAGAGAACGTGCCCGACCCGAGACAGAATACCGTGCCAGGCTATGGACAACCCCTTCCATCGTACCTTCCACCACCGGACCCGAATCATCCCAACCTAGCGATCGGATTCACACAATCAAATACAGTACGATTCGCGACCGGTCAAGTGCCTCGATATGAACGGGAGATGTCACGTTCCCCTTCTCCTGGGCTGGACGAGAGCTTCGATCAGAACCATCACAAAGCATACGGATATGGTGCGGACCAAGATGTGGAGAAGGCTTTACTGGCGGAGGAAGATCGTCGAGCCGAAGCAGTGGACGAGAAGGGATGGAACGAGAAGCTTTCTTCTCTAGGTTTCACCTCTGGAGCTGAGGACGGAGACTTGTCGTTACCTCCGTTCCGTGGCTCAGGTGTTCCTGCCATCCATGTTCGAGGGCCCACTACGTCGACCTTCGAAGACGGGGACATGGCCGCTTCCAATACCCAGCACTTTGGCCCTGCTCCTACAGGTCGGGTGGGCAGAAGAACACACAACGCAGCTGGACACAGACGTATCAAGCAGACCGCCACTCTCGATGACAATGGGTTCTTTGCTGTGGACATGCCGATCCCGACAAGACTGGCTCAGTTCCTACCAGTGAAAGGTGTCGAAGAGCAGAAAAGCACCAGGTAGGTGATCTTGTAATGGACTGTGTTCATATGTCTAACGCTTCGCAGGTATACCGCTGTGACTACTGATCCTGATGGCTTCCCGACATCCGGTCTTCGGCTACGGCAAAACACATTCGATCCACCTCGTCAAACCGAACTATTCATTGTCATCACGATGTACAACGAGAATGCCGAGCTCTTCTGTCGCACTCTGTACGGTGTCATGAAGAACATCGCTCATCTGTGTGGGAGGAAGAACTCTCGAGTGTGGGGCAAAGACGGTTGGCAGAAGGTGGGTTACTAGAGCCTCAACGTAGCATTGCTGAGCTCACCAGTCCATGTGTAGGTCGTCGTATGTATCGTTGCGGATGGTAGAAAAGCTGTCAATCCGCGAGTGCTTGATTGTCTAGCAGCTTTGGGTGTCTTCCAAGAAGGTGGGCGGCACATACTCGGTTACCGACCATTTACTGACCACTCGGCAGGTGCAATGACCAACATGGTCAAGGACCGACCAGTCACCGCACACGTCTTCGAATACACAACTAGCTTCGCCTTAGACGCAGACCTACACTTCAAATACCCCGACAAGGGCATTGTACCATGTCAGATAATCTTCTGTCTTAAGGAGAAGAATGTGAGGCTGGAGATCTGAGGGCACAAGCTTTCGCTGACAAGAATGTCGCACAGGCCAAGAAAATCAACTCACACCGCTGGTTCTTCAATGCCTTCGCCCCTCTGCTCTCGGTGCGTTCTTCAACCAATGGCTAGAAAAAGATCAAGCTGAAAGTTGGCGAGACTCGTAGCCAAATGTTTGCATTCTTCTGGACGTTGGTACTCGTCCGGAAACGAAATCCTTGTACTACTTGTGGAAAGCGTTCGATCTCAACTCCAATGTGGGAGGTGCTTGTGGAGAGATCGCGACTTTCAAAGGCAAGACATGGAGGGGTCTATTGAATCCCCTTGGTGAGCTTGACACATTTCTGCTCATCAGATCCGCGCTGACATGAACGCGCTTCAGTTGCTGCTCAATGTTTTGAATACAAAATGTACGACTGTTGAGCGTGCTTGTAGCTGCTGGGACTGATTGCTTGCCCATCAGGTCCAACATCCTGGATAAGCCTCTGGAAAGTTTGTTCGGCTATTGTACCGTCCTTCCAGGAGCCTTCTCGGCTTATAGAGTGAGTGGGAACAGTCATACAGCGTGCACACATTGACTGTGCTTTTCATGACAGTGGATTGCATTACAAAACAATGCAGATGGGACAGGACCTCTCGCCTCCTACTTCCAGGGTGAGAATCTGCATACTGGTAAAGCGGACACATTCACGGCGAACATGTGAGTGAACTACAGTCACGCCAAGCAATCACACAGCTGACACATATCTTGCAGGGTACGTTTTTGGCTTAACTCCGGCTCGTTGTCTAAACTGTTGTCATCTAGTATTTGGCCGAAGATCGAATCCTATGCTTCGAGATTGTGGCTAAGAAGAAGGCAAACTGGGTGTTGAAATTTGTCAAATCAGCGGTCGGGGAAACAGATTGTCCTGATACCATTCCTGAGTTCATCGCTCAGCGAAGACGGTAAGACACCGTCGAGGTCATGTTAGATGTGAGAAGCTGATCAGCCGTCATAGATGGTTGAATGGATCGTTCTTCGCAGCTGTTAGTAATACTTCTGCACACACCTGGTAATCTACTGATGAGCCGATAGGTCTACTCACTCATCCATGTCGCCCAAATTTGGCGGTCAGATCACTCGCTCATACGGAAATTGGGACTGATGCTTGAGTCCGTCTACAACGCTCTAAACCTTGTCTTCTCGTGGTTCGCGCTCGCCAATTTCTACATCTTCTTTGTAAGCGTGCGGCGTCCTCCTCAGACGGCATCACTCACGCGTCATACAGGTCATCCTCACAAGCGCCCTGGAGAGCACGTCGTTCAATGTTCCTCACATCAATATCCTCAACAAAATCGCACAGGTATGTCTCCAATCCCGGCTCCGCCACTGACAGTATCAGTATGGTTATCTAGGAGCTTTAGTTGCTTGCTTCATCTTCGGAATGGGAAATAGACCACAAGGGTGAGTGCCCGAAAGGGTATTGATGTAGTACGAGCGCAAACGTACTGATTCATATTTTAGATCGCCATGGAAGTACAAGTCGACAATCTACTTCTTTGCCCTCCTTACAACATAGTCAGTCTGCTGTGCTTGCTCCACATTCTCGACCCTTGCTGACCACTGATGCTCATCGTGACGACAGTATGCTGGTCTGCGCTGTGCTCTGTACTATCCAAGCTATCAAGAACTTCGATAGCCCAGTCTATGCGCGCATGGTTGTATCCGTGATTTCGACCTACGGTGTATTCATTGTTTCCAGCTTGCTAGCGCTGGATCCCTGGTGAGACTAGCTCCGGGGCCCTGAGACATAGCGCTGATTGACTTTGGCAGGCATATCTTGACTTGTTTCGTCCAGTACATCCTCTTCTCACCAAGTGAGCGTCTTTGCACATGGAGTAACTGAACAGTGAGCTGATACTCTGGTCTAGCCTATGTCAATGTCGTAAGTATAGTTTGAATCGACTTCGACCATGGCTGACTTGATCTAACCTCGCCTCGCCACGTTTCAGCTCAATGCTGTGAGTTCTCTCGCATTCACTACTGCACATGAGCACCGCTGATTTCAATCCACATAGTATGCGTATTCCAACCTGTATGTGGCTTATCGGAACGAGGGTGTGCGAATCATCTGACGAAGTCCATAGACACGACTTATCGTGGGGGACCAAAGGCTCAGATGCCGCACAAGAAAGTGATCTTGGAGCAGTTCACGGAGTAGGCAAGCATGTCGAGGTAGAGCTCGTCTCTGCTCAGCAGGACATCGATATCGCATACCAAGACGCTCTGGACAACATCAGGTTAAAGCGGGCTAGGGTGGACGATGAATGTGAGCCAAAGAAGGCGGGTTTGTCGGAGCAGGAGCAAAAAGACATATATGTGAGTCATGCAGACGGAGAGTTCAGATGCAATACTAACGCAATCGCCGCGACCTTGCAGGCAAACTTCCGAACTAATGTAAGATCCCATCGCCGTGAAGACAGGAATCGGGAGCTGACAAAGTCACTCCCAGCTACTCCTCTTTTGGTCTCTCTCTAATGCCCTTCTTGCGAGTCTCATCTTGTCAGGCAACACTTCATCCACCTTTGACGGTTCTGGCGATTCCCGCACAGGGATCTACATGCTGATCATCCTAGGTCAGTTGGGTGTCAGAGTGCATATGGTCCGTGGGCAGTGCTGATGAACTCCATCCAGTCTTTGTCGCTGGCATGTCCCTGTTCCGATTCATCTGTTCTACAATGTACTTGATCATCCGATTGTTTGCCGGATAAAGGGATTTGTATCGAGCCATAGATGCTGAGAGATGAGAAAACGGTCAAAGATGCAATGAGCCGCCACATGAAAACATTACACTGGTGAAAAATCAGTCTCGCTGCAGAATAATCAATTGTATTCTTCACATTGCACCTCAAAACGTCCCTTGATGAATAAGAAAAGCCATGAGATCATTCGAATCCTGCGAGATGAGTATCTGGATGGGCAGCTGCAGACTGCGCGAGGTGGGTGTCGTTGACAATAAATCCGTGAATGCCGAGCATTATTGACGATATGACCGGTACACAGACATAGCGGCATGTGGTCCAGCTGTCCTCACCGTTCTGACCCGATCCACCCGAGCACTTTGTGACCACATTCCATCGACAGACGATACCGAGATATCTGGGTTCAGATCCTCTTCCAGCAGTCCGATCTCCCTATCGCACTTCGAGATCAGGATCGGCCTGAAGACGCTCTTCACGCTAGCTTCCGAAAGTATCAATTCAATCCCATTCAACTTGGTCCCCCGACATTGGCTCCGCCTCTACACGGACACTTCACTCTTGCTCAGTCTGAGCGATCTCATACTGAGCGATGGTCCTGAAGACGGTTCGAGCAAGTTCTGGTTGGAGAGTGTGAGGAGGTTGGATATGGCTATCATCGTTGCGGGCGGGATTGGCGAGAAGAGATCAGGTTGGATTCAGCATGTCATCAAGGAGATACAAAGGGTCGGGTTCAACGGACACACTTCCTCTTCGCTGTCGCCCTCCTCTTCTTCGTCATCCCACACAGCGTCGGACAGCGCAGAACGGCCTGCCAAGCGTCCTCGCATCGAACCGCCCCTCTCCTCTCGACTCCTGTACGCTCCAAATCCGATCCCTGTACTGGACGGTCCACCTTCCGTCACCAAATACCTGGCGAGTCACATCGACCATCCTTTCATCATACGTGGGTATTCGTCCGATGCACAGTTCGCGTTCGGATCTCATTGGCCTGCTCTCGGACGATGGAGATCTGCCGAGTATCTCCTCGCACAGGCGGGACAGGGCAGGGTCGTGCCGGTCGAGATTGGGAGGGCGTACGATGATTCGCATTGGGGTCAGAAGATCATCCCTCTCGAGCGGTTTTTACGACGAGCTGGGTTCGTGATTCCATTGAAGGATGATGAAAACGGTGGCGCAGACGTACGAGACGCAAAGAAGTCGGATGAGGATGAGGATCTGGCTGAGGACGAAGCGGGGTCGAACGACAACGACGACGATGATGACGCTCCGCTTTATCTCGCTCAATATGGACTGTTCGATCAGTTTCCAGATCTGGCGAAAGATATCTCTTATCCAGATTACGTCTGGTCCAACCCCCCTGTCCCTCCTAGCATTCCATCGTATGAACCACCAGGGACAGATGATGGGGTGATCGTGAACGTCTGGATAGGAAGTGGTGGTGGTGAGATTGTCAGTCCTGCGCATACTGTGAGTTAGTGATTCCTTGACTTCCTTTTTCCTGTCTTGAGCTCTTTCCTATCAATTATAGCGTGGAAATACAAGCTTATCATGTAGGCGAAACCTCCCAGGATCCATACTACAATTGCTATGCCCAAGTGTTGGGTCAGAAGAGAGTATGGCTCGCAGCGCCTTCTTCCAGCCCATACATGAACGCCTATGGTTCCACCACGACATCGGCCCACGACACTTCTTCCGTATCTGAACCCGATCTTGCGCCAGATCGTGCTGCGGCGGTGGAAGACGAGGAAGACGGTCTTGCAGAGAAATACATGACCAATACTTCCAAAATACCCTTGTTGCGACCCTTGTCTCACGACTACGACTCTTTCGAATCTATGCTCAAAAACGGGTATCCAGACTTCTACGAACATGTTTGGCCGGTAAGTCTGGAAGCTGTGTTACAACCGGGAGATCTCATGGTCATGCCCCCTGGATGGTGGCATGCGATGAAAGGGGAGGGCGAAGGTCCAGGTTGGAGCGTGTCAATGTGGTACTAGAGTCTAGTCTATACTTCACAACCATGCAGCGGGATCCCTGCATTACTCTAGGTATGTTGGAAGATTTTCGGAACGGTATAAGAAGTACAGTACGAGCTCCTCCGCGATCCATCGGCAATCACATCTCGTAGACACCAGTCTCTAACGTCCAATCGTGTTGGGTTGGTTCCAAGATAAGACTGAGTGGGATTGGTGCCATCAGCACAGCGGTCTGAAATAGGCCCCATTTAGCCACACTCACGAGTCATGTCTCCCAACTTCCTTGGCTTGACGAGATGTCTGATCAAGCCGGCCAGGGCAAGGACGACACACAGGATAGCTGCAGCGATGTACGCCCAACCGAGGAAAGGTTGCTTGCCTCCGATCCATGATACCGTCGAAATCACGATGGATTTTGTCCCTGAGAACTGTTTTACGGGATAGTCTGTTGATATTGGTCCATCAGCTTCACATGTGTATATTACGACGAACGGACGGATGACTCACTCATGTTCGCAACCACTCTGTACCTGCCCTGAGTCATGACCTCGTGGTCATTTCGCGCCCATAACTTCCTGAAGGTCGGGAGAGCAGCTACTCTCATCCAAATCTGGAAGTGCTCGTCCGCGCGAAGGTTGGGGAACTCGGAGTATCCATTAGGATATTTGAGATGCCAATTGGGAGGCGGTAGGACGTCTGAAGGGGAACCATAACCTGGTGTCTCGACATAGTTCTTGGCAATACCTCCCCAAGCGATTCCAGAATCGGTGAAGTTGTAAGTCTGATTTTGAGCCCCATCTAGGTGCAATGGGTCAGCTGAGGACGAAGGTGATCTCAACCGCGGGGCGGCTTACTCTGCGGGTTGAGCATGACGAATTGGGGGAACGTGTCTGTTCGACAAGCAACACGGTCAGTCAGATCTCTCATCGAGAATCATGAGAAGATCACAAACCGTTGAAAACACTGTTGGCGATCAAACCGCATGGGTAGTAAGGCTTGCCACCGCTTGATGTGATGGGCTTACAGTCACCACTGTCGATGTCAGATCTGCCGAGGAGCTATGCCTTGAGCATCGCGTCTCCCAGATTTTTCCAACGGCTGGGACACACGTACGCGGAACGGTAATCTCCCTTCAACTGACTCGAGTCGAGACTCTGCACATAACGACGGTGATTTTGGTAACTATTTCACCAAAAACTAGATCAGCACAACGCGTCGGTCTGTAGACAGCGTGTGTCTACTCACTAATTTGTCAACTTGTAGTACAAGAAAACACCGGGGCCTGATCATAGACAGAGTGAGCATTGTGATGCATTATACAGGCGTTAAGACGAGAGACGCGACTTACCCAGGTCGTACGGCGCCTCGAATTCGATCTCGCATCTGGCCTGTTCGCCGATTGACCTCGAGGTATCATTGCTGAAAGACCAGGTCGGTGCGGAGATTGACGACGCGCTGATTGGAGACGAGGATTTCAGATCATCTATGGCCAAGGAGAGTAAGCAAACAAGCTACTTTTACGCTGCTATGGATGAAGCCACTCACATCCGTACGCGCTGCTTGGCATAACTGCAAACGATCCATCCGTCGGTGCACTCGCATCGCATTGTGTATAGTCGAGAGTGATTGTGGTCACCTTTCCGCTACCCCACACGATCAAAGCACCTATCGGAGCGAAGATGAGACCGATGATAAACAGTGTTGGAAGCACAGCTTTGGGTGTGAGGATAGGCTGCCATGCCTTGAGTCGTTGTTGCTTGAATGCGGTATCTAGAATCGGGGCAAGCGACTGTCAGTTATTGAGATCATCAGGGAAGTTGCTTGTCGTTTTCATTTCATGGTCGTCGTCGTCGTCGTTGTTATTGTTGTGACCGATATGACCGATTTGTCAGAGATGTGACTCACTGGCTGGTCTCTTCGACCATTTCACTTTCTCCTTCTCTGTGGGTGCCGCATCACCATTGTTATCGATGTCCGCTGCCTTGGCCTTGTTTTTTCTGTTGAATATGGCCATGATGAGTGTGAGATGATGAGCGAGAAGTGACTGTTGATTTGTGAAATGTTGTTGGAAATGGTAGTGACCGAGCCGAGGTCCTGCGTGAGAGAGGAGACTAGTCACGCCCGCTCACGGAGGCAGCGATTTGTCACCGACACCCATTAGGCGCGCGTGACAACTCCTGCCAAGGCTGTACATTCAGCACGGGTGGGTAAACAGTTAGACATGTTGTGTATGTTCAATCACATATATGCATACAACAGCTGGTACATATTTACTGCCCTAGAAGGTCATGCAAAAACCAGTTTTCTCGCTACATTTCGACCTATTTGAGGCGACTCGGCCTTCCGCTTCATCGCCCCGCTGCCACCCTCTGAACCCAAGAACGGCTTGCCCTTCGTTTCGTCAGGTGCCAACGCGCGTGGTCGGAGCTCTGCTAGGGGTTTGGGCAAGGCGATGGGAGGCGTCGGTCGTGGATAGGAAGAGAAGAAGCGATGTTGCAAGGCCTATCCACGTATCAGTACCCTTCATTTTTCCTCCAGATCGACTGCCCGCCTACCTGTTTCGCAGAAGGTCTAGTGGGAGGGTCATATCTCAACATCTCCCTAGCTAGGTCCTGCCCTTCTTTACCTATTGAAGAGATCATGTTCCACCATGGGTTCTTGGGATATGATCCAAGCTCGTGGTAGTCGGGGAGTTGTGTGTGGCCCTAAGCAAATGGCATGTCAGTGCTGCGGTCCAAGTGTGATTGCTGAGCACGACTCACTGGCCAGTCCTGTTCCGTTGGCGTACCCATCGCATGGAAAGTCTTCTTCAGTTGATCGATGTCGGTTTCGCCGGCCAAAAAGGGAACTCTAAGGATCAGCTCGACGAAGATGGTCCCCATCGACCACATGTCCACAGTTGTGGAGTAGAAGCGTGACCCGTACAAAAGCTCTGGAGGACGGTACCATCTGGTCCCGAAATTGTATGAATAAGGTCACCTGTAAGACCGATGATGGCTCCCGACTCACCGGGTGATGACCTGACAGGTCATCTTGCTCCCTGCGTCTCCGAACTCTCTGGCCAAACCGAAATCCGCTATTTTCAGCTCTCCATTGGCAGCGATCAACAAGTTGTTCGGCTTGAGATCCTGGGTCAGGTAGTATCAGCGAGAGCACAGGCGTGTCATTGGACGTGGAAGCAGGTCTTGGTGAAGCGGGTCAGGATGGTGCAGGCAGGACCAGAGAGTCGAACCCACTCGATGCAAAACACCATTTCGATGTATATATTCCAGCCCTCTCAACGACATAGCCATCCAGCTCTTAATATCTGCATTCTGGAATATGAGAGCCTTGTCCCTAATCACCGCTTCGAGATCTGTATCGAGGAATTCGAGGACCAGGTTGATGTTCTGTTTGACCGAAAAGACGTCGAGTAACTACGTATGAAGCGAGTGGCTGTCAGCAAGATAGATGATTACAGGCTATCGAGAAAAGACCATGTTTTCCGATTACCCAGACTCACCGCGATGATATTCGGATGTTGTAGTTCTTGTAAGAACTTGACCTCTCTCAAAGCGGTCATATCCAGACCATCCTTCATCTCCCCGACTTTGATCTTCTTGATAGCGACTGAGATTCATGAATGTCAGGATTCCCTCCGCCCATACTCAAGTTCCAGAACAAGGCTCACCTTTGCGCTGTGTCGCCTTCTCCTCACCTGTCCAATCCGTGTTAGCGAATCGACCGCGACTGATTCGTTACACAGGAGCAGCTCACCCTTATAGACATTTGCAAAAGTACCCTCTCCGACTTTGACGCCCTTGATCCCTGGTCCAGTGCTGTCAGCGAGAGCAATCCTACGGAAGGGCGCATAGTGACCACGTACATCTACTCGCTCTTTTGCTGTTCTCTTGAGCTGCGAGATCCATGGTGTGCAGTACCAGTCGTGGTGATCGAAGAGTAGAGAAGCATGATACGGTATTTCACCTGTTACAACTACTCTTAAGGAAACCATTTCCCTGCGGGGCCCTTCTGTCATTTTCATACGACTGGAAGCACCGAAAGAGGCATACTGCTGCTGCTCGATTTCGCACGCAGACCTGGTAAAAACATGACATATTCTCTCCATGCTCTCAAGGTTTGACAAACATGACATGCGAATGATGATGCATAGCTGCTAGTGACTCATACTACCCCGGGATCAGACATGTTGACCTGTGCTTCCACGAGCACGATGAGTTCTCAGAAAACAAACCTCCGGATGGCTTAGGTGGTGTTCCAGCGAGTAAACGCGCTTTTCTAGATGATTCCCAGAAATGATTGTGTACTCTGAAGGCGTCATCGCTTGCGATCGACGTTCGATGATCCTGATGAACTAGGTCCAGGTCCAGAATCATAACTAGAGCGAAGGGGTGGAAATGAAGGTGAGGGGAAAGGTGGTGGGCCGTGCGCATGACCGTCTGGGGATGGGATGGCAGTACGAATGGGTGGCAGACGAAGAGGGGGCAATTGATGATAGCCCGGCGATTTGCCATCCGCCAGTGAATGACCTTGACCTGGACGTTGAGCGTACGACTCGGAGCGTTCCACTTTAGTCAAGGGGTTGTGTGGCGAGGACGTCGAGAATGATGCCGGTGTCGGGTATGCGGAGCTGCCCAGCGGAGCCAAGTCTAGGGAGGGTAGATTCGATCGCGGATAGTGGGTGAGCTGCAACCTATCGTCAGCACGGGCCTCGATGTGAAGGAAGGAAAAACTAACATCTTCGCCATCGGGCTGCTCTTTGCGACGGGCTTGTTCAGTCCGTCCCTGTCTGTCCCAGTCCTGCCATCGTCTTAATTCTGATCGCAACCGTTCATTCTCGTCGGTGACTCCCCGGACTTCATCCTGTAAGCGTCTGTTCGCTGATTCGAGCGCGGCAATGCGTACATCAACATCAACTGGAGGCTCGCGACGTTCTGGAGACATTGGTCGTTGAGAGCTGCTGCCCTGTCGAGCGTTGGACACGCCATCCACTCCCCATGGTTTTTCGCCACGATAATCGTCATGTTGTAGTCGTAGTGCAGATGGACGACCCTGTAACGAAGGGGATGCTTTTGAGATCTGTGCTAGCTCGTCGAGTTGGCGCAGCAAGACGTCTTTTTCCTGTTCCAGGTCCTTGACCCTTTCCTCCAAACTGTCCTGGTATCCCTTCTTTCTACTTCTAAACCGTTGAGCGGCCAGTCGATTCGCTTCTCGTCTGCGGACCGTGAGTGTATCTTCACCCCGGCCTCTTCTAGTCGTGCTGGATCGATATTCGTCGGATGGGCTGCCCAGTTGAGCGGGCGGACGTATATTCGGATCATGTTGTGATTGATGCAAGTGCCGATGTCGTCCGTACGGATCTTCGGGGGAAAGGGTGAAAGAGTGACCAGAATATCGGAATTGATCAGAGGACGAGTTCGAAGACGATGGGGATCCTAACGGACCACGTCCCAATCGGTGCTCGTGCGAATGTCCTCGTCCGTGACCATCTGACGAGCCGTAATCACCATCGGCCGCCAAGATGCGATGAGTGTTCGTGGGGAGGCGACCATCGGTATCGGAATGCGATCCCGCAGGATGGAAAGGCATTCTGGGGTATGCAAAGTCAGTCAAAGGGAATCGTCGGGAGAATTCACAGGCAAAACTTACCAATGGTAGCTCTTTGTGCGACGACGGTGGGTTGATCAAGAGAACGTTATATGATGATGGATTGGAATGATGCCGGGTATCGATACGATCAGGGTTCGGTGTTGGATGCTGGGATGTTCTCTGCGATGCGATGGAAACGCGAAGAGAGAATACGATGGGATGTGGGAACTTGAAGGACCAAACAAAGGGGGACGAGAGGAATGGAAAAGGAAGTGGGAGGAGAGGTATTTCAATGCGATAATGCGATTTGTTGAACGAGCGATGAGAAAGGGATGGCTGCGATGGTTGTGCGAAGAAAAGAGAAGGAAAGGAAAGCAGAGGGCGGGGTGAGAAACCAGAAGTAAGAGAAACAAAGAAAGAAAGGAGGAGCAAGGCCGAGTGATGAGTAGTAGTATGACTAACAAAGAGAGACAAAGATCATCATCAGCATCATCATCGTTGTGATGACTACCGCTACGGGTGTATTTGGTTTTTGTGAATTGACTGCTATGGTGGTGCCGATGGTTTTGATTGCGAGTTGGGATGAAAATCAAAAGCAGTTCATCATGGCCGCAACACGAGGGGTGGGTATCGGGGTCGTGTGTGCCTCTCTCTCTAGTTTCAAGTATGTTATTTGTATTCCCCCCCCCTTGATGACACCTTCCTCTCCTCGTTCGGCACGTATTTCTCTCACCACAGCAACTGCTTCTTCTTGTTCCCCCTTGGCCCCCTTGTCCCTCCCCCCCTCCTCCTCCCCCTTCCCCAGTGTAGTACCTGCTCCCCTTGTTCGCCCTGTCACGCCTCTCATCTCTAGTGTTCTATGTCGCTGTAGGGAGGATGACCCCGTACGGTACCTGTTTAATCCCCCGACCTGATTCCAGCAAAGCTTACCTACCTTCTTGCCAATTGGCTTGACTTTTTTGCGACCTCACATCGCTTGCAATCAAAACTGCCCCCTCATGTTTTGTGTGTCGTGATCCTCCTTTTTGCCCTGAAGAGGAATGATGTCATTCCCTGACCCGTTGGTTACCACTTGTGGTCATTCGAGATCAACTCTTGAGAATCCTGCAAACGGGCTCATATGCATTGTCCTGTTTTTGGCTTTGTTTCCAAAGGCCCCGATTCCAGCGAACCTCACCTTGGCGCATATTCATCACCTCTGGCATCGTATAGTCATAACAATCGTCATCACCATGATCCACAGTCGGTCACCACCTCATGACTCACTCACCATGCACCGAATCTTCAACACGCAGATCTGTCCGACATGGCCGAGCCAAACAAAGAAAGAAAAGAAGAGGACATGCCTTAACTTTTGTTTTGTCTTTCGGCACCAAATTCAATCTAGAGAGTACGATGAATGATGATGACGCTCGACGCTCGACTCGCTAACACGCTCGAGTCACATTGGCTCATTCTCACTCTGCTCTCACCGTGTGCCGGACCCAATTCTTAGCAGATGTGCGATGCCTCTGATTCAAAGTTTCGTCTCCGTATTGAATCGAAAACCAAATGGAGTGGCGGACGTAACCTTCATTCTCTTTTCGGGGACACTGTGCATGGCATCTATGAATCAATCCCAGATACGACGCTCTCGCACCTGTCACACAGGTGATCCTCCTCCTTGGCATTGTGCAACCAACACCGTGGACATTGATGATGGCTAGACGGCGACAATGTGAGACTCAGCGTGTCCGAATCAAGCGTCAGATCCGCGGTGTTCCTCCAACTCGATTCAGTCTTTGGCGAAGGAGGCGGACCCAACTCCACTCGGGAAACACCAAACAATCCGGCAAGCGTCGTCACTACATAGGTAATCAGCTCAGTAAATTACCGTAAGACACAGGGAAACGAAACGGAACAGAGTTGGCAGACGTACGACGTACCATGTTCATTTAACAATTCCGATTCCCGCGAACCACTACGCTGTGCCTGGATGTATAGATCGGCTTGACTTGAAGTCTTTATGCTTCTACGGCGGAAGTCAGTTTTAGCCAATGTGGATTTGTCATCTGTGCTCACTTCGCTGACCGCGCATCTTCCGTCAATCTCTGCACCCTTGCTCGGATGGCCAGCAAGGTTGACATGTCGTGTTTCACAGATCCATCGAGCCAAGCAATCTTCTTTCATCAACATCTTGGCCGCTCGATAAAACACTCACATCAGGTTGCCACGTTTCGAGGAAGACCGACGATTCCGTGCCGCCCGCGGCCGAATGCTCGTATAATTCTTCGGCAAGATGGGGCGTGATAGGAGCGATAATTTGGGTCAACCGGGCGAGGGTCTAGACTTGTCAGCAGGCCGAGCGGTCGCCACTTCGATTGGGTTTACGACTCACATGGTGCAAAACGGCAATCACAGTTTGGCGAGTTACGCTGTCGGCCGAGTCACAATACAGCGTGTCCTTGATGATATCGAAATACAGAGCAGAAAGAGTGGAAGACGCGAATGCCGAAGTTGCATTGAGGACTATCCACCTCAGCAGAGACTTTGGATCTCGGACATACCTTTGTTGAAAGCGAATGCTTCATAACCTTCCTTCGCAGACTCCTCCAGACTTGACAACTCATGCAACACGTATCGATCAATCTATTGGTCAGCCACCGCTGGGCCACGTGAACCTACCAAGCGAAGTGGAGCGTCCCTGGGAGATTGCAATTGCGAGTCTGCGGTGTTGGCGAGTAGAAATCGAGTGGTACTCCGCAGCTTCCGAATAGCCTCACTAGCATGTGAGATCGATGAGGGTCCAATGGACGAGTCATTGGTGTAATCTACCGATGCTGCCCAGAGTCGCAGGATGTCTGCGCCGTACGCCGGGGAGTTCTGCAAGTCAGCTGGGCGCTTGACACCACGCGCTCACATCCTGCCCATGTATCACTTCCATCGGAGACAGTCCATTACCCGCTGATTTGCTCATCTTTTCTCCATCCTCATCCATGACGAAACCATGAGTGATCACGTTTTCATATGGTGCTCTGCGATCATCACCCGAGCTGATAAGTTTGGTCAAAAGAGACGACTGAAACCAGCCACGATGTTGATCCGAGCCCTCGAGGTAAACGTCAGCGAGAGGATGGGAGCTTGCGCGTAGGTTGGCCTCTTGCAACATAGTCCAGGAAGATCCACTATCGAACCACACATCGAGAGTGTCATAGCCCCTCGATAGACGTTGATCCTGATGAGACAAGGGAATGAAGTCTTCTACCGGTCCGTTCCACCAATGATCTACCCCTTTCTTCTCCAGAACATTGATGATGTGGGTGAGGGTCTCGCTATCCATGATGGGTTGGCCATCGTGATCGAAGAGTACGGGTATGGGTACACCCCAGCTTCTTTGCCGAGAGATACACCATTCCGACCGAGACATGACAAACGCTTCGAGGCGTTTACGAGCTGTTTGTCAGTAATCTGCTAAAGACAAGTGGACTCACATTGTGGTGGGTGAAAGGTGACCGATTCTAGCGCGCTGACCGCATCCTGCTTGACCGCTTCAACGTCGGCAAACCACTGGGGTGTCGCTCGAACGATGATAGGCTTCTTCGATTTCCAATCATATGGATAACGGTGCTCAATCGTCTCCTCAGCTAACAATGTTCCTTCAGCTCGAAGCTCTTCGACCATCTCGTCGGTCCCTTCGGTCAAGACCTCCTTCCCAACCAGTGTCGACAAATTTGCGTCTCGTCCCCAAGTGACCAGCTCTTCTGTAAAACGTCCGTCATCGTCGATGGGACATCGTAGTCTCTCCGGTAAGATACCTGCAGTTAAGAATGCGATGTAATCCTCTTGTCCGTGGGCCGGGGCGGAATGTACCAGACCGGTACCAGCCTGCGATGTGACGTGTCCGGCGGAGAAAATCGATGGTCTTGGCTCGGAAGAGGACGCGGGGTGGAAGCGATGGGTATAACGGGTGCCTACTAGTTGAGAACCTGCAAAGATATCAGTCGTAATTTCTACCAGCGGACGTACCTTTCAAATTCCCGAGGACTTGCATGTCCCCGAGCACCTCTTGCAAAGGACCTAATCGATCTTTGGCAATCACCAACAGACCGTCACGCTTCGTAGACACTATGACATACTCCATGTCGGCGTGGACAGCAACTCCCTGAAGTGTCCATCAGTTGCGCTTGAATATGCGGCACATGGGACGACTCACTGCATTGCCGGGTAGACTCCAAGGTGTCGTGGTCCAGATGGCAAGACTGAGCGGCTTGGCGACATCGCCGCACATAGCCTGGTATATGTGAAGGAGCCCCTCAGACATATCGGATTCCTGGACAGGAAAGGCGACGTATACCGACCGAGACTTGTGCCCGTCTTTATAGGACAGTTCTGCCTCGGCGAGAGCTGTGCGTGATGACGGGGAGTAGTAGGTGGGACGTAATCGATGTGTGACATAACC
This sequence comes from Kwoniella newhampshirensis, assembly GCF_039105145.1. Classification (NCBI taxonomy): domain Eukaryota; kingdom Fungi; phylum Basidiomycota; class Tremellomycetes; order Tremellales; family Cryptococcaceae; genus Kwoniella; species Kwoniella newhampshirensis. The sequence goes on along the minus strand of NC_089959.1, from coordinate 1,227,644 downwards.
TACAGAGATGTTAATGACATTCGCTTGAACCACCAAATCTCACCTTCTTCAACCATCGTTTGGAATAGTCGTAATTGCCGTATTTCGAAGTCGTGATCTGCAGCCTCATCAGCGTTTCACGAGGAGTGACGGTCATGACGTGTATTCGCTCACCTAATGTTCTATATGTGCCCTTCGCCCCCTCCCAGTCAGCCATGACACCTAGTGCCCTCATTTCCGTCCTCTGAATATCAATGGCGTCCAGCGCGACCTTTTTGGCTTCTGTTCGAACTTCTCCTGGAGTCAAAGAAGTATGCTTTTTCTACAGTGAAGCTGGTCAGTATCGAGACTAAGCATATGGGAGCACACTCACTCCTACAGCTGCCAAGGCTTTCTGCTCGATTGGCAGACCATGACAGTCCCACCCAGGAATATAGCTTTGCTTGATGTCAGCTTTGAAGACCATAAGTGATGATATCGATTGACTCACTGCACCCGACTTCCGGTAATGACCTGATATCTATTTATTATGTCTTTCAGAACTTTGTTCAAGGCGTGACCTGGCAACCAGGAGGTGAGCGACAGCTACCGGAGATGTATTTTTTCTGCTCACCCATATGGAGATGGCCATTGGCATACGGTGGTCCGTCATGCAGAACAAATACCGGTTTATCTTTTGATCGTGCCTATCGTGCCAAAGACTAGTCAACTATATCATAAAGCTGTAGCAATGAACTCCAACTCACCTGTTCTTTATACAGCTCATCACACGTCTTCAGTCTATACTTCTTTTCAGCAGCTACTACATCCTTGTGTTTCAGCGGGAAAGAAGTCTTCGGCAGCTTCAGAGTATGAGAATATGCTTTCCGCTTATCGGAGGAGGTTGCTGTGCTGGCGAAGCGGATTTGCGCACACGGCGAGATCGAGCTTGCGAGATGGTATGAGATCAGGCGGAGGGGCACCACTGGTAAACGAGCAAGCCAAGACATGACGGGGGGGGTGATGGCAAGCAATAGGATTCGGACTCGGAAAGGTGAACGTACAGCTCTCACTCTTTCCTTTGGTCCTTTTGCTGACTTGGGTGCAGTGTGGATTCAAGAGCTGGTCCAGAGCGACATAGGTAAATGATGAGTAGCTATCCTGTCCGAAATATCACGACGATCGAGTATACGAATGCATCACGTGACGACATATGAGAGCATACTGTACCTCGCACCGTACCGGCTAACAACCGAGTGAACATCACAAGAACTGTGGGAGGCAAATATACCTTTTTACTTTACACTTCTTGATCGAGACAACACACGCCATACAGCTGCTTTACAAAGTACTCCGATGAAGGAGAAGAAGAGGAAAGGTTTCATAACAAGCGTAGCTGATCCATGTAAGCGGATTGATGGTCATACAGACATTTCAGCTGGCCGAATCGCACTGACCTCCACTTTGCAGTATCCGATGACGATTTTGACCTCGAGGTCAAAGCTGCTGCCAAGGAATATGCCGAGGTTCAGAGACAGATAGCGAGACGTGAACAAGTACGAGAGGAGAACAAGAGGAGAAAGCAACGCGGAGAAGCGGTATTACCTCTACCCAGGCTACCAGCGCAACGGAAGGGGATTTCAGGTAGTGCAATTGGTGGTGGCAGAGGATCGACACCGGGCGTATCAGATGAGGATGAAGAGGAGGAGGACAAGTGGTCGAATGGGAGGAGAACACCAAAGAGACAAAGGCTTGTGAATGATGAAGAGCTCACATATGAAGGTCGTGAGTGTACACCTACATGACTGGGATTTCTGCTGATCTTGGTATCTATCAGAGGTCATCCTTGACTTTGACCCCTTGTACGCATTAGCAGGTGAGCTGCGTTTGCCCTTGCAATCACTCTCCGCTATGGATGTCTTTCTCTCCGACTCCTGATCCTTTGGACCGTTCCTGTAGGTCTGCCTGACCCTCATGGAAAGAATGACCATAAAAAGGTCATGCGTCAGAAGGTGATCAACCGATTGATGGGGAACAAGCCGGACAAGGGCGCTCCTCCTCGACCGAGCACACCTTTGAATAGTGTCGAAGATAGCCCTTCGGTATCAGGAACGACCTCTGGCGAGCATAAGCTTGAACCTCTTTCGAGTGATACAGTGGAAGAACACGCCAAACTACTGGATGAAGAGGAAGCGCCTGAGGGTGAATACGAGGACGACGATGATGTCGTTGTTGTGCCCTGGGGCGAGATGGTCAAATCCGACGATATTCTGGATCAAGGCATCTACTCTGACGAGGAGTTGTTCACAGGTCAGCTCGCTGTGATCGTAATTTGACCTATCCCCAGCTAACTTTCCGAGGAAGGGATGAAAGCCAAAAACGCCATCGATGACAAGTCTTTCTTGAAGCCCGATCAAGATGATATATCTCTCTATAGACCCGTGTTCGCATTCTCCCCAGAACAAGCGGAGATTGGGCCTTACTTTTTGGATGGGAATAACAAAGATATCGCTGTGCCAGCTTCCATAAATCGTTTCCTCAAGAATTACCAGCAGATTGGCGCACAGTTCATGTACGATCATTATATGGATGGCATAGGGGGTGTTTTGGGCGACGACATGGGGTAATTCCCTTCATTTTTCATTTCGGACAGTCATTGATGTTCCTTGATAGTCTGGGCAAGACTATTCAAGTCATTGCATTCGTGAGTGCATGACATCATCGAGAGGGATGCGCTTCAAGCGACATTTTCAGTTATCTGCTGTCATGCGAAAGAGCGGTACTGCTGTCGACCACCAGAGGCGAAAGAAGCTGGTTCGACATTCTACCACTCCGTTAGAGCCTCGGCATTGGCCGACTGCGTTGATTGTCTGCCCGAAGTCCCTAGTGGCCAATGTGAGTTAGCCGCGCTGGACTTTAGATATCTTCCGCTTATGGGCTCTGTCCAGTGGAGTCGAGAGCTTGACACTGTAGGTGCACAATCTCATATCTTGTAACGCATTGGCCTTACGGCCATCAGTGGGGCTATTTCGAATATGCTGTGTGGAAACCGGACAATTTCGAAGATGTTCGGACTTCCTTTTTGCAAGGCTTTCTTGACATCGGTACGTCGGATCTCGCTGCAGTACACAGTCAATCATGACAGAGCGTTTCCACAGTCTTGACGTCATATGATACCGCGCGAAACACTATCAGCCATCTCAAGGATCTGCCGCTATCGTAAGACACGTCTTTATTGTCCTGCTGGTATCGCTGACAACCTTAAAGCGTTGTGATAGCGGATGAGGCTCACAGGATGAAAGAGCCTCGAGCTCAAGCGACACTAGCGTTGAAGCAGATCCATTGTCGCACGTGTTTCGCATTGACCGGGACGTTGGTTCAGAACCGAATGGATGAGATGTGGAGTGTTCTAGACTTCGTGAGTACTTTTGACGAAATACTGAGCTAATTCCACAGGTACACCGTGGGTGGGCTGGCACGCTGAAGCAATGGAGATCGTTTGCCGTCAACCCTATCAAGAAAGGCCATCGATCTCAAGGTACCGCTGAGGAGGTCGTCTCGGCTATCGTGAGTGACTCTCTGCTATGAATTGCAGCTGAGTTTCTTCCTCAGATGAGATTGGGCATCGTCAATCAACGGATCCTACCTCACTTTTATTTACGGCGAGACAAGCGACTCATTGCTCATGAGGTATGTGAATCTCTTGCTACTTTGCCTCGATGGGGCTGATGCTTACTTACAGCTGCCCGAGAAACGAGACATGGTGGTGTTCTGCCCTCTCGCACGTCGCCAGATTGCCGCGTATCAAGCTCTGATCGATTCGGAGGGTTGGTTTGGATAGATGTTACGAAGCTAAACATCGATGCTGACCGTTCTCGCAGATGTGCAATTCCTCTTGCGACGTAACGATTCGTGCTCTTGTGGCTCGGGAAAAGGGTGAGTGTAGGGTGATGTTCTGTAGACTCACCAATGCAAGACGGACTGCATGCTGTCATCAAAAGACAGGTAGTGGTGAGGCAGTGAAAGATGTTTTGTTGAAAAAGTACGTGATTATTTTCGCTCACCATAGGCTAGGCTGACTTTGAGCAGCATCTCTGCGCTGCAAAAAGTTGCCAATGTCAGTGATTACTGAATACAATCCAACATGCACGAAATTAGCTTACAAATGGTGTCCTTGCAGCATTTTGGACTTTTGTATCACGGTTAGTCGAGTGCAACGAAGTGACTGGCTGTCCTGACCCCTTCCATAGCTAAGGATGACTCGCAACATACTGTAAGCCTCGTTGCAATATCGAAGGCTATCTCAAGGAACTGAGTCGCATACAGCGGGAAATCAACCGGCACTTTTTCCGAATCTGCGTTAGTACTTTCAGACTTGAGATTCTCGTATAAAGCGCAAGTACTGATGGAGTTGGTCTCAGACTGGTCAAGATTATGACACCAAACAGCACAATGTTGTGCAAGCTGCGCTGTAGGTATCCGGAAAGCTGTGGCGACAGCCAGCTTATGATATACTAGGGATCCGGAAAACTGCGGGAAGTGGACGGTGAGTTCTGGTGCAGCATACATTAGTAAGGTTGAAGCTGACTCTGTCGCAGCTTCTGGAGCAATTGTTGATCCAATGGAGGCGAGAGCCGACCAAGGATAAAGGTGAACTTGTTTTTGGCGAGTTTCCGCTGATCGTTGGCCAGTCCTGATCTTCTCCAATTCTGTACGATTGCTGAAGATGATTGCCGAATTCATTTCCACTTCGTCGTCATGTAAGTCTGGTCATGTTAGATCCAAGCTGATGCCCAGTGGCTGGATTCGCGTTCGACATGCTCACGGGCGAAGCTGGCAATGCTGAGCGAATGGAAATGGTGGATCGCTTTCAAGATGAAAACCAAGACAATTTTATTCTGTTGATCAGTACTTTGGCGGGAGGCGTTGGCCTAAATCTGACAGCTGTGAGTGTGTCATTCAGAGCGCCCGCTGACCACATCACTCCAGGCGAACAAAGTTGTCATCTTCGATCCGAGTTGGAGTGAGTCGAGCTCGAGACAACAGCACTGACGTAGTAGATCCCGCGGACGATCTGCAAGCCATGGACCGAGCTTTCCGTATCGGTCAGAAGCGAACTGTGTATGTCTCATGTCCGCTCGGCTGTGATCGACGACTGACACATCTGTAGTGATGTGTATCGACTCATTGCGCAAGGGACCCTCGAAGAGTTGAAATATGAGAGGCAGAGTGGGTCTCTTATATCTCGCGGAAGGCGAGCTGGGGTCTGACAAGACACCAGTCCACAAGCAACAACGAGCTCGCCAGTTGAACAACGGGACTTTTGAACCTCGTATTCATCAGGGATTTGATGGAGCCAGAAATGCAGAAGATCAAGGCGAGCTTTTCGGAGCACACAACATTTTCCGATTCGACCCAAAAGGTTTCGTCTCAAATAACGTGGGTGAAAAAATCTTGACAGAGAGGCGATGAGCATATGTTGACTCTTGGGCACAGCTGGAAAGGGTTCGGTTGGCCGAAGACCAATTTGTCCAAGATCTCATCCAAGCTGAATTCAATGATTCGGAGAACGAGGATGAACAGTCAGACGTGAGTGCTTCCCTTCATAATTGAAAGGTTTGTCCTCTGACGGACCACATTTCGATAGGGCGAGGCAGGAAAGAAAATGAGGGACGATCGCAAAGCCCGAGAGCTGACTCGAGCCCAACAGAAGAGGGCAACAAGTCACACGAATCAGAGAGCGGAGAAGAGGGAACATGATCTGGTGAATGATATCTTGGGGGACGAGGATGCTTCGGGTGAGTTCTGTATGACAACTTAGAAATGCATGACCGCTGAGTGCTGTATACTGTAGGCTCTCCGAAGAAAGAAAATGAGGATGTCTTGGGTCGGCTTGGAGTCACCAGTGAGTATGGACGCTGGTGAACTTGATGAATAGCTCATCCGCTTGCATTGCCAGCACATTTGCATGAGACTGCTTTTCGAGACTCCCCGGAAGAAAGAGCGATATATGAGATTGGTGTGCAGGTGAGTGACAGCGATCCTGGGGGGTTTCAAAGCTTTAACAATGGTCCATGGAAATTCGGTATTGATCTAATTGGTATTCCGATGAATCTATAGGTACTACGAAATAATCCTCAGATGGCAAAGAGGATCAAAGCGAATGATCTGGGAAAACTAGGACGTACCATACGGTCTTCAGCAGGTAGAAGAATCACAAGTGATGCTGGTGCAGCGGGCGGAGGAGTAGTGAAGGATGATGAAGAACCGTGGCAGAAGAGAATACAGGAGAGGAAGAAGGAGAGGGAGAGTGATGCGAGAAGAGTTCAGAAGGTTCTGGCGGAACTGAGCGATTGATCGACGAACAGCGGATCAAGAGCGAAGTGGGGATGTGCAGTTCGGCGAAGGATCAACTTCGACATCAGAGAAAGGGTTTGCCAAAGGACCGGGAAATGGAGAAGGAGACGCAAATGCCTGCAAGTCATACCCGCACGGTTGTAAAATCCCAATAATATCCCTTGCATTGTGATATAACTTGATACACGACGACGACAAACCCATGCCTTCTAGTAGTCTGATCTAATCATGTAATCTTGTATCTGTCTCTAGATCCCATCGTATCCATTCCGATCCGAATCAAGCAAAGCAATTTTTTTTTCTCGAAATCACAATCGACAGTGGTATCGATGTCGATGCCTGATATTGACATTGACACCTCTTTGCTTTCCCGTTGAAGCGCAGGACCAGAGGAGCCCTATGTACTAGATTGCTCTCTAATCATCGAGCCTTGAACATCCTATCACCCAGATCTTCACCTTCGATATGTCGTCGTACATATTCGCTCCTCATCACACCTTCCGGATCCACCTTGTTGATCAGGTCGACGAAATCGTTGAATTTCGGATAGAGAGCTTCGATCTGTTTGGGTCTCAACGTGTGTTGTTTGGCCCAGTGGGGTCTGCCTCCGTGAGAGGAGAGAAGGGAGGCGAAGCGGGAATGAAAGGCTCGATAGGGGACGGAGAGACCGTATGGTCTACGAAGGAGGACCAGATTGTCAGTAATCGTTGGGTGCTTCCAACCCTTCCATGGCTGGTGAGATGGCGAGTGCAAGTGATGTTCGAAGAGAAATGGGAGAAGGCCCAGTATGATGAGAAGGAAGGGGTAGAGACGTTGGACAACCAGATGCGCGACTCACCGATAAGTGACCACACCGATCCAGCATGTCTCCCTCCCGTAACTGGGCGACAACCAAATATCATCCTCGCACGACCACCTGATCTCTATCGGGAAATGGACGCGGAGCCCATCGGAAGCGGCCGCTTCGCGATCCAACCATTCTTTCATCTCTTCTAGACAAGCTTTGGCGTCTTTCGCGTCGATTGCCCACTCAAGTGCGTACTGTGGGAACTGCGAACGAAGATGATAATCAGCTGCTGCAATTTTTCAAGACTGACGCAACTCGATCACAACTCACCAAACAATCAAAGTTCAGCAGTTTGTATCCGTCGTCCACGACAACGCTCTCCTCCTTCGATAACCACCACGCCCATCGACCGACGAACGGTGTGAAAGAGGGGATGTAACGAGAGACGAAGAGGAGGAATTGGGTGACGTGGAAGCCCAATATATGAGCCATGAGCGAGGTGGTGGGTTGTGCGGGCTATACATCATCACGTTCGAATCAGCTCATTGTCCGAGTGTCCGACGAAGTTGTGAATATCGCAGATGGCACAAAAATGAAAACCCCACGATACTCACATCTGATGTCCTGTTGGCTTTCCCAACGATCATACCCTTTCCGTCGGGATACCACCAAACCCTGACATGTTCTGCACTCTGCTTGATCTCATCGAGACTGTGCAACACCTCTTCCACTCCTCTTGCCTCTTTAGTCTCCCTGAGTCGGAACGCTCCTTCCACTTCCATCTCGACCTGGACGATCAGACCCGTCGCTCCCAGTCCACACAAGGAAGCTTTGAACAGATCTGTTTCCTCCGTAGGACTCGCACGGACGAGAGGCGCCCCCGGTTGAGGTAGGATGAGAAGAAGCGATTTCACGTGTTGCGAGAGGACGGGGAAGGTCACCCCGGATCCGTGGGATGCGGTCGATATGAGACCGCCGATGGTTTGGTCGGAGATTGAACCGATATTATGAAGTGCTAGAGGGGGTGAGGCGGCGGCGAGCGCAGAATGGACATCATGAAGAACGGTTCCCGAGAGGAATGTAGCTGTGTTCTTTTTGTGATCGATCTGCGGATTGACAGAAACAGGACATCAATCAGTACGACACTCTTTGCGTGCTCGGTAACGGAGAAGACGCTCGATCAAGGGCGAGACTTGATACACAAAAGTGAACAATCACTCACATCGACGACCCCTTTGATCCCCTCCATACGGACCAACCACCCATTCGTACAGGCCAGATCACTCGGCGAGTGACCCACACCGACAGGATGCACTCTCGCACCTTCTCTACGGGCCAGTTCTAATATCTGTCGACATTGCAGTACCGTAGTGGGAGCGAACACTCGTTGAGGTTTGCAGTGGAAAGTCTTGGCCCAATTTGAGAATGAAGCTCTTGGTGAGATGGTGGGGATCGAGATCGATTCTAGAGCAGAGGAGAGTGCCGATGTTTCGACGTTGGTCAAGTCTTCCATAGCGGAAGATGTGCTGGACTGATAGGGTATGATTATGATACTGATTTGATCAGATGGGCAGAATGGACTATGAACAGTTCTCGAACGCAATCGGCTGATTGAGCGATTTTTCAAGTGATACGATGTGGTGGCGATGCAGTATATTCACAAGGAGGTGGAATGAGTCAGACAGAATCAAAGGATAGCCGATCAGGAGATAGCTACTTTTAAGGTGATTGATGGCGATGTTTCTGAACAGAAAAAGAACAGACAAGATATCATGACAGGATCTCAACATTTTATAATCGATAAATAACCACTCATCGCGATTTCGCGATCGTCCGATTGCGATTGCGTGTTGCGCTTGATTTGACATTTTTTAAGGGTCAAAGGTAACATCAGAACATTAAAATGCCCTTCTCGGTAGGGCAGACACATGGGTGATATCAGCCGCAACTCTCCCCATGTCATCTCGTGGGTAGGAAGTGAGACCTGTGAGACGTCAAGCCCGTCAGCGAACCTGCTGCGACGAGCTTTACCCGTCCTACTGACGCTTCAGAATACATCTGATCATCCGATCTCTGTTATCATCAGCTGTGGTCGGCGATTCTTCGTTTAGTGTCGGAAAACCGGGACTCACCCTGAATACCATTATCCCGGCAAAGATCGCGCTAGTGAACACGAGAGAGTCGTACACGAACCAAACAATAGCCCATGCTATCAACGGTTCTCATCTCGTATCAGCGATGATTGTTTTCACGGTACGACTAGCCACTCACAACTGGTAGGCCATCCTAGCAGCTCGGAAAATTGAGCGCAATCAGATGTATTCCGCTTATCGAAGAGTCGCTCGTCCACATAATCCCATACGACGTAGAAGAGGTTCATCACGCCGAGAAACAGCACTGGGGAGAGTCAAAACGCTCAGCTGGTATAGAGGCCAGGATGGCTCTCTTGGCACGTACCGTAGAAGCGCAAGGCCTAGGCAGTATAGTCAGTCGGTTAGCGAGGACTGATGCGGCTCCATGGCGGGGAACTTACATTACCATGATCTCCAAACCACAGTCCGATCAAGATGCCCTCACATACGATGATGCTCGCGTATGCTCTATGCCGACCTCAGCGTCTATCAACGGAAACTGCTGGTGGACTCACATCCAATGATCTGCTCTGAGGACGGGAACCAGAAGACCAAAGTGTATTACCAGAGCGCAGATCTTGGACGCGACAATGTCGACTGCACGACAGTCAGATAATCGGCCCCGGTTCATCAGGCTCGCGCAGCTGTCAACTCACAAGCACAGAACTATTGCTTTATGGTCAGTCCGATCCATCAACATCTCGAAATCGGACTCACGACAAGAAGGAAACCGACAATTGAGCTCCCTGTATATCCCGCTGCGAGGGTCGCTACGGCTGACGGACTCCAAAAACTCTGAGCGAACGTAGGCATGACATATGGGTTTCTGGGAATCCTAGGAGTGGTTCTCATCAAGCCCATCACGTGTGTCGCTCCTCCGTCATTTGGGTCTATACAGATGGATACGACTTGACCACCGCATAGTAGACCGACCGTGAGATGGGACAGTTCATGGACGCCGACTGTGAAAAGCTGTAAAGGCAGTGGTGAGCTGTGCTTGCTGGATATCTGTTGCGTCCGTCGGGCAGGAGATCGTTCAGATGACTGCTCAAACCCAGTACGTATGACATAGTATGTGTGCCATAGTCCAGGAACTCACCTTCAAGGCTGCTATGAAGTCTCGCAAGATGGGTAGATTCCAGGCGATGATTATCGCTATGAACATGACACATGCAGCAATGACCGTGTTGGTCTCTGTCTACTATATCAGCTTGTCTTGTGTTTTATGACGACCGATCCGCTCACGAAAGGTATTGGGATGTGAGTCCGCTCTTGGTATGAGGATATGGAACGTCAAGGAATGAGAAAAGTTGAGTGTTGTCGGCATGACTGAAGGGGATAGGATATCCGGGGGCATGGTTGCTGCTGAAATGCTTTGAATCGCGAGCGCCTTTGGCTTTATGTGAACGAGTCGAAAGAGAACGAAGGAGATGCTGGTATCGAGAAGAAGAGAGAGGGGATGTATAGATTATCTGGTGGAAAGGTGCGACAACTGTGTCTTCCAAAAGCGGTCAGTCCTTTGATGTTTTCAGGTGCGAAAGCGAGTTTGGCAATGGTGTGTGTCGGAATTTGGGAAGCAGAAAAGTATGTCGCCAGCTTGTGGACAGATGATGTGTGGTAAGATATGCACTGAATGATGACAGTCTCCCAAACAGGATGAAATGAAAGATGTTGAAAGTATGTTTTGACAAGGCCATGTCGATTCAGGAGGCTGTTGTGTTGTGTTTCGTTGAATGATGCTCTACTGGAAAGACGAGGGAGGGTCCATGCGTCTTCTCCCTCGTCGCGGTACCCGCATCGCACTGAATACCTGGTCGGTACATATCAAAGGTCTCACTTTACTAGCATTCTGTATATCCGACGAGCTGTGTGCGTGTCTCCCATCACCGAGGGGTATGTTGACGAGTACTGATCTCACTTGACTGGATGGAGGAGCATGGACGATGAGTGCCAAAACCAGCGGTGGACTTACCGGCTGACAGCTTGTACCCGGGGGGAATCACTACAGTATGATGCCACGTGTGATATCGCCGCAAAGCTCCGATTCGATGAAGCCACTGTAGGCTGGTGAGCCCCCGGTTGATCCCGTCGAGTCCTCCCTCACACCCCGTCACATTGCTTTCATGACCTGCTCGTCTGACGTCGAATCGATTCACTCACTCGACCGACCTCGCAGAACTCCTCAAAACAGCGAGGCCATCACCCCGACCTGATCAACCATGTCCGCCCCCGCTGCTATACCGTCCCCTCCCGCCCCCGTGGCAGCTCCCATCCCCAGCGAGGACCAGATCGCCAGAAAGGTGAGAGATTCCACCGCCGTGCAGATGCGATGCTGATCTGTGTGGATATATCAGTTTGACAACTGTGTGAGTCGACCTCTTTGGTTCAATCAGAACATGACGACTGCCCCCGTGACCCCACCACGTGCCAGGCTCTCGGAACATGGCGCTGATCTTCGCTCTCGCTAGGTCGCTGACCTCCTCGTTAACGCTGGTCTTGGTTTCGGTGTCGGTGTGGTTGCATCTGTCCTCATCTTCCGACGTGAGTGTCCATCGTTCTCTTACCTTCTGCAGAGTCAATACTGATACAGCGCATCCAGGTCGAGGATGGCCCGTCGCTCTTTCCACTGGGTAAGCCGATATCACGGACACAGTCCTTTCAAATCATCCTGACCATTTCCTACAGCTTCGGAGCCGGTGTCGCCTACTCAAATGTGCGTCTTCCGAATTCCGCTTGCGGCCTTCTGCTGATCCTTGTTTGTTCGTAGTGCAACTACTCTCTCAACCCTTATGTCCTCCCCGGAACAAAGGTCCTCCCTTCTACCACCCGATCATGATTCCTGGTCCTCGAGAGACCAGGAGAAGGAGTTGAATAGAAGCGGATCAGAGACGAGATAAAGGTCTCACGTGGAAAGTCATGTCCAACCTTGAGCATGCATGATCTTTCGAGTATCAACATTATCATTATTGTCGTAGCCGTACATTCACACGACGGTATCTCTCGAAGTCTGATTCGGGTGTAAATCCTCTTTCCCCTGGACTTGCCATGGTACACCCCCTACTTGTCCTATTCTTTCGTCTATTCTGGGATCTGCAGCATTCCTCGGTATCGTTCGTTGCTCTTCTCCAAGATAAGCTACACACACGCACACACCAAACAATTAGCTTGTTTCCTTTTTCGAGCTGTAGCTGTAGCGGAAGCACAGATTCACCTCTTCGATATAGGATCGCAGAAGTGACGACGAGCAGCGGAAATGAGATGATGATCGTCTGCACCCGCAGGTTGAGTCAGCCGATTCCGCTCGGTCATCGGTGTGAGACAACTCACCCGTAACCTCTTCGCATCAGCATTCATTGGAGGGGCCATGTTGGTCAGGTCTTCATGCCATGTTGTTGATGGACCGAAAATATCTCACGAAAACATCAATCTCAGGTCGATCGGTCAATGGTCTCAAGTGAGAACCGGTGCAAAATCAATTGTTACGTAAGTTATCGCCGTAACCGTACCAAACGTCCATCGTTTCAGTCAACTTTCTTACACTCTCTCTCCTTCTCTGACGTTCTCCTTGTTCATGCTCATTCTCATCCCGGACTTCTTCTTGAAACTTCCAACGGTGACCATCGCTCGGGACAGCGGTAAACTCCCTTGGTGCTTGAGAATACTACACTTTCTTGGACGTGATAGCCTCGAGTCCTGACCCTCCAGCGCTAGCTGATCGTGCTTGACTTCGTGAAGCCACTCACACGCCCGTGACACTGACTGTGTGTGAGTACTCTACTGATATCACTTTAAGCTGGTTACCATTCCTTGCTAAATCTTTTTTCGTCTCATAGGATCCGATACCTGCTTTGATACCATCAGGTATAACCCGGCAAATCGCCATCAAGCGAACGAGGAGTCAGCACAGGCCCCCACCACGAATAGCTTATCATCACTTTTGACCTCTCCAACATGAGCCGTTTTCCCCCCTTTCCCCCACCGCAACCTGGTCGATACTCTCCAAATCGAGCGTACGGCGATAGACCTATCTACCCGCCCGCCCCAGGTCCCCCTCCCACTCGGGAATATATGCCCTACCCCCCATTCCCGCCTGTGGCTCCCCCACCGCCAACGTCTTTCAGACCGTATGACAATTATCCCACTTATCCATACGAACAGCCTCGAGCACCCTATGAGGATCATTACGATCCATACCAGCCCGCGGCAAATGCGTATGACCCACCAGCTCCTCCGGTCCGTATGCCTCCCAATCCGTATCCTCCGCCGCACATCGCTGGGCCTCCTCGCCCACCACGCGTGCCATCTCCACCGCCCCGAAGACCCCCACCTCAACAGCAGGATATCAAGTCCTCATTCGGTCCTCAAGATCTGTCTGTGCTGACTGCACCCACAACCGTCAACATCTCTGGCTACACCTCCGCCGTACATACACTGCCTCCCAGCCATCTACCAATCACGAAATACGTTTCTATCAACAGGGATGATGCCATCGATCTCCATCGACATCTTTGCTCCACCCGATCGTCTGTCTGGTACGCTGACGGCTCCAGTCGAGCTGGAGAAGCTTGGTGTGCCGCAGTCGAGTGGAAAATAACCTCTGGCAGGTCTGGCAGCAAGATGCGAGGTGTCATCCTTGAAGGGGACGCCCTGGAAGCGGAACTAGGAGGCTTGTTCAAAGCTGCGGAAGGATACAAGGAATTGCTGCAACAATCTATCAAGGACGCTGAGCCGATGTCTCACGAGCTTACGGTTTTCTGCGATTCGCAAGCTGCTATCATTGCTCTCGATACGTCCTCCCGGCCGGAAGCTCTGAAATTCGATCAACTTTGGCGAGGAATCTGCTCCGAATTTCTTCACGCCCATATGACCCTGGTGTGGATTCCAAAAGATGGAAACATTGAAGGTCAAGTCTTAGCCGACAGGATTGCTACGGTCGCTGCAAGTAACTCGTACTTGAAGCGAAGAAAGGAGAGAACATTACCCGAATCCTTCGCGCGCCCAGGAAGCGGAGAACCGGCGCCTTCTGCCAGCTCGGAGCCTGGTCCATGGCAACGAGGAGATGCTGATCCATCAAGGCACAAGGTATATTTCGACAGACCTAAGCCACGTCCCATCTCCCCTTTACTTCACGATTTGCAAGACACGAATGGTCTCAAACTGGATCTTGCCCCAACAGCAGATGCAGTGGATGGCGAGGACGAAGGTATTCAACCTCGCGAAGGAGCAGTCTTCGTCACGCAGTGAGTGCGAGCTCGGATGGTTTTACCAGAATATTGCTGATCGAGTCGCAGTTTCCCGCTCGAAGCTTCCGCAAAGGACATCGGCATCCTCTTCGCTCAATATGGTGAAATGTGAGCAAAATTCGTCGGACGGACTAAAGCTTTGGAGTTAACGCATAACATTCAGCGTCGCCGTTGACATCTTCCACATATCTCCTTCTCACCCTCGATTCGCCAATGTCACTTTCAACGATCCGGGTTCTGGTCTCGCTGCTATCGAAGATCTTCATCGTCAGCCAATCAAATTGGATACTCCGTTTGCCCAGGATAACCAAGCCGACCTCGAAGTATGGAAGAACTGGGCCGGCCAGTTAACCGTTGTACGTCATGAACCTCCACGGATCGTTCCCAGCAGTGTCGAAGCCGACTTCCCTGATCTTCCCGATTGGGCACGAGGCACCAAAGATGCGAACAGAAATGAAGAGGAGGAAAAGATGGAAGTGGAGGGTCAAATAAAGGAGGAGCCCGATGTCACACCTGAGAGTACGAGCAGGAAGAGAGACAGAATAAAGAAGGGTCCAACAGCTACTTCAGCAGATGGTGCGACGGGGTCCTCGTGAGTCGAATAGATCTCGAACTCTCGCTGACATTCTTAGTACTCCGGCCTCTTCGGTGAACTCTCCGTCACCCAGAAAGCGACCGCGTCCGGAATTAACATCTGACAACGTGTACACTCACCAAGCCTCACCGCAAGATAGTCAAGCTGTCCATGCAGCAGATGTCGCTGATCCTGTTTCTCAAGTTCAGCCGGAAGTCAAGGTGGAAAGCAGTACTCAGCCTAGACCTCCTCCGCAAGATCGCCATTCAAGCAGTGCTGGTGCAAATGCCCCACCTCGAGCGACGCCTCCTGTGGCGCTACCGCCTTTCCCTCCGACCATCAAGACTGAAGTTTCTGGCAAGATCACCCCTCAAACCTTCCCCTCCGGCTTACCTGCCACCAATGGGCAAACAACTACTTATCTTCCCGCTCTCACCAATCAATCTGCTCTTCCTCCTACTCCTCTTACCGCCGAGCGTCCTGTAGGTGTCAGCGCTCCCCCAAGATCGCCACCTCGACAACCCGCCCTCGAGGCAGTATCCCAAACCTCCAAGCCTGCGATTACCAACTCAGCGTCTGAAACTCAAGAACATCCTATCAAGATCAGTTCCAAGACTTTAAAGGCTCACCTCAATCTGACCCGCAACTCTTTCGTCAAGCATGATGTTAGCAACTGGATCGCTCACACTTGTCTTATCGCACACGACATCGATCATGCGAGACGGGCTCTTCAAGCAGACCTTTACGCTACGGATGAGTGTTTCATCACTGGCCGAGATCTTGAACGAACTCTGGCGGCACGAGGATTCACTGCTCCTCGCGTTGACTCTTTCATCTCCAAAGTTCTCAAGGTCTTGGATGGTATCGCTGCCGCGGAAGAAGTCGATATGGACCAGCGAGCATCGGACGAAGATGTAGAAAGACTAGAGAAAGAGCTGGAAGAAGTCTTGCAACCTTACCCCGATCAGACCAAGGAGGCTATGGCGAGTGCAGCCAAAGTCATGGAATACCTGGTACGGGGGAAAGAACTGCAAGAGAAAAAGAGGCTGGAAGTGGAAAGAAGGGTGAAGGTCTTGGAAGGCATGGTCCAAATTG
Organism: Kwoniella newhampshirensis; assembly: GCF_039105145.1. Taxonomy (NCBI): domain Eukaryota; kingdom Fungi; phylum Basidiomycota; class Tremellomycetes; order Tremellales; family Cryptococcaceae; genus Kwoniella; species Kwoniella newhampshirensis. The sequence goes on along the minus strand of NC_089959.1, from coordinate 1,211,498 downwards.
GAGAAGTGGTCGGCGGTGTGGTGAGGTACTTATTGACGGAAGCAACCTGAAGCGGTTTGCCTTCTTATTGATTGTTTCGGATGTCGGTATGTTTAGCGAGGGAAAGTGGAACAGTTTCTTGACCTACATATGGATGATCACCAGATGCTGAAATGACAATGTTATGCCATTAATGTCACTTGCGGGTGTTACACGTCAACATTCATGGCGAAGCTACTGTTGAATCTGTTCATGCAGCGCACGGACCACTCGACAGGTGGTTGGTCCATGTCCTCCGACTGGCTTGCGGTCTTCTTCTTTCCTCTTCTGCTCCTCCTGTATCCCCTGTATCATGTACCACCTTGCTTTGTCCTGTTTTCGAATTGGTCATCGCGATACCTTGGTCATAGCGTGTGGCGTTAACGATGACAGATTATTTTCTCATTCCCAGGGTCTTACTCTGGCCGGTGTATATCATCTCCCATTGAAGGACGTTGCTTCTGCAAGGGTGACGGTCTATTTCCCTCTGACATCTGGCACGATCGAGGCAGACGTTTGGCTAAGTCGATAGCTCAAGCGCGGATGCTATCCCAGAGTATTCAAGGACGATCCGCCAGGCGGTATCGACTTCATACTCACTGAGAAGGTCTTTGATGAACTCCTCCTCCAGATGCCACTTTGGAGTTTCGAGCGTAAAGAAGATGACGAAGAAGAGTGAAGCTTGCGTTTCCGAGTCATCGCGCTCCACCCAGCGATTGGCTCTGTTCTTTCACTGCCACGCCAGGTATCGTTGGCATTTCCAGTCCCGCTCCGTACTGAAACCATCTGACAGTGTCCCGATCGTTGAAAATCGCAAAGCGCATATCTTCCCGTCCCTCCGTCCAGTTTCTGATGTCTGTTGTGGTTGTAATATATCCGAGATGTCAAGTCATTGGCAACTCCGAGCAAGCTCCTTATCGTTGACAAAGTGCGTTTGAGCATGTGCCAAGCTGTCCCACTCATTTGTGCGCGATTGACTGCACGGACCAGAATCATTCTGCACGGGCCTTTTGAGGCTTCTTGCTGTCCTTTCGCGTTCTCTTGTCCGTTGTTCCATCATCATCTCTTCTCACTTGACCCATTCCTCTTTTTCCCTCCCTCCTCGATCATCCCAATTGTACCTCTCGCGCCAGTCTTGTCAACCGTGATCCCATCAGATCCAGAGTCGCGTCATCCTTGTATCCTCCCTCATAGCAAGCGAGACCGCTCTCGATCGTGGTCATAATGATAGATTACTCTCGTATCCCCAGATCGGATCCTGGTCAGTATCTTGTGTTTGCCTTCTCTCCTATTCTCTTTTTTGTCATTGGTACTGACTAGCCCTGCTGTTTAGGACCACACACTGGACCAGACCTGTTCCCTCACCAGCAAGTCGGTCTGACGATCATTCTCAAGAGGGAAGACGATGACCAAAATCTTTCATGCTCTTTGGCGCGATACGCAAAGAAGAACCCGCTCTGTCCTTCCGTCAAGGAAGATGTATCTACGGTGCCTCAACTGTGGGAAAGAGAGAAGGAGAGAGGAGGATGAATCAATACTATCACTGGGGACAGAGTCATCTCTCAAGAAGAACGACCAGTCCAGGGGAATGGAAGTATTCTGGCAGATGACGTGAGTTGCTTCGCACAACCTTTTCTGCTTGGTATAAATCTGCGATGATGGGAAGAATGGTGAGCTGATTGGTAGGATGGGTTCGATTTTAGATGGGGATGGGAAAGTCTTTGACGGTGTTGGCGGTGGTTGAAGCGACGAGGAAAGTGTCATCGAACTGGGCCAGAGGTATGTCAGATATTGTCTTGAGCGACGAATCTCGTCGGCGTCAGAGATGGGCTCACTGCCTGAATTGCGACACCGTAGGAATCAAGAGGAAACCCATCAAAAGACTTTCGAATCAATCTTCTGGGCGAAACAGGAAGAGGGCGAAGATTCCTGATGCCTTGCAGTCTTCTGGTGTCGAAGACGAAGACTCAGTGTATCGCGACGGCTCTGATACAGACGACTCCGTCGATTCTTGCTCGGAATCTGTCGATAGCAAGTCGTGCGACGGATCCTCCTCGTTCTCCACGGGCAGATCGAAAGATCGATCCAGGGCGACCCTCATTGTATGTTCCCAAACGGTCCTACCGACCTGGATGGATACTGTCCGTAAACATTGGAAGAAGGGTCCCAAGTATTTCGGCTTGCCAATGGACGGACCTGAAGACGACATCGACGACGAACCGCTGAGCGTTTTCAATCATTATAAGTCAAGAGACGAGGCTTCACCTGACAATCTAGCGTGGCCGGATATCATCCTTACGACGTGGGAGGTCCTGACTTCGACGGAAAAAAATCAAGGTTCTATCCTCTCATAGATCTACTATAGGGTAGTACTGGACGAGGCACAGTGAGTGAAATGCGTCATCCTTCTCACCACCGTCGCAATTACTGAAATTTGAGCTTTTGTCTCAGTACCGTCTGCAATATGGATACCGCTAGATATAAAGCGGTCGATAAAGTTCGGCGACGTCACACGCTGGTGGTGACGAGGACGCCCATCCAGAATCATCTCTATGATCTTGCGGCCTACGCACAGCTCCTCCGAGAGCCATCGGGCTTGGTTAGTCCTTCCCGATTCGACGAGGTCTGCAACCAGCCCATCACATCTGATGCAATGGACTGGAGTAAGATCCGTCTGTTCGTCGATATCTACGTCCTCAGAAGATCGAAGAGTCAAGGAGCATGGTCGGATCTCCCTGGGAAAGACATCGAGCTCATCAGGCTCGACCCTACTATCGAGCAGAAATATGCGCATGCAGAAGCACAGACCTTGGCCTTCCGGGAACGAGTGCCCAGTCAGAGGACTATCGCAAGTGTCGCTCCGCCCGAAAAGAAGATCAAGAGACCCTATGCGGCTTCGCTGGCGGGTCAAGGTAAATCCAATGAGGAGATCGATATCGAGGGGACTTCTTCAAGCAAGTTGGACTGGATCAAGGAGTTTCTCACAAATCGACCCGAAGGAAAGATCGTCATATTGTGAGTCCTTCTCACCAACCGGGAAAACCCAACTAGTTGTAGCAACCTCTTCTTTTCGTGTTTTGATCAATTGACGCGCCTCTTGTGCCGCGCGGTATCGCAGTTCGGAGTGGTCGAAAGCTTTCGACGAGTGAGTGTGTGACGACTCGTAGACTTTGAAGCCCCCTCACACTTGCATCTCGCTGAAGTCGGTACGATTCTGCAGAGTTGGACAAGTCGTCAGATCAGCGGGATATGACTGTGTAGTCCTGCACGGAAAGGACAAATATGCAACTCGCATCTCCAAGGCCAACGACTTCAACAACTCAGCATCCAAGCGATTGGTGATGTTGGCGACACTGGGAGTGGCAGGCGAAGGCATCTCCCTGGTGGGAGCCAGTGTCTGCATCTTTCTCAACACGGCTTGGTACGTTTGTGTGGGACCTGCAACGGCCTCGAGCCGAGCTTTAGTGGAATAACGCATGAGTGACTGTAGGAACCCATCCTGTCATCTTCAAGCGACCGATCGACTGGTAAGTCAAGGGATTCCCCTCTCGTCACTCAGTCGTAGCAACAGATTTGTACTGATCGGACGGCAACCTCTATTGCGATTGCCATACCGTACACCATCACTATAGCACAGACCAGGTCAGACCAAAAATGTCAAGGTTTATTATCTGATCACGAACGATACCATGGAAGAAACGGTCCAGAGGCGACAACAGGTGAAGAGAGGTTATTACTCTCGTCTCTTCCCGCAGGAACCGAAATTTCCGTTGGACATTCATCTCACAGAGTGGACGTTGGACGAGATGATGGACAAGGCTATCAGAGATAGGTTCTAGTATCGAGAGGACGCGCACCTATCCACAGAAGAGGGAAGAGGCGACATTATGATCCACATACAGTAGTACTGTAATCAACGTACTTTGCTCCTTGGCATACCGTCATCGTGAATCCCCCTACTCCACTACGTCCTGCTCATGATCCTGTCATGAGGACGACGCACGACGCAGCTCTGTACTTGTCTTGTGGTCCGCATTCGATGATAATCGTATATGGGCCCACTCTTAGCTCGCATCATGATCATGTCAATAACTTATTCATCACTACTGACGACCGAACCAATTCCACGAATATTGTACTGCGATGTACTTTACTACTGTATGCTGAAAATGCTATGCTATGAACATGCTAATGTCAATGTCGATGGTATACTGTATAAACAGACAGACAAACAAATCTCGAAATCCGGATCGAACACGGCAAGCGAAAACGTAACACTCATCAAATCGCAACGTTCTACTCCTCTCAAAGCTGAGGAAGGTCCTTCATTCTGCCTCCAGATCCACCTCGCCCAACTAAAGATCATCTTCCTCGTCGCCTATCATATCTGTCCCTTCTTCTTCTGCTTCTTCCTCATAATCATCCCCCGTCTCCCCCTCCCCCTCTGAATCACTCGTCCCACTAGCTGAACCACTATCGTTTTCTACTCCATCGTCCGAAGCCATGTCCACGCAACATTTATGACAATCTGCGTCCTTCTCGTGTCGATCGGTGCAAGGCGGGTATCGCATGTTGACCGACGATGGATGGAGGGGTCGTTGAAGAGTGTATAAGAGTCGATCGAGATCCTCAAAGTTTTCATCGTTGGTGGCGAAGCGTCGATGTTTCTTTGATGCCATGTGCTGATCAAGTACAGATGATCAGCTCATAGCTCAACTTTTATGTTCAAGTCGGTAAACTCCGCACGACTCACCACTGAGAGATCCGAGTATCTCAATCTACAGTTCTCACAGTACCCCGCAGCGGTATCTTGGTCTCTCCCCTTCAAGCCCATGTCGACCTTCTCCCTGTTCCTCATCCTTGCTTGTACCGTGACGGACGGATCGTGGACCGGTTCCCTAGCTTGCTGCAACATCTTGATCACCTGTTCTTGCGTCATGAATGTCTTGGGAGGTGGTGTGAACCCATTACCCATACTATGTCGGCGTTCGGGAATAGTAGAAGTGGAAGTCGACAGAGAGGAGTAGTCGACGCTATTAGGCGTCTTCCTTGCCGCAGCGAGACGTGCGTTGCCCTTGAGAACTTGGACACGTTTGGACATCTGCATGATGGCTCGATCTTTGCTGTGTCCAATACCATTCAGCCCGCCAAAGTTGGGAGTGTTGGCAGCAGAAGTAGACGCGATGTTGGAGGTAAGGACAACACTGTTACCCGAGGCGTCGTGGTAAGGTTGTGCTTCGGGCAATTTAGGTGTCGAAGGAAGAGCGCGGAGCGAGGTGGATCGCTTGAGTTCGTGAGGTGATTGTTCACCTTCGAAAGGTCTTCGTTCCACATAAAGCGTCCAAGCTCTATCCCTGACCTTCTCCACAGGGACAGTGCTTTGCATGGAGGAGGACACACGAAGAAACCCGTCGTACAATATCGGCCACTCGGGCCCTTCCTTGAGGTTGTACGAGTACTCTTTCACCATGATGGTACGATGTCTGCCGGTGGCGTCTTCGACGAGAAGGTACTTGTTTCCGGGCTTGAAATAGTAGTAATCAGGTCGAGGTGCGGACAAGTCGCGCTCACGAGTACCGTGGATACGCTCGTCCTCCAACAGAGTGGAAAGGGTGTCGTTGTTGGTAGCTTCGATGGGAGCAATTTTCGAGAGGATTTCGGCGAGCTCTACACGAGGATGTTAGAGTTGAACGAAAGATCTCAGACATCGTAGTCGTGTAGTGGAGATATGCTTACTCTTCACTGTCCATACTTTCATGTTCATAGCTTCGGCCTTGTGCACGAGATCAGTCACGCCGGTACCATCAAGGAAGGGATTCTTAGGCGACTGGGAGATCACATTGTCACCGCGTCGGGAAGGAGCGAGGGGTCTGGCCTTTTGAGGTGAGGCTCCACCTTTGACAACGAGATGTGTGACACGCGTAGAGAAGAATTGGTCGACTTTCTGCAATTTCAAAAGAGCCTCATCAACATCATTCGTTCAGAGGGCAATAGAGGTCACGATGGTACTCACAGCACCCATTCTAATCACTCTACTGCGCAAGTGTCTTCCTGGTCCCTCTTCTGCACCTATCTCAAAATGAAAGATCAGGTTCGGAAACGCTCTAGTCCACTTTTCTCTCCATTGCTCTTCTCCCAGTCTCCCCGCTTTATTCGAGTTGGAAACAGAGGCCGCTGTGACCATTTCTGCTGCTTCGACCTTGGCCCGTTTCGTCAAGATCACCGTCTGATCGCGGTCTCGTTCGCGTTCGCGTGATCGTTTCCCTCCTCCTGCTCCGACTGAGACATTTCGGGACATGGACAATGTCTGTGCGCTGTACAGGCCAGATTTACGCGACGACCCGTCTGCCGCGAACACGTCCAGCGTAGCGGATGGTCTTGGGATCAGAGTTGAAGTCGATGCTACAGATGCTGATAGGCCCGAACGTGATTTGGCACCCGATCCGATCCCGTTCCCGACGACATTGGTGTTGACTGATGCGAGCGCTTCTCGCGGTGTGGTCGCGTGCTGCGTTCCCGCGACACCTTTCCTCCAGGTGTTGAACACGTCGAAATGACCATCGTGAGCAACACCAGACCCGCTTCCTGTCTTGATGGTAGATCTCGAGTGACCATGATTGTCCATCACGTTGTTGCTGGAGCGCGAGGTCTTCGTATACATCTCACCAAGAGGTATGACGGCGGTGGATGACGGTGAAGGGTGGTGGACGGGAGCGAAGAGTGGATTGTTATGCAAAGTGGTTTTGACGGGTTGAAAGTCTCCTCGGGATGGAGTAAGGATTGACATGCTCCTTTTGACCCGAGGAGTGAGCGAGCGAGCGAGCGAGCGAGTGGTTGGTCTATCGCTATCAGGATTGGATCTTGATCAGATGAATCGGAGAAGTCAACGAGAGATTGTGATGTGTGGTGGTGATGTGCCAGGGTAACAGATTCAGAGGTGACCATCATTAAAACACCGGGGCGCGTCAACATCAGTCACGTGATTTGATCTTCATGTGTGCGACCAGCCAACTACAGACTGAGGGTGCATTAATTTGTATCCTCAGCTTCCATTCTTCTCTTCCAAGTAAGCCCTGACGGCGCTCGGTAGATATTCTGGCCAGTCTGAAGGCAGATCCGTCCTGTCTTCGTATACAGCAGCCGAAGCCCTTTCCCCGCTCAATTGCCGTTGCACTTCATCCACTTCGTCCATAACTCGCATGATGTTTCCACCCATCAGACCGATGACTTCCTCGTCGGTCCATCCCCTAGCTAGCATCTCTGCGATGAGGTCGGGGTATTTGGAAGCATCTTCCAGCCCTTGTACTCCGTGTTCCATGCCATCTATCATCATGGAATCAGATCTCGCCGGGAAGACCTGCCCAAGCCTGGGAGGTAGGTACTTACCGAAGTCCGAAGCAATTCCTACATGTGCCGTTCCAACTTTGTCTGCAAGATATTGTATGTGGTCTGCTACTCTCTCCAATGTCGGTCTGACCTTGTCCGTGAAAGCGGGATAGAAGACACATTGTCTGCAAGCTCGCATGTCAGCTAAAACACCGCGATGGGGCATGTTCACATACACCACTCCGTGATTTTTGCCCTCTTCGCCTCCGATGAGGGACAAAACGTCGTCGGGGACATTCCTAGGATGGTCGCACTCTCCTCTGGCGTTGGAGTGAGAGAAGATGACAGGTGCTTTGGTGAGTTGGATAGATTGACGCATCGTCTCGTCCGATACGTGTGAGAGGTCAATCATGACTGGTGTGGCAACGATTTGAATGAGCTACTCGGCCCATTTCGCAAGGCGAGAAGTGACTTACTGCCTAATCTGTTCATCTCCTTGATGAGCTCCTTTCCGAGGTTTGATAACCCGTTACCGGGGTGAACAGGTGACATGGGACCTCCAGATCCCGCGGACGAGGCAAAGACTGGTCGTTCCCAGCGTTAGTGCAGGTTGACAAAGAGGAAAAAGAGGACTGTGAAATACCATTGTGATTCGTATGTGTCAGTGTCAGGTATCGCACACCCAATTGTGCCCACACCCTCAATACGGAGAGTGAGTTCCCAAGCATATGGCCGCTGTTACACAATCAGCACTCGACGCAGATGTGACGTCGGTGAGGCTAGTGGACATACCCTTCAACTCCGATCAGAGTTGCGAATTTGCCCTTTTTGAAGGCATCTCTTATATCGGCAGAACTCCTCGCATATTGAAAATCCTGCACACAATTAGCTGGATATGCACCTCGTGACCGAGAAAGTAAAAGCCAGGACACACTTACCGACTCTTTCATGAGCAACTGGATTAGATCAATTTGTTCCAAAGCATCTCTGACATCCTGAGCCCGTCCGTTGCCATCAGCACGATCTACGCAAGGAGAAGAGTAATGTCACGCTCACATCGCACGGTCTCAGAAAGTCGTCACCTGGATGACATGGTATCCAACAGCTCATGAACACCCCTCCAAGCTTCCCTTCTCGCATGCGGGGAACATCGACGTGACCAGGGAACGAGCCGGCAATCGCACTAACAGTCTCGACGGGGTTCTTGCCTGTTCCCAGCAGTGTGGTCAGTCAATTTCCTCCGTGCTTTGTCTTTTCAGTATCAGTATCAAGAATAGGACATGGAACAAGCATGTTCTGTGGTAGTGGTGGAAGGCGATTTATGAGACAACGCGCACTGATAGCCCTCATGACATAGGGAAGATCAACATGACTATCGATCAGCGGATGTTCCGTCATCAGCCTCAATGCTCGATTTCGGAAAGGCGCTCGAATCGCTCTCGCCTCGTCCGAAGTGATTTCGAAAAGCATCTCGGGACCGTATCCGAATCAGAGCGAGCGGTGATAAAAGGGTAAGTATGGATTACTTTGGGTGGGTAAGTCTCGGTTTTCGAATCAAAACCAGAACCGAAGGATAACGCATCACGAAGCGGAAGCATAAGTCACTGAAGTGGAGGCGGCTGAAGGTGGAGGAGGAGGAGGAATGGTGTTTGGATCTTGGGCCAGGCAAAAACCCTCGATGTCCGAAAATAACCATAGTCCTTGCGGAGCCAGGTGGGGGGGGGGTTACATCATGATAGGCAAGGGTATGTTGATAATGCAAATAGATGGCGCACCACTTGTTGACAAGGTATAACATCTGAATAGATATGCAATCGCACATAACGCTGTGTTGGTCAAGACATCTTGGCGGCGACAATGCCATCTGGCGTTTACATGGAGAAGATCGTGATGGACCTTGCCAATGAAGCAGCCTTCCATATCGTTAATATGACACCACCACAACACTTTCTTCAGCCACATCTTCATCACAGCTCGAGCTCCGCTTGTCATGCTTCTTCCATGGTTTTACCCGAACAATGGACCTATCAGCTCGGTCGGTGTCACCCGAAAACATGCTAGACCCAGACCGTCCGACCATTTTTTCCAGACGAGTGCGTTTAACAGCATCATGGCACGGAATCCAAATATGACGTCGTGACTATCCCTCCCGTTGTTGCGCCAAGGGCACAAAGGCTGAAGCTGAAACGCTCATGCTTCGCTACGCTCTAATCACCAGGGGAAGAAGGGGGATACTCTTTACCGCCGGGAACTACCAAGAGAGGCTTTTGGTCCGTACCGATGATGTCAAAGGTACGACCAAGCCACTGAACAAGTGATTTTAGACTTGTTGCGTCTCTTCTTCCATGCGGGTCTCGCTTGTTGTTGTTGTACCTTTTGTTCATCGGACGCTAAACATTGGTTAGTCGACATGAAAGGGGTAAAAACCCCAGGGCAGGAGGGGATTGGAGCGCCAGCAGCATCATTCGCTTGGGGCAAGATCTACCTCACATGCGGTGCGTAGGAAGGGGGCAATCGAGCGGAGATACAGTGGTCATACAAGCGTACTTTGCTTGCCCCTACACGACAGCTCCTGCCCTTTTGCACGCAAGAAGAGAGTTTCACATTTTGATCTCCATCTCCTTCCACCCTGGTCGGAGAATTTCCACATTTCAATTGAACATGACAAGATTGACGTCACCGCTTTTGGATTTCGTTCTTCACGTCATAATCATCAACGGAACAACAAAAGGTTTTTATCGTTCACTTGACTTTTTAGCCATATATAAGAGACTCACCCTTTGACAATAATCGCCACCCATCTTTCCTCCACAAAGCAATTTACAAGTATCGAAACAACACCAAACCAGATCTATCAACATGGGTAACATCATCTCTGCCATTGCTGGCGCTATCAACGCGTGAGTATCACCTGTTCTACGATCATGTCGTCCCTTCCTCCACGAGGCTGTCCACTCGGAGTGAAACCCTCAGTGGAGCTTCACTGCTGAGCCGCACTGTTTCCCTTCCTTTGTACTGAACCCTCGCTGACATATACTTGTATATCTTTCATTAGCGTTATCTCCGCCATCGCCTCATTCTTCATGGCCATCTTCAGCGGTATCGCCTCTGTTCTCATCGCCATCTGGAACTTCAGTGAGTTTCGACAGTACATTCAAAGTAAATCGGTGTTGACTTCTCTGTCCTTTTCTCTTAGTCACATGTGGTGCTTGCGGTGGACGACGAGGAGGTAGAGGCACAGTCTAGTGGGTGGTGAGGCCAAAGATGGTACGTTTTCCCCTTTCCCCGCAACCTTCACATGAGGTCGACCAACTTCTGACTTCCTTTCGTTTGCAGAACGCAAACATCTCTCACCACCCGTCGTGATCCTTCCTACTCGTGCCTCCTTTCCTTCCGACTCTTTCCTCTCTTCAATCTATAATCTATCTCATTTAATCAGTCAAGTGGGCTGGCAGCAGTATAGCGGATGTGTGACGCAGTCGTCACTATGTAGCTTTAGATCTCACATGACATGCAACGACCAGTATTCAAACAACGAGCATCTGAGCTAAGACGTTGATCACAATCCTTCCTGACGTATATTTGGTACAATTGTGAATAAATCATGGAAACAGATGCGGAAACAAATCGCCTCAATACTGCCAGACTGTTTGCATATGGCCAAGATATGTTGATCTCCCACTAACGCATAAGATATACATTAAATTCATGCGAGAAATCTGATCGACAGTATACTTGGACAAGTCTACTGCGAATCTCAGCTTCCAAAGGACCTATCACATGACAAATAACTTCGAGGATATCTTGTTATCATATAGCCTTCAATGTCCACCTCCCCACTATTGATCAGACCATGATCAAATAGTGCTTCTCATGGTATTTCAAGAGGATCCGAACGAATACTCACCTGCTGTGTCATGGCCTCGATGGCGTACATCTTGCCCAACTTCCATTCCAGCATCTTTGGCGTGTAATTCTCCAACAAGCGTTTCGCATCGTAGTGAAATTTGAAAGTGCCTAGGTGAGTAAAGATTGGAGTATCGTCGTATCGATAGGAAAACCCGGAGCAGAGGCGGTGGGAGGTAAATGGTATGCGGTAAAGGCGTTTGCGCGAGGAGGGAGGAACAAGATAGATGGGGATGGGGAGATGGGAA